>NW_019029003.1:0-574579 GCF_002105155.1 Lobosporangium transversale | reverse complement strand
AGGTAGCTAAATAGCCAAGATAATGATCATAAAAGAGTACCTCCTACACTACAAAAGTAATGCTGAGAAAGCCTATCTAAAACTATGGGAATGATAATTTACATTACGTATTTTCTGCGAGGAACAATCTGTGTAAAGTTAAATTCTAGCATTTTCGCTTGCATACCCGCCATGCTAAAAATGCTTAACTTTATTTTTGTTATTGCATTAGGTGAGGAGAATATCGGTTTATTTCCGAAGGGACTACATCTATATAATTCACGTTTATCCACTGTTCTCTACTTTTGCCACTATTACATTTATTTTTATTTTATTTTATTTTTGGATTTTATTATCTATATTAGTTAAAGATCCCTCTCAATGCTACGCCTCATGGCATGTAGCCTGTGCAGCAGCGACAGACATGGCAAGAGACTATGCCCTCAGAATGTAAGGAATGTGGTAAGGCCTTCTTATCTTTTTGTTTTTATGTTTTTGGAATATATAAACATTAATAATATTTTCCCAACTGATAAAGACAGAACGATTTTCCCCAATCGCCTCGCTCCCCCTTCCATTCCACGTCTGTATGTGGGTGCAGTCGTCCAGGCCATGTGCGCAGCTCATACCCAAATAATGAAGAATGAGTGATTTCGGTATTTAACAATCGTAGAAAACTTTTTTTTTATTTTATTTTATTTTATTTTTGACATGGTAGTGGTTGGTGCATGCTGAGCTTAAGCTTATATACCTTCTATAACTTGAATAACGCTGCCAGCAACGATGTGTAGAATGTTGGGTCAATTCGAAGGCAAAGGTTCCTATTTTATATTCATTAGATTTTGTCATTCTTTTTTTAACCCTCCATCATTATTACTTACCTGCAGGGCGAGCACCGTCAACCAGCTCCTACAGTGTATAAATGCAGTATCTGCAGTTGCCTAGGAGTAGATGTAGACCATGCTCAAGTAATAAAGGGTGAGTTTGATTTACAACGGTTTGATTTTTTCGTCTCAGCAATAGACTATTAATCCTTAGTTTTTTCCTGTTTACTGCTTGCTTTAATAGCGTTGTTAGTAACTCAGTGCAAAATGGCGCTAGGCCTGTGTGCACACGAAGTATTGTTTTGAAGATGGTGGAGATGAAAATGAAAGACCCGTGCAAAGACAAGGGTGTGCTACTTTTTGTTCGGTTTTTTATTGGCTTATTATACTGTATTATACATTGCGTGTACTTAATCTTACACAATTACCATTTACCATTTACCACTGACCTTCAGAATACACGAGCGTAAAGGTGATCCTTCTGTTGAGGATGCTCCTTCTACCGAAGATAATTCCTTTGCCGAAGACAACTTTCTACCACCCGCTAGAAAAAGGTTTCAGCAAGATTTCGTTTCGGGTTCCAATATTATGCAATATAGGTACCGGTCAGTTGCCATTATTGCGGTGCCTTCATGTTTATTGAAGAATGTGTGTGCAACGCAGTAGTAAAAGCCGGCCAGAATTTCCTTTATGCTGTGGGAGAGGTCAAGTGGATATTCCTCCACTTAGCCTTGGTTTAACTTCTTGATGGGCAGAGCCGCAAGGTAAGTTATTCCGTTAACACATATAAGCATATAACTGCGCTCTTTCGTTCACGTCCATGGAAGTGAACCTTGATAAAGACCTTGCGAACAACCTATATGGAGTGTACACGCTTCGTATCATTGGAAGGGTTGGTACTCTGATTGATCCTATGACGCCAACTGAAGGCGCTGCCTCTCTGTTCCTGCAGGCTCACGCTCACATTCATGACCCTGCTCAGCAAGCAAGACTCCGTAATAACCATTTCGGGGATTCCTTGATGAAGGCCTGTTGCAGTAACCACAGCAGCTCCTTGAACTACACTACCCGATAGCCCATACGCTCAAAGACGTCAGAGAATGTGCGCACGAGGATATCATGCGGCTGAAGGTCGTCATCCGTGCTGGGCCTCAGCATGAGGGGAGAGGGCAAAGGCGAATGCAGTACAGGCCCTCTCATCAACTGGAATCGTGCTATTGATGGCTGGCGCCAGTAGTAAGGTTTCTCAGCAAGGCATCATAATTGAAAGCAGAGCCAGTGGTTTGAAAAAAACCAGTGAGGTTCATCCAGCTCACGAGAGTCTCCATAATAACCTCTTGCATCCAAAAGGCGAGGACTGGACATATAAAAAATATAAAAAATGGCCTAGGTCAAACCTCTGCAGGGCCTCATGGTGACAGCTATGACGGTAGCGAAAACGGCCAGCTAGAGGTGGATGTAGGTGAGGGCGATGGCCGAGCTAGGAAAAGTCGAGAATACGCCAAGCTGGAGGAGTTTTACACGTACAGGCTGCAGATTCGTCCTTTGAGCTCAACAGACCAGCGATTTTTCATCAGGATGAATACATGCTTGACTTATTAGTACGCTACCGATCAATACAGTAGGCTTGAGGTGGATCAGCTTCAATTCATCAGCGAGAACCAATCTAAGCTGAAGACGGATCCATATATCGGTGTTGTGGGTGCAATTGAACTTAATCTCAGACCTGGGCTATACATGCGGGACATTGTCTACAAGGGTGCTTTGTAAATAAGCATCCTCTCATTTACAACCGTATCTTCCAAATATTCTGCCTTATTTTGTGTTTTATTTTTTGTTTATTTTACTACTGTACATGTATATAGTCTTAACTGATTTTGCTTTATTGTATTTTATCGCGCGATTCGTAAAAAAGACCCAATCAATAAAAAAGTTATGCAAAGATACAATTGGTTGTATTTGACTACGATTTTTATTTTCACTTTATTTTGCCCTCATGAAATTTCTAACGAGGCAAGGCAAGAGCCGGCCGCGGCGAAGCCACGGTCTCCGGCTCGTTATAATTATTATGGAAGCAGTTTGATGTACTATTCTCAAATTATTATTTTATACCGCTTTAGTTCTGCCCTCAAGTCTACCTCGCTGTAATTCTGCGTTTAAGTCTACCCCCATGACATATTGCTTGATACTTGATAGTTCTTTTGTCGGTTTAGGATCCACCCGACCAGCCCCAATCTTGAATTTTTGTTTCTTATATTCCTCAGCCTTAGCTTTTGGAACAACAAAAATAAATACAACGTCCTTCTCTGAGCGAATCCACTTTTTTTCTTGAAGCTTTTTAAGAAGTTCTTTGCAAGATTCACTCTTGATACCATGCTTTACATTTGCCGTAATCTGGAGTAGATAATTCGGCGCTATTAGCATATCAACGCAGGCAAAAGTCTTGCTTTTTGGGATCCATAGTTCTCCTTTCATCGATTCCTTGTAAACATCAAAAGCTTCGAAGAATTTAACCGTCGGCTTGGCATCGATGGTGATGGTGATATCTTGCTTTTTCTCTACATCTAGACTCTTGGCCACGAAGGTACAGTCGCCTCTCCGTAGTATGCGACGTATACATATCTCGAGCATAGCTCCTAGATCTACTCCAACTTTGCCATTGACTAATCGATCCAATATCATATCAAAAGTATTGTCGTCCGCTGCTTCGTACACCTTTTCGAGAATGTGATTAGAGGCCCACTCTAACACAAATTGCTGGTGATCTCCTATTGGACGACGATGAAGAAGTCGGCTGCTATATTGTAGTGAATCTTTGGCCTGTTCAAAATATTGTAACAGCTTCAATGGATCCTTGAGGTTGTCGAGGGCTTCTTCTACGCGACTGTATGCTACCCTCCTAGCTCCATCAAGATCTTTTTTATTAAAGTGCAGTCGGCTCGCTGGTTTCTCGAGAACATACCTTGGCACACCACCTATCTTCTCATAGAGTTCCACCATAAATTCTTCGCTGACGATGTTAAAGGTCCGAACCATTTTTCTACACTGTCTTAACTCATCCAGCTCCCATGGTGCCATGTAATAAATCCATACCACCCTCTTTACAATTTCTTGATACATGTTGGACTCGGAAAATAACGTCTTTGGTGATACTGAGAAGATAGTTCGAGCCTTCCTAAGCTCCGGCTTTGGTGAGCTGTCGACTAGGAACCAAGTGTTAGGTAGGTCTAGGAAGGCGGCGAAATCCTTTATATCTCCATTTTGAACAGTAGATGACCCACCAAAAGCGTAGCACATTGAATCCTCTTTTTGCTGGATGATGACAATAGGTGGATCATCCTCGGTACTGGTTGCAAGTAGTCGGATGGCAAAATATATGAGAAAGGATGACTTCCCTATACCAGCCGTCCCTGTAACAACAATACGGTTTCGTGCATCGTCCTCAGCGTTGCAAAACTGTTTGGTGATTAAATCGTAGAGATCCTTGAATTCCTTTCTTACATATAGATCTTGCGCATCGATCACCGGAAGATCCATCCCTGGTAGACTGGATATCACATAATCTGCTAATATTTTGGAACCCTTGATACCACCAGAATTTCGGAGCTCGCGAGCCACGCTAATAATGCTGTAGTAAATACTATCTACTGATAACCTCTCCCCCATGTACGAAAGCAGCTTGACCCTCTCTTTCGAGCTTAGACGCGAGATGGCAGGGCTACCATTCACTATCCCTTTCGTTACAAGCCCCGCTTCTGTAATCGCATCCATAAGAGCATCTCTACTTATACTTGGACGAGCTTTTTTAGAGGGTGACTCTGATAAAAGAGATAGAGTGATCAAAGTCAATATTTTTGATTTATTGCACATCACTCTAAAATGATCAATAACCAGATTCTCGGCCAAAAGCACTCACCAGAATCTCCATCTTGTTTTCTTTTCTGAGCTAAGTATCAAAAGCGAATAATGAGAAAGAATGTTGAGTTATCAAGACACAAACCAAATGGTGATATCATGCACATGGCCGTTTAAGATATAAACCAAGCTTCATCAGCTGGAAATATCAACAATCAGTCCATCAAGAGCCAAAGATATACCTCGCTGCGGTGGCTTGACAAAAACATGGATCGTTTTCCTTGGAAGTTCAGAATTAAATATCTCCCAAAGCTCCATTGACGCGATTGTGAGAGCCTCTTTTGACTCGATTTCTGACTCAAAGATAGCCTCGCCTTTGTCAGGGATGGAGACCTTGTAGAGGGTGAGCTGGTAAGCGTCGATGTCCTTAAATGCATTGGTATTCTTTGCTTTGATGGCTTGCTTGAGTTCGCCGACTGAACGATCAGAAGGAATATTTACAGGAAAACATGAAGCTTCTCCATCAACAATACAAAAAATCTTTAGCTCGGTTGGCTCGAGGATTTTAGGGTCATTGGTGCTTGAAGACTCTTCCTTCGCTTCCCCTTTTCTTTCTTTCTTTTCATACGGTTCAGTTCGAGGTGATGGGCATCGTGATGGTGTTCTGCTGCTTCCCATTGTGTTTTCAAACCTGTTTAAAAACAAGGGCGTAAATAGGCGGAGGACAGAAAATAGGGAAAGGTTGATAAAAATGCTAAAGGATGATAATTCAGTAGCAGGATGGTTCAAAATTGTCTAGAGATGAAGTTGAGGGAGGAAAAGAAAAAAAGAAAAAAAAAAAAAGGAAAGGAAAGGAAAGGAAAGGAAAGGAAAGGCAATGAATGAAGGCTTGGAATAAATAAAAGAGCAAAATTGATGGGAGCAAAATTGGGGTGAAATAAGAAAAAAGTGAAAAGAGGATAAAGGAAGAAAAGGAAGAGGAGAGTGCAAAAATGAAGTGAAGCAAGTTAAAGAAAGGAGCGACAATTGATAAATTTGTTCCTTTATTTCAAGGTTGGGCTATGCTGTGTGTGTGTGTGAGAAAATTTTTTTTCTTGTTCCACAAGACGCCATGCGATTAAAGATTAAATTGGCCCCCAAGTGTGACGTAACATCCTACATATTGGAACGAAAGGGTGTCTGCACGTGCCGAAATGTGACTGCCATGAAGGCAAAGTGACTGCTACAGAGAGTGGCTTTGGCCCCAATATGGCTCCCTGGGTGGAAATAAAGAGGTATCTTATTTGTAAATGAAAAGAGAAAATAAAGGGTAGTGCTCTCTTCATTGCAAATGTCGACACCAAAAAATTTTTGCTCAAAAAAATTTGACCTCTACTCTGAGTACGGTATACCATTCACACAATGTCAACAATATACGATGCGAGAGTATATACATATTATGGGCCTGAACTCTTAGCGTACTTTACCACTCTACACCTTCTTCTATCACATTCCTTGCTTTCACACACTTTACCTTCACATATCTTTCACTCTTCATTTGAAAAGAAAAAAAAAAGATATGTTCCATACATTCATCTGTCAGACCTTCGCCACCTGCCAAATGGGTCATCAAAGCATGGCAAGTCCGGTGAGACGGAGGTTTGAAGAGAGCTTACAAGGAGGAGAACAGGTGAAGGAATATGACTGGGCTTATAGGCCAATCGGCTCTGCCCTGCTTGCATTGCTTGAATAGGAGATGGAAAAAGGGGAAGAAAGGAAAAATGAGGTAGAAAGGTTTAAGACTGCAGCCGAACTTCGATGTAGTGCTTGCTTGACGTAGGTTGCTCTTGCAGCAAGGATGTGTTTGTCCTATTCTAAGGATAGCCAGGCTCAAGTCCTTGGTCTAACGGCACTCACTCCACCGAGTTGATCTCCAGCAGCCGTCCCGCATACCTCCACATGAACAACTGTTCGCTCTCTTTCAATCCCACAATCTCCCTCACAAAAAGAGGACAAGGGACCTACGTACCATACTGATGCATTGTCTATAATAGAGGTAGCTAAATAGCCAAGTAATGATCATAAAAGAGTACCTCCTACACTACAAAAGTAATGCTAGAAAGCCTATCTAAAACTATGGGAATGATAATTTACATTACGTAGTTCTTCTGCGAGGAACAATCTAGTGTAACAGTTAAATTCTAGCATTTTCGCTTGCATACCCGCCATGCTAAAATGCTTAACTTTATTTTTGTTATTGCATTAGGTGAGGAGAATATCGGTTTATTTCCGAAGGGACTACATCTATATAATTCACGTTTATCCACTGTTCTCTACTTTTGCCACTATTACATTTATTTTTATTTTATTTTATTTTTGGATTTTATTATCTATATTAGTTAAAGATCCCTCTCAATGCTACGCCTCATGGCATGTAGCCTGTGCAGCAGCGACAGACATGGCAAGAGACTATGCCCTCAGAATGTAAGGAATGTGGTAAGGCCTTCTTATCTTTTTGTTTTTATGTTTTTGGAATATATAAACATTAATAATATTTTCCCAACTGATAAAGACAGAACGATTTTCCCCAATCGCCTCGCTCCCCCTTCCATTCCACGTCTGTATGTGGGTGCAGTCGTCCAGGCCATGTGCGCAGCTCATACCCAAATAATGAAGAATGAGTGATTTCGGTATTTAACAATCGTAGAAAACTTTTTTTTTATTTTATTTTATTTTATTTTTGACATGGTAGTGGTTGGTGCATGCTGAGCTTAAGCTTATATACCTTCTATAACTTGAATAACGCTGCCAGCAACGATGTGTAGAATGTTGGGTCAATTCGAAGGCAAAGGTTCCTATTTTATATTCATTAGATTTTGTCATTCTTTTTTTAACCCTCCATCATTATTACTTACCTGCAGGGCGAGCACCGTCAACCAGCTCCTACAGTGTATAAATGCAGTATCTGCAGTTGCCTAGGAGTAGATGTAGACCATGCTCAAGTAATAAAGGGTGAGTTTGATTTACAACGGTTTGATTTTTTCGTCTCAGCAATAGACTATTAATCCTTAGTTTTTTCCTGTTTACTGCTTGCTTTAATAGCGTTGTTAGTAACTCAGTGCAAAATGGCGCTAGGCCTGTGTGCACACGAAGTATTGTTTTGAAGATGGTGGAGATGAAAATGAAAGACCCGTGCAAAGACAAGGGTGTGCTACTTTTTGTTCGGTTTTTTATTGGCTTATTATACTGTATTATACATTGCGTGTACTTAATCTTACACAATTACCATTTACCATTTACCACTGACCTTCAGAATACACGAGCGTAAAGGTGATCCTTCTGTTGAGGATGCTCCTTCTACCGAAGATAATTCCTTTGCCGAAGACAACTTTCTACCACCCGCTAGAAAAAGGTTTCAGCAAGATTTCGTTTCGGGTTCCAATATTATGCAATATAGGTACCGGTCAGTTGCCATTATTGCGGTGCCTTCATGTTTATTGAAGAATGTGTGTGCAACGCAGTAGTAAAAGCCGGCCAGAATTTCCTTTATGCTGTGGGAGAGGTCAAGTGGATATTCCTCCACTTAGCCTTGGTTTAACTTCTTGATGGGCAGAGCCGCAAGGTAAGTTATTCCGTTAACACATATAAGCATATAACTGCGCTCTTTCGTTCACGTCCATGGAAGTGAACCTTGATAAAGACCTTGCGAACAACCTATATGGAGTGTACACGCTTCGTATCATTGGAAGGGTTGGTACTCTGATTGATCCTATGACGCCAACTGAAGGCGCTGCCTCTCTGTTCCTGCAGGCTCACGCTCACATTCATGACCCTGCTCAGCAAGCAAGACTCCGTAATAACCATTTCGGGGATTCCTTGATGAAGGCCTGTTGCAGTAACCACAGCAGCTCCTTGAACTACACTACCCGATAGCCCATACGCTCAAAGACGTCAGAGAATGTGCGCACGAGGATATCATGCGGCTGAAGGTCGTCATCCGTGCTGGGCCTCAGCATGAGGGGAGAGGGCAAAGGCGAATGCAGTACAGGCCCTCTCATCAACTGGAATCGTGCTATTGATGGCTGGCGCCAGTAGTAAGGTTTCTCAGCAAGGCATCATAATTGAAAGCAGAGCCAGTGGTTTGAAAAAAACCAGTGAGGTTCATCCAGCTCACGAGAGTCTCCATAATAACCTCTTGCATCCAAAAGGCGAGGACTGGACATATAAAAAATATAAAAAATGGCCTAGGTCAAACCTCTGCAGGGCCTCATGGTGACAGCTATGACGGTAGCGAAAACGGCCAGCTAGAGGTGGATGTAGGTGAGGGCGATGGCCGAGCTAGGAAAAGTCGAGAATACGCCAAGCTGGAGGAGTTTTACACGTACAGGCTGCAGATTCGTCCTTTGAGCTCAACAGACCAGCGATTTTTCATCAGGATGAATACATGCTTGACTTATTAGTACGCTACCGATCAATACAGTAGGCTTGAGGTGGATCAGCTTCAATTCATCAGCGAGAACCAATCTAAGCTGAAGACGGATCCATATATCGGTGTTGTGGGTGCAATTGAACTTAATCTCAGACCTGGGCTATACATGCGGGACATTGTCTACAAGGGTGCTTTGTAAATAAGCATCCTCTCATTTACAACCGTATCTTCCAAATATTCTGCCTTATTTTGTGTTTTATTTTTTGTTTATTTTACTACTGTACATGTATATAGTCTTAACTGATTTTGCTTTATTGTATTTTATCGCGCGATTCGTAAAAAAGACCCAATCAATAAAAAAGTTATGCAAAGATACAATTGGTTGTATTTGACTACGATTTTTATTTTCACTTTATTTTGCCCTCATGAAATTTCTAACGAGGCAAGGCAAGAGCCGGCCGCGGCGAAGCCACGGTCTCCGGCTCGTTATAATTATTATGGAAGCAGTTTGATGTACTATTCTCAAATTATTATTTTATACCGCTTTAGTTCTGCCCTCAAGTCTACCTCGCTGTAATTCTGCGTTTAAGTCTACCCCCATGACATATTGCTTGATACTTGATAGTTCTTTTGTCGGTTTAGGATCCACCCGACCAGCCCCAATCTTGAATTTTTGTTTCTTATATTCCTCAGCCTTAGCTTTTGGAACAACAAAAATAAATACAACGTCCTTCTCTGAGCGAATCCACTTTTTTTCTTGAAGCTTTTTAAGAAGTTCTTTGCAAGATTCACTCTTGATACCATGCTTTACATTTGCCGTAATCTGGAGTAGATAATTCGGCGCTATTAGCATATCAACGCAGGCAAAAGTCTTGCTTTTTGGGATCCAT
Source organism: Lobosporangium transversale (assembly GCF_002105155.1). Lineage (NCBI taxonomy): Eukaryota > Fungi > Mortierellomycota > Mortierellomycetes > Mortierellales > Mortierellaceae > Lobosporangium > Lobosporangium transversale. The sequence goes on along the minus strand of NW_019029003.1, from coordinate 564,623 downwards.
AGTTCTCCTTTCATCGATTCCTTGTAAACATCAAAAGCTTCGAAGAATTTAACCGTCGGCTTGGCATCGATGGTGATGGTGATATCTTGCTTTTTCTCTACATCTAGACTCTTGGCCACGAAGGTACAGTCGCCTCTCCGTAGTATGCGACGTATACATATCTCGAGCATAGCTCCTAGATCTACTCCAACTTTGCCATTGACTAATCGATCCAATATCATATCAAAAGTATTGTCGTCCGCTGCTTCGTACACCTTTTCGAGAATGTGATTAGAGGCCCACTCTAACACAAATTGCTGGTGATCTCCTATTGGACGACGATGAAGAAGTCGGCTGCTATATTGTAGTGAATCTTTGGCCTGTTCAAAATATTGTAACAGCTTCAATGGATCCTTGAGGTTGTCGAGGGCTTCTTCTACGCGACTGTATGCTACCCTCCTAGCTCCATCAAGATCTTTTTTATTAAAGTGCAGTCGGCTCGCTGGTTTCTCGAGAACATACCTTGGCACACCACCTATCTTCTCATAGAGTTCCACCATAAATTCTTCGCTGACGATGTTAAAGGTCCGAACCATTTTTCTACACTGTCTTAACTCATCCAGCTCCCATGGTGCCATGTAATAAATCCATACCACCCTCTTTACAATTTCTTGATACATGTTGGACTCGGAAAATAACGTCTTTGGTGATACTGAGAAGATAGTTCGAGCCTCCATAAGCTCCGGCTTTGGTGAGCTGTCGACTAGGAACCAAGTGTTAGGTAGCTCTAGGAAGGCGGCGAAATCCTTTATATCTCCATTTTGAACAGTAGATGACCCACCAAAAGCGTAGCACATTGAATCTTCTTTTCGCTGGATGATGACAATAGGTGGATCATCCTCGGTACTGGTTGCAAGTAGTCGGATGGCAAAATATATGAGAAAGGATGACTTCCCTATACCAGCCGTCCCTGTAACAACAATACGGTTTCGTGCATCGTCCTCAGCGTTGCAAAACTGTTTGGTGATTAAATCGTAGAGATCCTTGAATTCCTTTCTTACATATAGATCTTGCGCATCGATCACCGGAAGCCTTGTCCCTGGTGGACTGGATATCACATAATCTGCTTTTCCAAAAGATGAACGTTTTAGCCTGGAAGCTGTTCGGGATATTGCTTGGAAGATGTTGGCCTCTGATGTTCTGCTTCCAATGTTCTCAAGCACCGAAACCAACTCTTTACTTGTAAGACGAGGAAGGTTGGCACGCCCATCTACTATGGCTTTTTCGGAAAGTCCTGCTGCTCGAATTGCCTTGATTAAGTTGTCCTCTTCAACTTTGGGTCTTTTGGAGGAAGTTTCGTCGCCCTCGTCGACTTCAAAATTGTCGCGACCCCTCTTTTGACCTGTTTTATTAAATCGAAAAGTATCAAGACTATGTTAGTGTTGCATCTCTATGTTTTCTCAAACACATCAATACCCCAAGTAAAAACCTGACGTGAGATCCATCTCAATAACAAATAAAACAGCTGTATTACAACGAAACAAACATAAAAAAGGCGTGATATCACATGGTGTTGGGCATGAAAATAAGCAAACAAGCTTCATCAATTGAAAATATAACTATCAGTCCGTCAAGAGCTAATACATACCTCGCTGCGGTGGCTTGACAAAAACATGGATAGTTTTCCTTGGAAGTTCAGAATTAAATATCTCCCAAAGCTCCATTGACGCGATTGTGAGAGCCTCTTTCGACACAATTTCTGACTCAACGACGGTCTTGTCTTCGTCAGGAATAGAGACCCTGTAGAGGGTGAGCTGGTCAGCGTCAATATCCTTAAATGCATTTTTCTTCGCTGCCTTGATGGCTTGCTTGAGTTCATCGACTGAACAATTGGAAAGGATCTTGACTGAAAAAGCTGTTGCTTCTCCATCAACAATACAAAAAATCTTTAGTTCGGTCGGCTTGGGGGTTTTAGATCCACTAGTGCTTGGACACTCTTCATTCGCTTCTCCTTCTTTTCTTTTTTCTTTCGTTCCTAACGGATTAAGTCGAGGTGAGGGGTATCGTGACGATGTTCTGCTGCTTCCCATTGTGATTTCAAAACTGTTTAAAAACAAGGGTATAAATGGACAGAGGGCAGAAAATAAGAAAACTTTGGAATATCGGATAAAAATGTTAAAAGGATGTTGATCCAGTTCAAAATTGTGACAATGTAAGTTGTGATGATGATAGGAAAAGTGCATACGCCCAGCGTGACGGAAGGCAAAAGGAGCGACAATTGATGAATTTGTTCCTTTCAGTCAGAACTGTGAGAAAATATTTTTTTTTTAAATCAATCACATGTCATTTTCTTTGTGACGTGACCAATTACTGTAGTTGAGGGGCAAAGGAAGAAGGAATTTACACCAGCGTCAACATTTGCAACAAGTTATTTATTTGATAGAAGAAGGTTTTCCTTTTTACCATCGAAGTTAAAACTTGTTTGTAAACAGAAAACATTTAGGAGTACAAGATTTTTAATCTTAAAAATAAATTTTGGTGGCGACATGGCTTGTGTTTGTCAAAAGATCTTTAGGGCTACGAAGTTCATGTACACATACAAAGGTAGGTTCGTCACCAGCCTGTGTGGCTTATGTGCATTGCACTAACGCTCACTGACAGGCTGGGACCAAACTTGAGATTTTGGGGGAGGTCAACATTTTTTCTTCAAAAAAAATTTCTAAGTCGTACAAACGGCGGGGAAATGGTCCTTTTTTTTTTTTCTAAGTCGAAATATGCCGCTAGATGTTGACCCCCCCAAAATCTCAAGTTTGATCCCAGCCTGTCAGTGAGCGTTAGTGCAATGCACATAAGCCACACAGGCTGGTGACGAGCCTAACCTCCAGCCAAAATATCAAGTTTGGTCCCAGAAGGCAAGAGCAAGCCACATTTGCCTTTCAGCATGTGCATGTGCACATGAACTTCGTCCTCAGACTGGTGACGAGCGTAAAGATCTTTGTGGGAGGGGCTTGTGAGATTGTCTTTTTTGCAAGATGAGCCACAGCGATTTTTTTTTTTTTTTCTTTTGTTGCGCTTGAGAGTAATGTAAAGCTATTCCTCTCTTTGGGCTTGCCAGACTTCATTGGTAAAAGGCAAGGGCCAACAGTCAGCAGTATAGTCAGCCTAGGCTCACGTGCAGATCCAAGCTCAAGACAACTGCTGCGCGGTTGAACCAGTTAAATGCATTGGTTTTTTTTTTTATTTTGGATAAATAAAAAAAGCCCATCCGACAAATGGATGGATAGGATGTTGAAAAAAAAAGAAAGGCATGCAACACATGGAACATATCCCGCACTTTACTCGCCTCTGACTCGTATTGTTCCAACCTACTAATTATTCTTACTCCCTCTTTCTCTTCCATTTCTGTCTTTCCCCCCTCTTTCTTTTCTTCCTTTCATCTCCGCCTCTCCGCCTCTCCTTCTTTGCTTCTTCTCTTTTTTTTTTTTTTTTTTTTTTTTTTTTTTTTCTTCTTCGTCTTTGTTTTTGATCTTCTGCTACAGCACATTTTTCAAATCATGAGCGACACATCAATAACCACTGCTTTACAAGATATGTCGATGGTGAAGTCTTCAAATTCATGTTTGAAAAAAGACATCAACAACACTAACATGAACTGCAATAACAATAGTACTCTTGATTTTAAGCAACTCTGTCCAACAACTTCTAATCCTGATAATGGATCAACAACAACAACAGCAGCAGCGACAACTTCACAAGACATCTTGCCCTCCTCGTCTGTTCCCATTCACTCTGGGGACACATGTAGTGCTTCTACCGAAAAACAGAACGACCCATCATCACTATCGCCACCATTCACAGAAAAAGATTCTACTGTGATTGCGGCCGCAACGACAACAGTACCTACTACAACTCCCCTTTCTGATTCTGATTCTGATTCTACTTCTACTTCTGATTCTACTTCTGCTTCTACTACTGTCCCTATTTCTACTTCAACATCTCTCGCAACAACACCAACGACACCAACGACACCAACAACACCCACTCCAACCGCAGGCACTCTCTCAATCTTACCACCCCTCATCATCACTCAATCCACTATTCGTCTTGACATCGCCTTCGACACCACCTGCCCCTGGTGTTTTGTTGCCAAACGTCGAATCTCTCGAGCGATCCGACTCTTTCATTCTCTTTCCCCTGAAGCCTCCAAAGTTCGTTTCCAAATCCATTGGCATCCCTACCAATTGGATCCTCAAGCACCTCAATCCCCCATCATGAAAGCAAGATTGTACACTCGAAAACACGGCCCTGATCGTGCAGATTTGATCAAAAATCGGGTCGGGAACGCGGCAAAAAGAGAAGGAATAGAGTTTATGAATGCGGAAGAGATTTTATACTGCAACACGTTGAATTCTCACCGGTTGATCTATTATGCAAGAGAGCGAATCGGGAAACAATGGCTAATGCAACTGATTTCATCCTCAGCATCGTCACAATCATTAACATCAGCATCAGCATCAGCATCGTCAGTTCGTAACACCATTCTTGAGGAGTCATTCGCAAGAATAAAACCACTACAAGAAAATAATAACTATAACACCAGCAATAACAACAATAACATCACTAATGATTGTAACAACAACAATGGTGGCGACGAAGAAGAGAGAGAGGAGGAAGAGGAGGAAGAGGAAGAGGAGAGAAGGAAGGAATTGCAGGATATGATGGATGAACTTGGAGCTCTAACTGAGGGTGCAATGGTGGAAGAACTGTTTCAAAGTCATTTTGAACGCGGAGAGTGTGGTGACTTGCCTACGCTCTCCATAATTGCTCGAAAGATCCTATGCGCAGTCGTTGCAGATCAACAAACCAAAGGCCGATTGGACTCCAGCAATGATTACAAAGTGGAAATCGAACAGGAACTTGACAGCATCTCCGCTTATCTCGCTTCAGATGAAAATTTACAAGAAATTAAGAATCAAATCAAAGTCGCTAAGCATGAGCTGGGCATTCAAGGTGTACCTACCACTATCGTTCAGAACACGTACCTCTTGTCTGGAGGCCAAGATCCTTTGACGTTTGTAGAGATTTTCAAGCGCGTTGTATAGCAATCAAGACCAGTAGTATGGTACAAATAAACTCTATCTGATGGATGATGACCCATGATTGGCATTAAATACAACTTACAGATAATAATAAAAGGTTCATCACCATCATAAAAAATCGTTCTAAAGTAACAAGATAACCAATTGATCAAAACCAGAGTCTTCGAGGTCATTTTCCCTCACTAGGAGTGCTTCTGCTCTTGTCTCCACAGACGTCTGCATTGATAGTAATAATATCCCCGTAATAATGCTTGCGCTGACCATTGATGTTTGTTATTCTTGCACGCGTCCCCTATGGCTTCTCTTTCCTTATCATTCGAGACCATACGCGTGTTCCTGTCGTGGCTCATACGCTGTAAATTGGCGTAGCGATGCTTGATAATCGCGTAAGGGGAAGCGAAGAACTTGGCTAACACAAATTCAGTGTTGGCCATTTTTGTGCTTGGAAAAAAAAAAAAAAAAAAAAGTCATTCCCCCGCTTGACAATGAAAGCTTTGATACATTTCGTCCTTTGACGCCTAGAATAGCTTTTATCAGCAGGCTGCTGTGTTGTTGATACAAGTCAGTGGGCTTTAAACCTTGCTGAGGTATAAGTCTTGCTGAGGTATTCGATAGAATGGCCACAGTGGGTCAGCAGCGATAAAATGTACATCAGCATCAATACCTGGGATTGTGGCATATAGGCTAGATAGACATATTGTATTGGTGGTATCACCATTAGGTATGTCAGGACTGGCATCGATAACATTAGATTCCTGCCTGTATTTCTGGCCTTCATTTGGTTGTTTTGATTGGCACCCACAGGATAGAGCCTATTTCAACGAATATAAATTGCCCAGCATTGAGGAGTAGGTATCCATAGTAGCCTCTATCGTAGCGGAGTTCATTCCATCGAATACAGTGAGCCCCAACAGTACAAAAGTGTAGAAGGCGCGAGCAAAGCTTTGAACTCCTGAAAGAGTAGATATATGGGAGGATTATGGTGACAGCAAGGGCATTGGAGATCTATTTGATATCATTGGTCCATCCATAATCTCTGCGCAATGTTTTATGACAACTGTGCCCAGCGAAACATACGATCGGTAGGCTAAGCGAGGCGATGGCCAGGAGTTGGATCCATATCCTGAGCCATCGAGTCCAATAGGGTCGATATCTTTTGGACACAGAATGGAAAGAAGTGGTAAATACTAATTGAGAAAGCAAGGATTGCCTTTTTCGTCATATAGCTGCATATTTCTTTACAAATTAAATTCCAAACTCTCGGAGGCATGCATAGTCTCACGGTTATTTCTAACCGTCTTCATGCATTCTTGTTTAAAGTGGTTTTTCCCTCGATGCTCGGGGTGCTTGGCGAAGAAGTATTTTCTGCATTTTAGGATTTGACTCAGGATGGCGAAGTATTTTTTTGCACTTTAGGTTTTGGTATCAGAGTAAAGCGAAGTATTTCTTGCAACACTTTTCGTTGACAAAGTATTTCTTGTAACACCTTTTCGTTGACAAAATATTTCTTGTAACGCTTTTTTGTTGACAAAGTATTTCTTGTAACGCTTTTTTGTTGACAAAGTATTTCTTGTAGCACTTTTTCGTTGGCGAAGCATTTCTTGCATTTTAGGTTGCCCGGGGAAAAAGAGTAGACAACCGGCTGCTTTTGATTGCGATCACAATATGAAAACTATGGACAATAGATAGTCTAGCGGACGTGGTTCGTCTTATTGCTACTTTGCAGTTGTTTAAGGTTTGAAGTCCACAACATTTAAATAGAGCCACATCTCCACTTTTTTCTATAATGCATGCTTCACTCCCAAGCCCTTCAACCTCTAACACCTAACCATCAACCCCAATCCTTACGAATCATTGCCTCCAATCCAAACCCTTGTGCCTTGTGCTCTCAGTATCCCAGGCCTTTGCGCTTCAATTTCAATTGCTTTGGCCCCTCCATCCTTCTTCTACTGTATTATCTCAGAGCAGACTATTAGGCCATTATGACACGTCGCCAAGAAAAGCGAGCAAAGATAATCCTCGTAATGGGAATGACCGGCGCGGGGAAGAGCTATCTGATCAGGGATATATCCGGCCAGGATGTCGAAGTTGGAGATGATCTAGAATCATGCACTCAGAACATTGAGCCGATAACCTGCGAGATTGATGGCGAGCTAGTCACTATCTTGGACACGCCTGGATTTGACGACACCAAGCGTTCTGACACCCAGGTTCTAACTGATGTGGCTGAATACCTCGCCGTGCTCTACTCAGGCGACTATAAAGTCTCTGGCATTATATATCTCCACAATATTGCAGAAACTCGACTCCGTGGCAGCAATGTCAAGAACTTGGAGATGTTTGATAGACTCTGTGGCAAGGACGCATATGGCAATGTTGTGATGCTGACAAGAGGTTGGGGTTTGCAAACAACTCCATCTGCACTCAAAAGGGAGTTACAGCTCAAAGACAAGCACTGGCGTGATTATCTGGTTGAAGGCTGCAAGTTGGATCGATACCAGGACCGCGATGACCTCATTCGAATCTTCAAGGCAATGCTTTGTAACAGGCCCGTAGCGCTCAAGATCCAGCAAGAAATGGTTGTTGAGAGGAAAGGATTGCTCGAGACTGCAGCAGGACAGCACATAAACCAAGAGCTAATAATTCAAAAGAAGGCTTTTGACGAGGAGCTGGCATCAATTATTCGACGTTACGACAATGAGACGGAAAAAATGAAGGCAAGATTGGATAAGATGCGATTGGAGGTGGAGGCTGAACTAAAGAAAGTTGAGACAGATAAACTCATGTTGGCAGATACCTTAGAACGTGCAGATGCGGCGTCTAGAGCAGGTATGAGGGACCTGTTTGACCAGTTGGAGAAGGAGCGAAGGGTCGAGAGAGAAAAATACGAGCAGAAGCTAGCGGAAGCTGAAAACGAAAAAAATGGGTTGGCTCGAGAAAAGGCAGAGTTGGAAGCAATGTTCAGCCATCACCGAGAACAACAGAGAATCAAGAAGAAAGAGCGAGGGTTCTGGAATGATGTTATCGCCGCCCTTCTGGCAGGCCTAGTGCTAACAGCGAATGCGTTTGGGCTCGGGCTTTACTAGCCTGCATGCTATGGTTCTATCATGATCGGCTCTTGCAACAATAAAGGAAATGTAAACGAATTTTTTTGTAAAGAACCTTATTAGGGCCCTGCCTGGGTGAGCTTTTGTGATGCAATGATCGGCGATGTTTTTACCTGATCTTTTTTATTTTATCTAACATACACTCTCGTTGAAATAATTTTATCCGCTAAACGAAGGATATTTTTTTAATACTGGTATTGAGAGAATAAAAAGTTAATATTGATACCAGGCAAAGGCAAAGGAAGGGAGAAGAGCTAACTTTTAGAGAGAGGACTGGATCAAAGTCGTTTGGATAAGTTGATGAAAGTCAAATGCGCAAATTTGCCCGTTTTACGACCCAGAAGCTTAATATTGCCATTTCCATTTGCAACTGAATTTGGTAGTCGGTGGTTTACATGTATTTTATTTGACTGTTGTTTCATGAGATGCCCTTTCTACGGTTAAATTACATCATAACATTTACACTTGAGTATAAATAATAAATAATAAATAAATCTTACAGATCAGATCGTAACATTTAAAAAAAAAAAAAAAAAAAAAAAAAAAGAATGCTTAGTCAAACTCGGCTCATGGCAGGGCGATGCACAGCAACGCTTACAAGTCTAACATTCAAGAGAACGACTTCGATCACAAGAATAAGAAGGACGATCGGATCGAATTGCAATGATCACTTTTTTCATCCAACCCTGTCACGCACTTTTGCTTCCACGTCCAGTCCGAAGCGATCTGAACATTTCAATATCACTAACAATATCAATACTAACATCAACCGACATCGTCAAGGAGAAACAGCATCAAAAGAGAGCGCAAGGACTGAAGAGATTACTGCTGCTACTACCTCTACGACTTCCCGGACCCTCAATTACACACGACAGGAACTCGAAGCCATATCGATTTCTGATCTAAAGCAAATTCTTCGAGATAATGGGCTCAAGGTGACTGGTCGTAAGAAGGAACTTACGAATCGTTTATTGAAGCATCTTCAGGAACAACAACAACAGCAACAGTACCCTACAGACGTTAGTATGAAACCATTATCCTCATTGTCACCATCATCAGGAAACATTGCAGCTGATGGAAATAGTGTGGCCGCTACCACTACCACTGCCATTAGCAAAAACCATTATAATAATAGCAGTAGTAACAATAGCCGCAGTGGTGGTATTTCTGAAGCCAAGGAAGGAAAAGAAGACACGGTAACCAAAGGACGACTTGAGGCTGAGAAGAGGCTGAAGGAACAAATGGAGAAGGAACAACAAGAGAAAAAGGAAGCACAGTTGAAAGAACAACAGAAAAAGGAGCAATTACTGAAGGAGCAGCAAGAGAAGGAGCAGAGACTGAAGGAAGCACGATTGAAAGAGCAACAAGAAAAGGAACGGAGGTTGAAAGAGCAACAAGAGAAGGAGGCACGATTGAAAGAAGAAAAAGAAAAGGAACGAAGACTGAAAGAGCAACAAGAGAGGGAGGCACGGTTGAAAGAACAACAAGAGAAGGAGGCACTGTTGAAAGAGCAGCAAGAGAAGGAGGTAAGGCTGAAAGAACAACAAGAGAAGGAAATGCGATTGAAAGAACAGCAAGAGAGGGAACAAAAGCTGAGAGATCAGCAAGATAAAGAAGCACGATTGAAGGACCAGCAAGAGAAGGAGCGTTTGCTCAAGGCTCAACAGGAACAAGAGACACACCTTAAGCAGCAACAACAGCAACAGTTGCCGCAACAAGAAGAGGTAAAAAAAATTGAGGAAGCACGTCAAGTGGATACGATTCAAAAGTCTCGTGCTGAAAACAGTGGTCATGAAGAGTGGGCACGAGAAAAGATTCCGCTAGGCACCAAAGCCACAGCCACAGGCATGGGAATCGCCATTGTTGCCTGGTTCCTCTCTGGCAAGCGCGATCGAAGGACAAGAGCTCAAGAATTGGAAGCTCAAGAGCACTCGAAAGCAACTGACCATAGTCAAGGTTAAGGAACCAAAGGTATCCATCCATCCACCCATTCTTTTAAAGAATAAAAAAAAAAAAAAAAAAAAAAAACATAGAACATAAAACACAAAACATAGAAAACAAAGAACACATAGAACACAGAGCATAGAACATTGAACACAAAACATTAGCATCCAACATAGACATAACCATAGAACATGAACACATTAAATCTCTTTACTTTCTTTTTGCATTTAGTCTTGTGTCTTGTGACAACAAAAAATATTCACTGACACATGAGAAGCAAAAAAAAAAAAAAAAACCACCAGGAGTTTGGGCTTTGACCAGCCTTTGCTAACGTATGAAGATGAAGATGTTTCTTTGATCTCTTTTCTTTTTCACCTTTTTTTTTTATTTTTTTTACTTTGAAGTGAGGGCAAATATTTGCTAATAGATGATTGTCTGGATATCTAGGGAAAAAAGATTCAAACGCATGATATGGCATGGGAGAGGGCTGTGTTGTAGGAGCATTGTCAAAAAATCATGCTAATTGACTTTCGACGCCCTTCCCTTTTCAACTGGGTACGACTGAGTAACAAGGTTAATGTTAAGACCTAATTAATATGTTTAATGGGTATATTTATACAATAATGCATTATGCAAAAAAAAAAAAAAAAAAAAAAAAAAAAAAACGCCTTCTCCTTGGCTTGAGTGTGTACAATTTAATATATAAATATAATCATGTATTTGCCTCGCTCGAAAGAGTAGATTTTTTAGTGCAATTTTTTTTTTTATATCTGTATTCTGAAAGGCTTTTCTCTGACTTTCCTGACAGCCAATGTTTTATAATGTTAATGTGTGCAACGAGTGTGGGGAAAAGGGAAAGAGCCCTTAGCCTTTTCCCCTTCTTTTCTTCTTCATCGTACAGCCCTAATTGCTAATTGCTTCGTTAGTTAATTGTTCAGGTTCTTTTCTTCATCTTCATGCTAAACACGCTAACAATCAGTCAGCATGTCATCGCGATTAAGAGTGTCACCATAACAATAACGAACGTTGGGTTGAACACAAGACAACAAGCAACAAAGTAACAACCACAAAAAAAAAAAAAAAAATTCTCAGACAAATGAAAATCGCGATTAAACCTATCCGAAATTGCTCTTTACGGTTGAATGCATAGACTAGCTTGCTATTATCACAAATTGGTAGACTTATTGTTATTACATATTGTTATTATCGGCTCAATGGACGTGTTGGTTAAAGAGTGGAGAGGAAAAAAAAACTATTATGTAGTCCTCTGTTGTAAAAAAAAAAAAAAAAAAAAAAAAAGCGCGCACAATCACACTGGATTTTTTTGGTTAGATCTAAAATAATTACTATTACGATTATTAGTTATTCCTCAACTAGGCTCTACACCAGTAAAATAACTCATCCTGGTTTTTTTTTTTTTTTTTTTTTTTTTACAAATGAGAAAATAGTATGACGATTAAAAAAAAAAAAAAAAAAAAAATACGGATTAAAAGCTTTTGTAAACTTTGTCATTGCATAACTCAGCTCTTTCAAAAAAAAAAAAAAAAAAAAAAAAAAAAGTAGAGCTGTGTCAAGCAGGCCTCAGAGTTCTTGTTAAATTGTTTAAATCGAACTGTTCAAGATTGTCAAATTGTCTCCAACGTTTTGACCATCTTGAAAAAAGGATTTGAATGATTCTTTTTTATAATTATTATTATTATTATTTATTTTTATTTTGAAGTTTTTTTTTTTTTCTTGATTCTTGCCAGTTAATCAGACTATATTTACAGATTTTTTTTAAACTAGCTGGGTAAAGAAGAGAAAAAAAAAAAAAAAAAGAAAAAAAAGAGGAAGACTATTGTAGCAAAGGTATAAGGATAATATTCTAATAAAAAATAAAAAAACAAAAAAACGATAAAATTGCTTCTCATTGCCCTTTTTCATCTAATGCTACACAAAAGACATTTAAAAAAAGGGAGGCCAAGGGAAGAAGAGGAGCGGTCATTGAATAAAGCTCCAAAAGTTTGGAACAGAGACAGAAAGAGAGAGAGGTGTGTGCCGTGCATGGATTGGCATTTGTTGCGTGGTTCTGAAAGATGAATGATGTACAGTTAACAATGCGCAAATTGGAAGAGATGCAAGATAAAAATAAGTAAAGAAAAAAAAAAAAAAAAGCAAGGGGGAAGGCAGAGGAAGGAAAGCCCAGGTAAGGTTTTCTGTTGTTGTTGTTGTTGTTGTTGTAGTAGTATTAATAGGCTTGATCATCATATTCGTCTTGGACCTCATCCTGACGATCTTCAAACTGAGAGAGATTGACGATGGGCCAGGCAAGCATTTCCTCCTCTGTCGGTTGTTCGCTCTCGACGATCAAAGACCGAGCTCTGGAGATGGATGGCTGGTTTTCATTTTGTTCTTCAAGAGGGACCTCCTGTAAATCTTCGGCATACAAGTCAAAGTGAGCACCTTTGTTGAGCAGGATGCTCTCATGAGAATCTGTGTTGGCCGATTCATCGTTCGAGGGTTCTTCTTGGTTCAGGGTCTCGAACTCTGAATCGGTCATCCAAAGACCCATGGATTCTTCCTGTCGTCTCCTGACGGCCTCGGGATCTTGATCGAGTTGTTCTTCCTCTTGGTTATCCAACAACTGATCGCGATCCTGCTCCACCTTTTCGAGCTCATCTTGTTCCTTTTGGAGACGAGCAAACTCTTCACCCTGTGGGGTTTGACGTGGATGGAGTCGCTGTTGACGATAGTATTGTTCTTGTTGTTCTACTTTTTCGACCAGGCGAGCAAGAGGGGAGGGATCTTCGGTGTTGAGATCGACTTTGATGGTGATGGGACGAGAGATTGTATGGAAGGGAGTGTTGGAGGGAGAACCGGATGTGGATGTGGAATCTACTGATTTGGATTGAGGTGATGATCTTGGATTGCCGATAGGAAGGGAAGTGGTAGTTGTGCAGATGGACAGGGCCAGGAAGCAGGCCAAAGCATTTGTTATCTTTGTCATTGTGTGTGGTTGTAGATGTGGTTCGTCGAAGTTCTTTGTAGTAAGTAGTAGTAGTAGTAGTAGTAGTAGTAGTAGTAGTAATAGTAATAGTAGTAGACAGAGAAAGAGATTGATAAAGAGAGAGAGAGAGAGAGAGAGAGAGAGAGAGAGAGAGAAACGAAAAAGACAGAGAAAGAGAGAAAGGACAATGTGTGAATGTATGAACGTATGAAGAAAAGAAAAGAAAAAGAAAAGAAAAAAGAGAGGAGAAAAGGAATGGTTTTATAATGTCTCCACAGAGAGAGTAAGCAAAAGAGGTCTTTTCTAGTCTGTCCAGTGAGGTGATATACATTTTATTTTATTTTTTATTTTATTTTATTGTGTTTTATATATTGTATATATCGATATCGATATATACACTTGCTGAACAGTACATAATCAAGTCTTTGTTTTATTTTATTTCGTTATATTTCTTATGTTTTATATTTTATTTGTCCAAAAGAATTTTAAATTGCACTCAACTCACTCCCATTCAATCCTACTCAATACAATCGCATCCTTATTCAATACCTCTCTGTTCTTATTGTTGTCTATCCTAATGTGTTGTATGCTGTAAAAAAAAAAAAAAAAAAAAAAAAAAGAGTGAGGGCAAATATTATAAATCCCAGTGGAATAACAAGGAAGCATTGATTGGGAATCAAGGCTTGATGTTCACTCACAGTAACATCCATATCCATGTTCAATATACATCTTATTCACACCTTCAGACAAATTGGTCAATTAAATTTCCAATTTCACATCCAACTTCTTTGACGGACCAAACACAGCTCTTCTCATACCCGGGCTTATCATAATCCGACGGTTCCTATCTCTTTTCTTTTTAATTCTTGCTCTCAAAGACACTGCAATATCCACCAATATCCTCAATTTCTGCGAATACTTGAGAATATCCGACTCGGCAACTCCAATGAAAACTTTATGAAAAAGAAACCTAGTTTTTCTCATCTCAAATGTAATAAAGAGAGGAATAGATAAATAAATAAAAAAAATAAAAAAACGAAATGACAGCAGAATTGCTTGACAATTAAAGAAATTTTTTGATAATGATGACAAGTAATGTTTAAAAGAAAAGAAAATGTATGATGATGATGATGATGATGATGATGATATTGACGACTATGGCTTTGACCTTTTTGAACTATGGTGATAGACAAACTACAAGTAGTCCATTACACATTGCTTATACATCCAAACCCTTCTTTATAATTGCTTATATTCAGCCTTTGCTTAGTCTAGCAAGTTCAACGCGAACAATTTTTTTTTTTTCTTTCACTTACCCAACCATTGCACATCCATTGACCCATTAAGAGGGCAAAAGACCCTTTTGCTCTGATTCGCTCGGTATAGTAGACTAACCTGACTATAGTCCTCTTTGTCTCTACCTCTCTAGCAATGACTTTTTTTTTTTTTTTTTTTTTTCAATCTGCTCTATTTGTGTCTTATTTTTTCTCAGCCGCCTTTGTTCGTTTGTCCTGAATGAGCACAAGTCTTTTTTAAAGGAGCTGCTCTACCCATCTACCCATAGCACGCTATTATAAACGCTGCAATTAGTCCAAATAGCGCAAAGGGTGCAACAAAGGGATTGCTGAATCGATTTGCTGGGCAAGACCTCTGAGGTACCACAATGTGTTATTTTTACAGAATGTGTGTTATGCACCAGAAAACCTTCTCAAGCTCTGTCTGCTCTGTCTGCTCCACCATAGACTCTGCCTGCTGTATAAATATATATTTATACTGTATACAAATGTGTGTGTGTGCGTGCTCCAGATGTCTGAATATTTTTATCAAACTGTCTTTTCAACGTTGGTTCATTTGCTGTAAAGTTTTCCTGTGCACCAGTTACTTTTGCTTCCTTTATACTACATGAACATGTATGGACTATACATGTACATGTACAATCTAGCCCCAGTTCTTAATTTCCCTTTTCTTCCTGACATTCTCTCATTCTTATCATGGTATATATTTCCTTGCTTGCCCTTGCCCTTGCTCATTGATTTGCCTCTCTCTGCTTTTTTTTTTTTTTTTTTTATTTTTTTTTTACTCATTTAGAATTGGTTCAGGGTCATTGGTTCCTTTTGAAGGTTTATCCTATGAAGGTTAAAGTAAGACTATGGACGAATGGAATAGGAATGCAATGGTACAATGACATCTAGATCTTTGTAGATTTATCTAGTAGAAATAATACGCGCACAATGACACGTCTTTTTCTTGTTTCCTAAAAAAAAAAAGAAGGGAGCCTTACTCACTCCCCTAGTGTCTATCCTTTTCCCTCCTTCTGGGATCTATTCCCCTGGGATCTATTTCCTCATTCGTCAGGTGATCTAAGCTTGACCTTCCAAGCGGCTCTCTTCTCTTTGTCTCCTTGCCGAGATGAAGATGGGAGATGATGCAGGGAGGGTTCGGGCCAACTAGAAGGAGATAATCAATGGAACCAAGGAACCAAAAAAAAAAAAAAAAAAAAAAAAAAAGTTCTCGTAAGAAAGCATATGTGTTGTGTGATGTTTAAAGGGTTCTTGCATATTGCATACTTGCTTCGTGCGCGCTTTTTACTCCCTAATCATCTATCTCATCATTGCACTATATACATATACTATGATAGATGATAGATCGCAGTACCTTTTTTTTTTTTTTTTTGCTCTCTTCAGGTTATTCTTTCTTTAGCTTGTTTTTTTTTTTTTTTTTCCGGCCGAACGTAATGTGGAATGCGAGATGATGCTTTTTGTCTTTGTAAAAGGTTACTCTTATTCAGGGATCGCTCAAAATACAATCGCAAGATCCCGTAGCACAGAAAATAAAAAAATAAACTAATAGAGCTTTTGTTATTCTAACGGTTAGATGTAAAAAAAAAAAAAAAAAAAGTTGTTGTTCTGATGATGTATTCTATGAAGTGATCATTCCAATCATACACAGCATCGGATACTCCATGATCGAAAATAAATTCCCAATTGCTATGAATTTGAATTTGAATTTGGATTTGGATTTGGATTTGGATTTGGATTAGAACTCCTACCGTTATAAAATTCTCTGGATTGGAATAGGTTTTTTTTATTTTTCCCGCCTGTCATCATCATCATCATCATCCACTGGACAAAACAAAAAAAAAAAAAAAATGAGCGCACTGGCATTTTGGTATTCTAAAAACAAAGCAGAGCAAAAAGCATTGGGATCTTTTGTTCTTTTGTTATCCCCCGCTCAGTGTTTTTTTTTTGTTTATTTGTTTTGTCATCATTGTAACAAACAAACAAACAAGCAAAGAGATTTTTTTTTTTTTTTTTTTTTTTTTTTTTGTTTCTCCTTCTATTTCTTAAAAAAGACATGCACACGAGACACAACAAGACATATTCATCCAACATGTTGTGCAAGCCTAAGGAAAGTCACTTATTCAGATCAAGTCAGGTCAGGTCAGGTCAGGCTAGGTCAGGTCAGGTCAGGCTAGGTCAGGTCAGGTCAGGGTCCTGGTTAAAGAAAGAAAAAGAAAGAAAGAAAGAAAGAAAGAAAGAAAGAAAGAAAGAAAGAAAGAAAGAGAAAAACAGCCAATCTAGTCAACCTAGCCAATCCATCCGCCCTTAACCAACAAAGTAAAAACTAGCCAGCCAAAAAAACAAAAGGTGAAACAACGGAAAAAAAAATACTCCTCCCTTTTTCATTTATTAAACGTGGGCGATGACAGGAATTTTCATCGCCGATGAAAAAAAAGTCGACGACAAACACGAACGCGCACTGCCCTTCCTCTGAACAGCGCACACATCATGGCCCATAGCGCTGAAACAGTTGAAGGGGGAGGGCTAGCATAAATCAATCTTGTAATCACAACATCGGTTGATGTCTGAAGATTCATTGCAATGTTGGCTGCGTAATGGACAGTAAAGGATAGTCATGGACACTGTTTGGATTTTTTTTTTTTTTTTTTTTTTTTTTGTTACCGAGGAAACGGCAGGAATTTTAACATTGGAGTGTATGCACCCCTGGATACTGGAACATGTACTGTGCATGAACTCTATGCTGAACTTGTCCTGGACATGTACAACATTTTATGTTTAAAAATGTATCAACAATAGGTTTGTGCATTGTCTCCCTCTCCCTCTCGCCACTTCATTCTCCAGAAGGTGTTACCCGAACCTTGTTTCGAGTAAGGAAGGTTTATACATGTAAAAGAGGAGAATGGATTTCCTGGAATTGTCTTCCTTTTGCATAGCACGTAAAAAAAACAAAGCCATCCCTTTTTTTTTTTTTGTGATCAATAATAATAAACAGCCTAACCTAACAGGAAAGAGGAGAGAAGCTTTAGTGTGAAAATTTGCTTCATCTGCATAGATTTTTTTAAACCAGGGTCTACATAGTCTGACAATCTAACAAACAGCCCAACTCTATCCGTTTCAACATAAAAATGTTTTCTAAAGAATCCTGGCCGTTAGGACCCTGCCTGGTTGAGCTTTTGTGGCGAAGTAAAGAAGAAAAAAAAAAAAAGAAAGGTTCCACTAGATCGACTACGTTTTTACTCGATCTTTATTTTTTAATATGCAACCGTTGAATTAATTTTATCCGCTTCACAAAGGGCATTTTTTAATCCTGGCATCAAGAAAGGAATAAAAAAGAAAAGAGGTTGTTATTATTACAAGACAATGGAAGGGAGGAAAAACCAATTTCCATGCTAGTAATATATCTTTTGACAGTACTTTATATACATTATGTTACATTAGCTTCCTTTGAACATCAATCAATGAAAAAAGAAAGAAAGAAAAATATTTTCATAAACCAGTGAATCATACTTGTTATACATATGTTTATTCCCTTATAATTTTTTGTGTATATGAATATCATCGTGAATGTGAAAAAAGAATATCTGTTTATGCTATACAATGGAAAGGGGACCAACAAACAAGAATAAGAGCAAGAGCAAGGACAAGAACAGGAACAAGGGCAATAAACGCGACGACAACGACAACGAGTTTCATCGGCTCTTCAAAATGCTTTTGTGATCTCCTCCCCTTGCATCAAAATAAATGGTCATCACTAAATAATACGTTGTACATGTATGTTTGTTGTTATAAATATACATATCGTTCTAGACTATGTAGTACAACATGCTGCTTCTTTTTTCCACCAGGTTTTATCTCTGAGACATTAAGGAGAAAGGAGAATAATAAAAAAGATATTCGTTTCAGCCCAAGCCCAAGCCTAGTGCAAGCTTTTTGGCAGTGCAAAAAAAACCCCCCGGGCACAATTTCACGCCCACACGCCCACAGGCCCATTCACATGCGTACATGCACAGCACATGACATGACATCTATATACTACTTGTCCCGCGCATAAATGTACGTAAGACCTAAACTACCATGTAGTCTAGCACACACTTGTCATTTGCCCTCTCTCCTAGTTGCCTAGATGTTATATGTTAGATGTTAGATAGATGCATATGTACATGTGAATGTATCTTGAGACGCGACTTGGTACATTAAATGAATGAAAAAAAAAAAAGCAATAATACATCCATGATTATTTAAGATCGAAAAGACATGCGTTGGGTCGCGGATCGCGATTTCATGAACCCTTTATCTCACTGTTGATATAATTGTGATCGACACTGAAATGTCGATCACTGTACACATATACAACACAACTTTATCCAGATAATCTTGGAGCAATGTATAGAAAGAAGATAAAAAAAAGATGTATAAAGGAGTGCGGGGCATATATTATATTTGTTAAACACGCATACAGGTATACAGACACAAGTTCAAAAAAAAAAAAAAAAAAAAAAAAAAAAATCCATCAGTAAAGATTCATTGTCTTTGGAATAAAGCACGGGGAATTTTTTTTTTTTTTTTCTAATATTATTTTTGGGGGATACGCGGAACGGACAAAGGCGGGAATTTTTTTTTTTTTTAGACCCTTTTGAACTGGTGGCGCCACCCTCCACCAACGCGGGCTAAGCTGCACTACCAACTACAACTACTACAACTACGATTACGACTATCCATCGTCCCCACTACCAGAATCAGTATCCATGCGGACAAAACAAACAAAACTTGGGTAGCCTTCATGGCTCTTTTACTTTACTCTGCTCCACTCTGCTCCGCTTTATTCAAATTTAGTGGATCGTGCACCATTTTTTTTTTTTTTTTTTTTTTTTTTTTCAACATGCGTTGGGTAGTTCCTATTCCGCCCATTTTATAAACATTGCTCCTACTTTCTCCATGTAATAAAAATAAAGTTAAAGGTCGTTTAATTCATAGGTCCTGTAACATAGTATATATTGACTATTCACTCTACCGTTGCCCCATGCTCGTCCAGTTTTCTATCTCTTTGGCCTAATATGATTCAAAAGCCCAATAGAAGCAAAAGTCAGCATGGATCGTGTTAGATACTAAATGACAAAAATATCAAAAAGATAAACCCCCTCTTACAACTGACACCACTTACTCATTTTTTATTCCCTCTCTCCGAGATGTTGAGTGCCAGTGGGGTCAATGGCTTAGTCAAGCTTCCCCTTCTTAGACAGCATTTGCTCACTTTTGATAATGATATCCACACATGTACTTTTGTTTGAGCGACGCGTAGCTCTCCGCTCAATGTTGTTTCGTATCTAGTTGTTCTGTAGGGAGAAAATGAAGAGAGAGTTTTTTATTAGAGAAAGAAGCGGGAAAAAAAAGGTGTCACTCATGTACCACTTTTTGAGGATAACTCTCATGTATAAAAAAGAGTCGTTCCTTTTCTTTTTTTCTTTTTCTTTTCTTCAACTCATACTTCATAGTTCCGAATTCGAGTTATCTAACGGTCGCTTCTAAGCACAATCCCCCTCCATCCATAGCTCATACCCTATACCCTCTCTAAACTAAAAACAACCAATTCCCTTTCCTTTGCACGGTCTGCACCCACCCCCCCCGAAAAGAAATTTGAACATTGCCCTCAATGTCTCCAGCTTCCACTGTGACTACTTCTTCGTCCATTATCCTTCCGATAGTGAGTCCTCTCAAGGCTGCTGCTTCTGCTTCTGCTGCTATTGCCTATGAGATTATTCCTGTTGAGGAGATCGACACTGCCTTCTGCGATTATGTTGGTGAGTTTTTCCTCTCTTTAATTTCTTTACTCGGAAAGTAAAAAGCTTTTCTTTCTTTCTTCCTTAACACTTTTTTTTTTTTTTTTTTTTTTTTCCTCCTTATTCAGACCTTGCTGTCAAAACACGAGGTGGCAAGGTCTTAGCGGTGTCCGATGAGTGGTTTGCAGAGGCTCATAACCTGCTCACCCCTACTGCCCCCATCTCGCGTAAGGGCCACTTTACCCCCAAAGGAGCTTGGTTTGATGGCTGGGAGACCCGTCGCCATGGACCTGACTATGATTGGTAAGCTACTTTATCATTGTACATATATATGTTGATTTGCTTTACTCGCGTTTATTAGGCTAATTCCCCATTTCTAACCTTTACAATGATAATAATGGGCAGGTGCGTGATTCAGTTGGGTTACCCTGGTACGATTGCAGGGTTCGAGTTCGATACCGCCTTCTTTACGGGAAATCACTCTCCTTTTGTGTCTGTGGAGGGTTTGGTGGCAGCTAGCTCTGAGAAGGCTGATAATGGTTGTGATAATGGTTATGGTCAAGGTACTGACGTTAATGGTGATGGGGATGATGCAAAGAGCGTTGGAAGGACGACTTTGAATGGGGGATGGGCCAAGGCTATCGGTGGTACTGCCGGTCCTCACTGGGTCCCCATCTTGCCTAAAGTGGCCTTGAATCCTGATTCGCGTCATGGTTTCAAATTGGCTCAGCCTACCACGTCTTTCTATACCCATATCCGATTCAGAATGTTCCCTGATGGTGGGGCGGCTCGTTTGAGAGTCTATGGTAAGGTCCACCAAATTTTGCCGGAAGATAAGGCCGAGATATTTGACTTGGCTGCTGTGGGGGCCGGTGGCCAGGTGAAGGCGTTCTCAGACGCTCATTTTGGCCATCCTTCGAACCTATTGCTCCCTGGACGTGGCAGTGATATGTCGGATGGATGGGAGACTAAGCGATCGCGCGCTCCTGGCCATGTTGACTGGTGCTTGATCAGGTAACAAAAAAAAAAGCTTATTGATAGTTTTATAAGTATCTTGAATGAAAGGTTTCGCGTTGATCTTAAAAGTTTACTTCAAAACTAACTAACTTTTATATTCTTTTATTCTTTTCTATAAAAAAAAAAAAAATAAAAACAAAAAAAAAAAAAAAAAAAAAAAAAAAAGATTGGGAGTCCCTGGTCATCCTGTGTTGGTTGAGATCGACACTGCTCATTATATGGGCAACCCTCCAAAGTGCGTCACTCTTCTTGGCTTTACTGCCTCGGATACTCTTGAAGAGAATCCTGTTGTCTTGTTGGATCAAGTCCCTGTCAAACCCCATAAGCAACATATTTTCTCAATCCCTGAACCGATCAGTGCAAACAACCTGATTTCGACTATCAAGGTGGTCATGATTCCCGATGGTGGGATCAAGCGTGTTCGTGTCTTTGGATCACAATCCTGGCCTGCTCATCCCATCCCTGAGACAAGCTCCATTGGTAAGACACAGCCCTTGCCAGATGAGCACACATGGAACTTGTTGACCATTCAAGCTGAACCGATTACAAAGGCCGCGTTCGAACCTTGGGGTCAAGTCATTGAGGTACCTCTATACGACCCAAATGCTATCAAGGTGAACCAGGGAACGGCTCAAAAGTTCTCACATATTGGCCATTTTGCAAACTGGCGCTCCTATGCGTTAAATGAGGAAGCGATCCAGGACCAAAACAAGCTGATGATGGAAAATAGCAACAATAGCCAGAAAAAGTGTTTGGACAGACCCTATCCTGCCAACATTGTTCCTGCTACTGCTAACATTGCCATCTTCCAATGTTACAAGCCCATTGAAACCCAGGAGATTGGGGTGCGATTGCTAGAGAGACATCCTTATTCATCTCAGATGTTTGTTCCGATGGGTGGAGATGGTAATGGTGGATTTGTAGTGGTGGTGGCAAAAGATCAAGAGGGATCCGAGGGAAGGATACCTGATTTGACGACCTTGAAGGCCTTTACGGTCAAGAACAGCCAAGGAGTGAATTATAAGCCGAATGTATGGCATCACCCTATGATTGTGACGGATCGGCCAGTGACCTTCTTGACGATCACAAACGAGTCCGGGGTTGGAAAGGATGATTGTGAGGAGTACTGGTTCAAGAAGGAAGCCGAGGCTGTGGGATCGGAAGGAGGCGTAGCAGCTATTGTTCGTCTCTAAAAAAGGGAAGAGGAAAAAAATAATGATCGAATGATGAAGTTTGCGTAGACTTTACGACGTTTTTGTTTACTTGATCTTCTAGCTCGATGTTTAGTCTTGTATAAAATAAACAATACATGTTAACAGACTATTAAACCGACCACTGCTTGGCTTATTTTTTTATTTTCTTATTGGGCAAAGCAAAGCCGAATGTTTTTTTGGGCGGGTATCGTAAGATTGCCAAAATGAAAAAAAAAAAAAAAAAAAAAAAAAAATAAATAATGGGCTGATTCCCTATTGGATGGACAATGATTTTTTTTTTTTTTTTTTTTTTTTTTTGTTTGTTGGTTTGGGTGACTGAGAATCCCTCATTGCAATGGAAGTCAACTTGGACAGGAAAATAGGAAACATACACCGTTGTGTATAATACAATCATGTCCACGTAGACAAGGTTGCTACTGTTGTTCTCCGCTGCTAGTTATAGTAAAAGTAGCGATCTCTTTTTTAAAAATGGGGATGTTCTCCACTCTCTCTCTCTCTCTCTCTCTCTTTTTTTTCTCTTTCCTTTCTCACAAACTGCTCCACCTTTCTTTTTATCTTTCACTTTTCTTTTCTTTTTTTTTTTTTTTTTTTTTTTCTAAAAGTTAATTGTGTTGCTTTACTCATTCAGATCTCACATTCTCCTTCAAAGTTAAAAAAAAAAAAAAAAAGACATGCCAGCCGAGTTGTGTGAAGATGCCAAGGAGCTTGACTTTCTCATTACTCGAATGAAAGATCTCCTAGTGGAATGTAAGATTCAAGTTGTAAAACTTTCCCCTTCTTTATTCTGTCACTTTGTTTATCTTATTCGGTTGACTCACGTTAATTTCCACCGCGCATGGCTAATGTTTTTCAAATTTGGACAATCCGAAAATAAAAAATTTCCTCCTTCGATCGATCTGATCTGTCCTTGACAATCTGTCCCTATCAATCTGACAAATGTCACCTTTTTTTTTTTTTTTTTTTTTTTTTTTACAGATATGGACCAAAGCAGGGCGAGTGATGGTCTGTTGGTCGATTACAAAGAGCCTGAAGAGTTGGAGCGGATCATGGACTTTTCATTGCCGGATCATGGTGTAGGATCTCAAGGTAAGAAAAAATAAATAAACAGGGGTAATGTATGTGTGTGTAACAGACATGGAACCTCAATTAACAAATGTTCCCTGAGATCCTTTTTTTTCTAGGAATCTTTCCAACGATCACACAAACATTGAAGCACAGCGTCAATACGTTCTCACCTCGGTTCATGGATAAGCTCTATGCAGGTTCTTCTCCCATTGGAGTCATGTCCGAACTTCTCCTTTCAGGGTTGAACGGGAACTCTCATGTGTATCATGTTTCACCTGTTTTCACAATGATGGAGATCCACGTTACTCGAGCCCTTGCTCGTCTCTTTGGATTCACGGGACCCTTAGCAGGCGGACTTTCATGTCCCGGTGGGAGTGCCAGTAATCAATTAGCAATGGTCACAGCCAGGAACGTATTGTTTCCGGAAATTAAAAAAAGAGGGTATTTTCCTCGATGGTCTGTTCAGGAACGGCGTGAATTGGAGAGACAATTAGGAATCACCCTAGCTGAACCATCTACCTTGTCCTTAATATCACCAACATCATCAACATCGACCTATGGGAAACTAATTGCCTTCACAAGTAGTGCAGGGCATTATTCGTTGGAGAAATCAGCTGTTATTATGGGCTTGGGTTCAGAGAACATTGCTTGTGTCCCCTGTGATTCAACTGGAGCGATGATTCCTTCAGAATTAGGTGAGTTTTTTTTTTTTTTTTTTTTTTTTTTGTAAATCATTTTACCTGTTCGTGAGGTGGTTTTTGTTTCTTACACTTCTTCTCTTCCCTTTCTTTTCTTTCCTCATTTGTCTGGTTTATTACTTAGAGCGCTTGATCCAAGAACATATTGCAATGGGGCATACACCTTTCTTCATCAATTGCACTGCAGGAACAACAGTCTTGGGCGCATTCGATCCGATTCGCCCTTGTGGTGAAATTGCGAAAAAGTACAACTGCTGGTTACACGTCGATGGATCATGGGGAGGTTGTACCATTTTTGTTCCCGAGTTGGCAAAGACTTTGTTGGATGGCTCAGAAATGGTAGGGTTATATTTTAATTAAGAAAAAAAAAAAAAAAAAAAAAAAAGTTTTTTTATCATAGACGGATGAACTAACCATCTCTCATCTTTTTTTTTTTTTTTTTTTTTTTTTAAAAAAAAGGCTGACTCGATTACAATCAACCCTCACAAGATGCTTCAAACACCTCTACAGTGTTCATTATTACTTGTTAAGGATTCATCCATCTTTCCACGTGCGAATGCGCTTAAAGCAAACTATCTTTTTCATGATCAAAGTCACGATCTAGGTGATGGAACCTTAGGATGTGGCCGTCGGTCAGATGCCATCAAATTCTTTTTGGGATGGAAGTACTATGGCAAGCTTGGATATCAAGCCAGGGTTGAGAAATCACTTTCCAATGTGAAGCGATTTATCGAGATTTTAACTCAAGATGATTATCATGGACAGAGGATTCAGATGTTGCGTCTTGGAGATGGAGATGAAAATGGAAAGAGCTCTCAACCTAGTCTGTTGCAAGTCTGTTTTTGGTACCGACCTCGAGGTAGTCGACTCATTGATTGGCAAGGTACAGAGATCCTCTGGAAGAATGAAGCTGAGCAACAACAGCAGGAGCAACACATCTCCTCTGCTTTGCCACATTTTACTGCCCCTGCAGTTGAGACAGACATAGAGGCAGAGTCAGAGGCGTCCTTAATCAACAGCAGTATTACAGGTCAACTTTATGGACATCATGACTCCTCATCTAGGACATCACCATCGAATTCCTCTGCTGTCTCGTTATCGTCATCTGATTCAATGTCATCAGCCTCATCAGCCTCATTATCAACGGCCCACGCAGGAATCGATAGCGACCCAAAGCCTTCTACTTCTTCTTCTTCTGCTAGACCAGTAGACCATGGTCTAATTTTGACAGATCCTGAGGAGCGAGAGGAGGCTAGAGCATGGATGGAAAAGGTGATTAAGGCCATTCATGCACGTATCCGTACTAGAGGGATGTTCATGATTGATTATGCACCCTTGGGGCGTTATTTGCCCATTTTCTTCCGTGTTGTGTTGAACCCACCGACGATCCGGGAGCTGGACCTTGTAATGCTTGTAGATGAGATTCTGGAATGTGGAGAACTTGTTGAAAAGACTATACCCATTCCTGTCTGTTGCCGCGCTTAACAGAGTACCAAAAAAAGAAATAATAATAATAATAATAATAATAGATCCATCAATCCAAAGTATACATTTATATTAATCATATAGAAAGGAATAAAAAAAAAAAAAAAAAAAAAAAAAAGATTATAAAAAGGACAAGGTAAAGAAAGGAATAAAGAAAAATAAAAAATAAAAAGATCGAATGGATTTTTTTTTTACGTTAATCAAGAGGACTATAAGTTCCCTTCGGCGCACGATAACCCAGATGCCAACTGAATGACAGAGTCGCGTGCTTCTTTAAGAAACTCATTTGCGATCTTGCAAAGTGGTTGAAGCTTAGAGCGGATCAACCTTGGCACTCAGATTCGATGATTGTCATGTGACCATCAATTGAGCGTGGCAATGATGCGTGCTTTTTTGATAGGGATCTTTTGAGGGCCACGGGAGAATAGTTTATTTAAATGAGACGAGACTGCTCTTTAAGCTAGAACAGGACATTGTCGTACATTACAGAAATTAATTGTGGGATCTAAAAATATTCCGCTGCTTTCGAAATTAAAAAGTAAAAAAGAATGGTCACGCTCTTTACCTTGGTATATATATCATATTAACAAAGAACGAGAAGCCTTATTTCAGTGAATTAAGAACGAAGGCTTGAAAGGAAGGGCAAGGTGAGTAAAACAGATCCTTAAAGATTCTTCTCTTTTCTTTTGGTGCATATCAATACTATGTCTTCAAAGCATGGACAGGTCTAGTCAAGTGATCCAAAACCCTCCGAAACAAAGCTGAGCAAGTATAAGGCTTCATAGTTCATCAATGTTAATTTTTCCATTCTGTAAATCGGAACGATATATCAATGTTCAATAGAAAATGAGGCTTATCTTAAGAAACGAGGGTGGATGTATGTACATAGAGTATATATTGGTAGTTTAATCAAGTATTCAATCATGTCACTTGTTCAACATTAGTAGAGTGGACGGGGAACAGCAAGAGCAACAGCGAAATGAGTCCTGTATTAGAAGATAGGCAATGGCGTTGTGCCATGAGTGTAGGGCTCTATTTATTGTGGAAGCCTGTCATAACTTTTTGATCTTGACACGGCTCTATAACGCATAGTTCCGGATAGTCATGTCGTCTTTCGCAGCTCCGTTGGCAGGATCCATTTGCTTCATCTTTTTGGACTTTTGGATAAGCTCCACGTTTCATTCTTTCTGCCTTCTCCTTGTAAATAGCTTTGGTTCACTTTGTTGCCAGTTAGTTTGCTTGTTATGGATGGATGAAAAGGCAAAAAATCAGCCACCAAACGGATTCAGCATTATTGGGAGGTGGTCAAATGATTGTGTCCGGAGTGGTAACGGATATATATATATATATTTATTGCAAAAAGGGTTTTACATGTTTCATAGATACATGTGTAATAAATGTGTGTAGAAACTCAATCAGAGTCTTTGCATTCATCTGTCCAATTAGAACAACAGGTTTCATCTCTCCCACTCTCTCACGTCAACATTATCATTAAATCAAAAACTTTGTGCCTGGGTGAGAGAGTTTTTTTAAAAAAAAAAAATATTAATGTCTGCCTGCAAGGGAGCCTTTTTTTTTTTTTTTTTTTTTTTTTTTTTTTTAATTTCTCACATTTATAGAGGGAAAGCATTGTTTTTTTGATGTTGGGGCGCCTCTTTATTTTAATTATTTTTTCTTGTTTATTTATCTAAGCGATGGCCATGAGTGCAAAGACGAAAAGGCTATGAAATGAAGATGTGGGGGATGCCAGAATGGGGAGGGGGGGGAACACAAAGCGGAAAATAGAAGTGCAAGAAAGATGGAAAGAAAAAGAGAAGAGTCAAAAAGAAAAAGGTTGTCTGTCATACAAGTAAAAAAGAGCGCGCGTAACAAACAATCATCTTCTCCAACCAATCCCATCACTCATGAGGTCACTTGCAAAAAGAAAAAAGATTTCTAGTCCTTTTAGGCCATCCCTAGTCCTTCCTTTTAGTCTTCGTCCTAGTCTGCAACACAACATAGCGGTTATCTTTGATTAAAAGTCTTTCTTTTATTGCTTTGACACTCTTTTTCTTTTTCTTTTTTTTTTTTTTTTGTTTCTTTTTCACTCCTTTTTGAATTGACAATTCCATTCCATTCCTTTTCTTCGCTCTCCTTTCATTCTCCCTCACTTTCTTTCTCTCACACTTACTGACACAGCTGTATTCGCATACTCACCCACATATTCATATTCATATTCATATTCATTCATACACATACATTTTCACACACACACACACACACACACAAGCATATTTATACATAGCAACAACCATGTCGGCTACTCCAAAATATGCCGCCAAGAGCACACTTCGCTCAATGTAAGACTCTCCTACACAAAGTAGTAATATCCATCCACCGCTAGGAAGCCTTTTCTTTTTCTTTTCTTTTTTTTCTCTACATTGTCTACTTTGCCGCCATTTTTTTTTTTCTAGTTTATCTCCTGGGATATGAATGAACAGTAAACGGGGTTGGTTCATTATGAACCACATTTCTCTTTCCAGGCATTAAACTCTCTCTTTCTTTTTTTTTTTTTTTTCTCCTGTGGCATGAATCAAAATCATTTGTTTGCAGTAAAAACTTTTCCAAAGGCTATACAGACATGCAAGCCAAGGTTCGAGAAGCAACCTCAAACGACCCTTGGGGACCAAGTGGCACACAGATGAATGAACTCGCTGCTGCAACCTTTAATCAGTAAGTTTTATTTTTTCTTTTCTCATGAAACATGAATGATTTTACAATGTGTAGGAATTGACGCAATTACAACACATGACAACCCAACTAAAACAATGTACTTTTTTTATTCTTTTATTTTTTTTCTCTTGACATATATTATCGTGATGCTTTTACAGGCAGGCTTTTCTTGAGATTATGGAGATCTTGGATAAGCGCATGAATGACAAAGGCAAAAATTGGCGACATGTTTTCAAGGTAAAACCTTGTCAATTATTTTCTCCTCACGTACTGGAACTTTTTTTTAAATAGTGACTCGGGACTTGGAGACAGCATGGCGTACAGAGCAGGAACTAAAGGCGCAAAGGCGGATGTATTGGAAGAATGGATCACGACAAAGATTATGAGCATTGAAGAGCTGGGACTAAAGAGCTCCCAAAAAAAAAAAGGGTGACCGAAATTCAATGAGCATTCCCAGTACCTAAGTAACATTATGTCTGCCCATACTACGCTTCTGCAGTAGTAGCAGTTGCTATTGCTGCAATACTTGGAGTCGAATTGATCAATCTATTTAGCTGCAAGTTCGATTGCCTAATTAATATCTTTTGACCTTTATCTAATCCACATGTATCATTTTTCGTCCGTTTATAGGCCTTGACTGTTCTTGACTATCTACTTCATGTTGGTATGTAGTCTTTGGAAAATTAAGTTATTTTAAAATCGATCGGAGGAAATGGGCTGTGGTGCGAGAAGGTTCAATTGTTTTACTAACACTAGAGTCTTATGCTTAAATTACAATCAATGTGATACAGGATCTGAGAATGTGGTCCGATATGCCCGTGAAAATATCTATATCGTCAAGACTCTTAAAGAGTTCCAGTATATCGATGAAGAAGGAAAAGATCAAGGATCAAATGGTATGTAGTGAGCATAATAGGGCCTCTGAAGCAGCTTCTGCTTAGTAGGTTCGCTCAAGCTACTTTAAGCTCGTCTCTCCTACTTTAGATCAACTAAGGTCTGCTAGGATATATGAATAGTTTTCTAATTTCATACTTCTTCATATTATTGCATATATATATATATATATCAATAATCGTCATTCTCTCTATAGTGCGTCAGAAAGCCAAAGATATTACAGCCCTACTCTCTGATGAGGCTCGATTGAAGGAAGAGCGACGGTCTCGTAATGCTATGCGTGACCGTATGAGCGGAAGGACATATGGAGACGATCATTCACCTGTCTATGAGCGTCCTGGAGCTATCGATGATGATCGTGACCTGCAGCGTGCGATCGAGGAGAGCAAACGTACCGCACGTGAATCCAGCCAGCGCAAAAGGTATCGCTATCAAAGTCCGAATGGACATTTAGTAAACTAATCGAGTTCTCCTCTTGTATGCGATCACTTACATTTCTTTTTTTTTTTTTTTTTCGCTATATAATGAAACAGTGAAGAAGACGATATCCAAAAAGCACTTGAGCTGAGCATGAAGGAGGAGGAGGACAGACGAAAGAATGTTGAAAAATACAACCAACTTTCATTGACAGAAGATTGGGAAGCAGATTCAAAGTATGCAAAAAGTCTAATGCGAAACATGTCTGGGTATTTTCTAGATGAATCGCTGCGGACCATCGGTAATTGATCTCTTATATGTTGCTCCTTTTGTTATTGCATTTAGGCCAGCGAATCAGTTTGAGCAGAACAATTTTGACTTTTTCGGTAATGACTTTGGCGGCCAAAACAATAATAATGGGAACAATCTTGATGCTTTCTCTTCCATGAATGGCTTCAATGGCAACAACAATGCTTTCCTTCAACAGCAACCCACTGGAATGAACAACCCCTACCTTCAGTTCCAACAGCAGCAGCTTCAGCAACAACAACTTCAACAGCAAGAATTAATGCGCCAGCAGATGTTGGAGCAACAGATGCAGCAACAGCAGCAGATGGCATTTATGAACTCGATAAACAACCCATATCAACAACAGCTGATGGTCCCTCAAATGACAGGAACACCTACAATTGGATCCAATAACCCATTCAGTGCTTTCGCTCAAAAGCCTGCCATGACGGGACAACCCTTCAATTCGAATGGCATGAGTGACTTAAATAATGGCCTCAATAATAATAATGGTTTGAATAGCAGCATGAGCAATGGATTTGGTAACAATGGATTTGGCAGTAATGGGTTTGGCAGCAACAGTTTCAACAGTGGAAGCAATACCAATAGCAGTAGCAATAATGCCAGCAACAATAATCCATTGGGCGATCTTGCTTTCCTCCAGAATACCATGACTGGATCACCTGCTGCTAACAAGGCTGTAAGCTTTTTGTTTTTATTTGTTTATTTACATCCTGCAGTGTGGATATATTAGCCATTTCTTTCAAGGACATGAACGTTGACGCTGACACGAGCATACTTTTATGTTTTTTTTTTTTTTTTATTATTATTTATTCTTCTTTGGCCATTATCAAAAATAGACTATAGCAAAGCCATCTAATCCAAATGACGAGAAATACTCTGCGTTAGCTATGGCACTTCAAAACCGCGAAGATGGCATGGATACTTTTGGAAATACAGGACAGCTTCGTATCCCAGCGTAAGTGTAGTTACCTTTATTTTATGACAATAGTGGGATGCTTATATTTCAATCATCTCACTTTCTGTACATAATTGCATTATTGCATGTTACTATTATGATAGTCACCATAGTTTCGGGTTAGGCAACCGTGGAGCCAACAACATAGGTGGAGGAAGTGCAGCCAATCCATTCCAAGGTTTCGGAGGCAACAGTAACACCAGCAACTCGTTGATCGACGTTGGTGATACCTCGCTTGGTCGCAGCAATAGCAACAACCCTTTCCAGGCGCAGGCGACTGGCTTTGGCAACAATAACACCTTTGGACAGTCTACAAACATGAACGGCGGAGCTTACAGCAGCAACACCCTGTTTTAAGGAAACAGACAAACAAAAAAAAAAAAAAAAAAAAAAAAAAGAGAAGAAAAGCATATGAAAAGATATGATATGATCAGAAGTAATGCTATTAGTAACGATACATTTTTGTTTTATTTTTGCTTTTTCTCCAGCGAGAAGGGAGAAGGAGTTATCTTTTTTTTTTTCTCGTAAATGAAAACACTTTTATGAACCTGTGTAAAATAAACAAATTCCCAACAACAGTTATGATTTGTGGCTTGGAATAAATAGCTTTTTTTTTTTTTTTTTTTTTTTTTATTGCAAAAGTCTGTGCGTCCTACTTTTTCTGCTCCTTCATTCCACACTGCATTACATTGACTCACCCACCATGAGCAACCGCATTCTACAGGCTGGGGCCTCTGACGACGCTGCAGCGGCCATCAACGCCAGACGTCAGTCGACCTATTCACAGGCATATACTCAGTCTGAATATTCAGAGTCTGAGTTTGGTGATCAAGGTATCAATCGGTCCACATCTGTATAAAGCTATAGAAGTTAAAGATAAAAAATCATAGGGATGAATTATTACAATATTGTAGAGCTGAGACTAGTGATCCATTCTGGATAGTATTGATACCAATTTATGATTAAAAGGATCCTAATTTTTTTTTTTTCTTTCAATGTATTTATTACCTTGCTCCTAACCTAGATAACACATGGGATGATTGGGAGGAAGATGAGATGTCATCAAGTGAACCCAAATGCTTGTTCTGTCCCGAAAGCTTTCCATCTGCACGTGAGGTCTTTCTTCATTGTCATCAAATCCACGGGTTTGATTTTTTAAAAAGTCGGCAACGATTGAATTTAGACTTTTATCAATCAATTCGCCTGATCAATTATCTCCGTCAACAAGCTGCTACAGTTGAAGGGTTTGATCAGACCAAAGAATGGACATTGGATGGGAAGGAAGCCTTCCTAGCGGATGATGAGTATTTAAGACCGGTGATGGAGGATGATTCATTGTTGTATGCATTTGAGGATCTGGAGATCGAAGACGACGACGACGATGATGATCGTCATGGATCACGGGAACAGAGTCAATACCAAAATCAGGATGATTATCATGAGCATGGTACAGGATTTAACAGCAAGAATAAGGCAAAGATGACAGAGTTTTTAATGCCTCAAGGAGATGTCAAGAGGATGGAGCGATCTGTTTATGAAGATATTGAACCGACAACAGAGTTGGAGGCCAAATTATTGAGACAATTGCGTCAGGCAGAAGAGAGGATGTTTGCACTACAAGTTCAGTTACATAACACCGAGGCTCAGTTTTTGGAGTACAGAGCTAGAGTCAAGGAATCATTTTTTGACACATTGGAGGATGCAACTGCCAGGAGTGTTGTTTCTGATATTCCACAATTATCATCTCGTCGAGAGGATGGTGTTGTGATTAAAGCAGATGATAATGGTGGTAATGGAGGAAAGGTGAATGTGCCTGTGGATGAAGGCAATTATTATTTCAACTCATATTCGCATTCGGATATTCATCAACAGATGTTGAATGTAAGTAAAAGTGGAGACAATAAACATATATTAGCAGGAGAGAGAGGAAGAGGGGGAAGAGGAGGGAAAGAGTTTCAGGAAAGGAATATGTGTTGATCATGGCTTTTTTTTTTTTTTTTTTTTTTTTTTTCATTTATTTATTTATTAATTTTCTTTTATAATATTTATATTTGTGAACTACAAGGATCGTGTGAGAACAGAAGGCTACAGAGATTTTATTTATGAAAACAAGGACATTTTCAAGGGTAAGACTGTATTGGATGTAGGATGCGGAACAGGCATCCTGTCTATGTTTGCAGCTCGAGCAGGAGCAGCCAAGGTGATCTCAGTCGATAACTCGGATATTATTGAAAAAGCAAAATTGAACGTTATTGAGAATGGGCTCCAAGATGTGATCACACTGGTCCGGGGTCGGATCGAGGAGATTGATCTACCTTGCCAATACGTTGATATTATTATCTCAGAATGGATGGGTTACTTTTTGTTGTATGAGGCCATGTTGGACTCGGTTCTGGTAGCCAGAGACCGTTTCTTGGCTCCTGGAGGCATCTGTAAGTTTACTTTTTCTGTCTTACTACTGTTATAACTGTCCTGTTGGTCTGTTTGTTTGTATTAATCTTTTTTTTTTTTTTTTTTTTTTTTTGTTTTTTTGTTTTTTTGTTTTTTCTTTCCTCCTTCCTAATTCCTTCTTTCACATACACAGTGGCACCTTCGCAAACAAGGATTCTTTTCACTGCTTCATCGGACGAGTCCTTTTTGAATGACAGTATCCACTACTGGAACGATGTATATGGATTCAAGATGTCATCTATGAAAGAAGACGGCAAAGTTCTTCAAGAGGCCGTTGTGGATTATATTTCTCCAGAGACAATTGTCACCAACACAGTAGCGATCAAGGATCTACCCCATCAGACGATTACAGTGGCAGGATTGGATTTTGTATCAGATTTTGAACTGGAGATGCAACAAGATGATCAAGTATGTGTGTTTGTAGGCTATTTTGATACATGGTTCACACGAGATGGTCGAGATGTACCCATGGATATGGGGATTTCAAAGGAGGAGCTGAGACGACATGGAATGAATGGATTCACAACAGGACCTGTGTCGACAAGAGCAGAGGAAACTCATTGGAAGCAAACAGTGTTTGTGCTGAAGAAACCGATTGTGATGAAGAAGGGTGACAAGATCAAGGGAACATTCTATTGTACCAAGAACCAAAAGAATCCTCGAGCATTGGATCTTCGTATTGTATATGAAGTGATCCGAGGAGAAGGGACGACAACAGTTAATTTGAAAGAAAGGGAAATAGAAAAGGCGGACTTGACCTTCTTCCTTCGTTAAAGCCATTTTTTTTTTGTATTTACATGCATAAACATTTATAAAAAACTTTGACTATTCATTCACGACGTTTTTTGTGTATTGTAAGCGGTTATAGTATGCATTGCATGAACAACGACAACGTGGCAAGAGCAATCTATCTTTTTTTTTTTTTTTTTTTTTTTTTAATGTCTAGGATAGGAAACGATCTAAAGAAAACAAAAAGATTGATAATAATGCTACATGAAATGGAATCAATTGATCAATGATAATGCCTTTTTTTTTTTTTTTTTTTTTTTTTTTTTGTTCTCCATGTTTTTGTTTTAGTAAAGGCCACTGTCTGAGCGCTGTTTGACGTTCTTCTTTCCTTTCTTATGTTTCTTGTTTCCAAGTGCACCAGCAACACCTCCTTCGACCCCCATATCTGCCAAGTTTTGAGCGACCATTTGCATCCTCATCTTTCTAGAGACATAGCCTTGATTGTCTGTTTGTTGTTGATGGGGATACATTTGGACACGAGTCATGCCTTTGGAGAGATCAACTGCAGTCTTGCCCTTGACTTTAGGCAAGTACGAAGTAGAGGGAGCTTGTTTAAAGAAAGTGTTGTCAATGGCTGTGGTCTTGCCTGTACCCGATCCAGTGTGAGACAAGGGTGTGACAGAGTTCATGTTGATGTAGGTTGAAGCATTAGCGGGAAGACGACTTGTGGGTAATTGTTTACGCTTCTTGAATCGATCGAGTTGGTTATGCTCCTGGTTGAATTCAATAGAATCTACACCTGGAGGAGGCGTGCAGTAAAGCAATTTTCCCTAATAATAATAATAATAAAACAAAAAATATATGAAAAAAAGGTCCTTGGAAAGACTAGTACATTTATATATTCATGGTCATTCTCAACAAAAAAAGGAAAAAAAAAAAATTACTTACATTGACATAATCCTTCAAAATGTAACGGGCAGCGCGAGATTCATCCGGGTTACCTTGACCGGCTTTTGTAAATCCACGGGCAACAGCGTAGGCAATCAAGAATTCTTCTGCAGTGGGTACACCAGTTCCTCCTTCTTCCTCACTCAGGACTGCGATCTTGATACCATAGATGGCCTCAAGAACTTCCTTTGGGATCCTCTTGGCGACCAAACCAACTGATCCTGTAAACTCACGCAATTGATCGATTGGCAAGACACCATTACAGACCATGTCTCCCTGTGTGGTTGCAAACGAAGGGAACACCAGTCCGGGACAATCGCAAAGAATCATCTTGGGTGTCAAATGAATCGTTTGGAAATGTTTGGTCTTTCCTGGTGTGGACGAAACAGAGACAGCATGCTCACCCAGAAGGGCGTTGATGGTGGAGGATTTACCAACGTTGGGATAACCGACGAGACCAATGGACATGATCCCATTCAGTGGGTTCCGAGGATCATCAATGATGGGAGTCTCCTTGAGGAAGAGCTGATAGAGTTCTTTGGTGTCACGGATACGGGTGCGCTCATCGTCCTTCTCGGTTTCTTTGATAGCTTTCCAATGAGAATGTGTCTTGTTGGGTTTATCTTCTGTATCTTCTTCTTCTGTATCTTCTTCTTCTGTATCTTCATCATCTTCATCATCATCTTCTTCTTCCTCCTCCTCCTCTTCCTCCTCTTCTTCTTCCTGCTGTTCATCCTGATATTTAGTAGTAGTAGTGATAGCAGTAGTGGTAGTAGTAGCAGTAGTAGCTTCAGACGATGAAGAATCTTCAACAGCCTTGCTTGTCTTCTCTTCAGTATCCTTTGCGGAGCTGTCGTTTTCTTTTTGTGCTTTTTCATTTTCATCATCAACAACATCATAGTCTGCTTCATCTTCACCTTCATCCTCATCCTCATCATCCATGTAATCCGAATTGGCAGCCTTCATCTCCGCCAGTTCTTGAGCCAGAGCTTCAATTTTATCCTTCTCGGCCTGTTCCTTATCCAGTCTTTCTTTTGCTAAAGCGGCGGAGAAGAAAGTATAACGGATGCCTTCGGAATCAAAGTAATCAGCCCATTTTTTACGTTGTTGAACTGTCAGATAATCGGCCTTGTTGATCAATAAGAGATTCTTTTTACGAGGGTCGACTTGTTGAACATAGATTTCCAAATCAGTGGATCTGAAGAACAAAGGGTTACGAGCATCGACGATTTGAACGACCAGATGAGAACGTTCGATGACACGCCAGAGTTGACGCCAGACCTCGATATTACGTTCAAAGGGGGTCAAGAGTAAGGATTCACGTTCCGCCAAGGTGGCAAGGGAACGACGCCAGTCCAAGAAGGATTGACGTTCCATCCGTTGAAGTTCTGAAGCAGTTGTGGTGGAAGTCCAAGGGGGGCGACGAGGAACTGTAAGTTCTTTTTTGAATTCTTTGTGTTTGGCGAGGGTTTCTTTTTCCTTGTCAGCAGAGAGCATGAATGGGTTTTCATAATGGTTGGAAATGACTTTGATGTTCAGTTTTTCTGTTTTTTTTTTTTTTTTTTTTTTTTTTTTAAAAAAATAAAAAAATAAAATAATTGGATGTATTAGCATTATAAATCAATCAAGAAAACAGAAAACCCAAGCAATATTGGATCAGTATTATATTGTTATGTGTT
The DNA here is from genome assembly GCF_002105155.1 of Lobosporangium transversale. Lineage (NCBI taxonomy): Eukaryota > Fungi > Mortierellomycota > Mortierellomycetes > Mortierellales > Mortierellaceae > Lobosporangium > Lobosporangium transversale. The sequence goes on along the minus strand of NW_019029003.1, from coordinate 527,854 downwards.
ATTGTCAAAAAAAACAAAAAAGTTTTACCTGCAGTGAATTCTGTACCAGCCAATTCTGCGGTACTTAAGAAAGACTCAAGATCGCCCTCCTGTGTGACGGATTGGAGACGAGTCCAACTGGCACCATCATCAATATCAGCTGAGTGCTGTGGGAAAAATAAGAAAAAGGCTCTCAATGGATTAGATATAAGAATAAACGAGCCATTTCAATGATGTCAATTGAAACCCTTCTTTTCCTTTTTTTTTTTTTTTTTTTTTTTTTGTTAATATGTCTTTATACACAGATATAAACGTACAAGGCGCTCGTCCCCGTCTTTTGGTCTGCTACGGCCTTTGAAGCGTGCCTTAATGAGGGCATTGCCTAGACCAACGTTCTTTTTGCTTTTTGGGAGTACCATGAAGAATGGGGAGGAGTAGAAAGGAAGAAAGGAGAGATAGATAGAGAGAGAGGAATGAAATGAAAGAAGGAAGGAAGGAATGTATGCGGAATGGAAGAAATATGAGAAATGGAGATGCTTTTCAAATAATGATATCCTTTCTCTCTGCCTGACTAATCATTACTTCGCTGCGGCAAACAAACACACAAAAAAAAAAAAAAAAAAAAAAATCAACAAACATTTTTAGGACTGGTTATATCACGTGGTTTTAATTAAAAATGAAAGACGCGTATTTACAACTGTTGGACAAAACAATAAACAAACTTGTTTGAGTTTACAGGGACGAGTTGGTTCTGGCTCAAAGAAGAAAAAAAAAAAAAACACGTCCTGCCTGCTCTTCTCTTCTGGTCTCTCCCCTCCCCCCCTTGTCTCTCCTCTCTCTCTGTCTCTGTATCAAACAGGCTTCAAATTAACCATGGCTAGTATTGGATGGGACGCTGGGCGCATTCACACCGCTCAGGTGCTGCCTCCACAACAGGACGAAGAGCAGGCCACTATGGACAGAGTGCAGGAGATGTTCTATGCCTTCATCCAACAGTTTCACATCAATGGCGTCTACATTTACCGGTAACAAAACACAATGGCAATTAAAAAAAAAAAAAAAAAAAAAAAAAAAAAGTCATGTTGTCCGGCAAAGTAGAAATTCATTCATCTCTTTTTATTGCATTGCTTCGCATTGTGTTTTTTTAGTGATCAGTTGCGTCAAAATATTATGCTCAAACGCAATCTGCTGGAGGTGGATATGGGTGATTTGATCTCTTTTAACCAAGAACTGGCTCATAATCTCTCTCAGAGACCTGCAGACTTTTTGCCTTTGGTATGTCGTTCATGGACAGGAGTATTCATTCACTGCAACAATGCAACAATGCAACAATACAACACAACAGCATTGGTGATACTGATGGAAAACACGAATAGAAGAATAGCTGAATGCGCCTGATACTGATTTTTTTCTTTTTCTTCTTTTACCATGGGCATGGATGGTGGTAAAATCTATTGGAAAATGTTAGTTTGAAAGTGCTGTCAAGCAGCATGCCAAGAGAATTTTGTATACCAATGCAGCCATTGATGTGGAGATGGACGACTTCCAAGTAACTCTTCATTCAAGCGCCAACCTGATCAAGATTCGTCACCTTAATGTAATTTGCTGCACCCACACTTCTCTTTGTGATTCCTCATTGAGTGCAATGAAGCATACCTCAATTTTTTTTTTCTTTTTTCTTTTGAAGAAGAACATCATATCATGGAATAACCAAATTACCTTCCTTCCCCTCGCCTCCAATCAAACAGGCCAATAGCATTTCCAAATTGATTCGTATTTCGGGCATCATTATTGCTGCATCGCCTCTGACGTCCAAGGCCACAGCTCTGCAGATCCGATGCAAATCCTGTTCAAAAACGAAGCGCATCCCTATTCAAGCTGGATTTTCAGGAATCAGCATGCCTCGCACTTGTGACCTGTATGGCAATAGAGCTTTTTCTTCTTTTTTTTTTTCTTGGTCGAATTTGAAGTATTGTTCAACATTAAATAGGACTCAAAGAGGAGACGCACGCTAATATTATTTCATTTATTTTGTAATTTCCAGAAATATGGACGCAGAAGCCAACCCATCAGGATGCGGTTTGGATCCATATGTCGTTGACCATGACAAGTCAAAGTGTGTAGACCAGCAGGTCTTGAAGCTACAGGAAGCACCCGATGATGTGCCAGTTGGAGAGTTGCCTCGTCATGTCTTGTTGAGTGCTGATAGAGAGTTGACAAACCGTGTTGTCCCTGGATCCAGAGCTACTATCATGGGTATCTACTCTGTTTTCCAAAACAAGTCCGGCGTACGTATTCTTTCGAATGTCTTGGTTTTTTGATACCAATGGTGCTGACCTGTGTGATTAAAGCTTAGTTGAATATCGGTGTCTTTTTTGTTCATTAGAAAGGAAATGCTATTGCTATTCGCACACCATATATCCGCGTTGTTGGAATCAGAACAGATACAGATGCCACGGGTCGCAGAAGAACTTTCACAGACGAAGAGGAGGAAGAATTCATTGCCATGTCTCGTGAGCCTGGTCTCTATCAAAAATTTGCCAACAGTATCGCACCATCTATCTTTGGCAATCATGGTCAGACACAGATTTTTTTTATATATATTTTTTATATTTTTTTTTTTTTAGACGTTCTGAATTGTGTATCTGACTCGATATGTTCTCCTTTCGTTATACTTCAACCGTATTGCCAACAGATATTAAGAAGGCTATCTCGTGCTTACTCTTTGGCGGATCAAAAAATGTGTTACCGGATGGAATGAAACTTCGTGGAGACATCAACGTTCTACTGCTCGGAGATCCAGGTACAGCAAAATCACAGCTGCTCAAGTTCGTAGAGAAAGTCGCACCCATTGCTGTTTATACTTCGGGAAAGGGTTCCTCGGCCGCTGGTTTGACAGCATCTGTAGTCCGTGAGCCCTCAACACGCGAGTTCTATCTTGAAGGAGGCGCCATGGTGCTTGCTGATGGAGGAGTGGTCTGTATTGATGAGTTTGACAAAATGAGAGATGAGGACAGAGTTGCGATTCACGAAGCTATGGAGCAACAGACCATCTCTATTGCCAAGGCCGGTATTACTACTATTCTCAACTCTAGGACATCAGTGCTGGCAGCAGCCAATCCCGTTTTTGGACGATATGACGATATGCGCTCCGCAGGCGAAAACATTGATTTCCAGACAACTATCTTATCTAGATTCGATATGATTTTCATTTTGAAGGATGAGCATAATGAGAGCAGAGATATGACCATTGCGCGACATGTTATGAATGTTCATATGGATCGACCCAGCGAAACCGCGGCAAGTGAGATCAGCATTGAGAAGATGAAGAACTATATTAGCTACTGCAAGCTCAAATCTGCACCACGTCTTACAAAACAAGCATCTGAGAAGCTCAGTAGTCATTTTGTGGGTATTCGCTCAACTGTGGGACATATGCAGGATATGGAGGGCATTAGGACATCAATCCCCATCACAGTCCGCCAGCTTGAGGCTATCATTCGTATCTCGGAATCGTTGGCCAAGATGACATTGTCTCCTCGTGCCACAGAGGAGCATGTTGACGAAGCAATCCGTCTTTTCAAATTTTCGACCATGGACGCCGTCAATGCTGGAACCAGTACGTATCATCAATGCAATGATTTTTATTTTTTATTAGCACTTCTATGTTCTTTCATCAGTAGATAAAATGATTATTATCTGATACAAAATTGTTGGAAACGTGCTGTAGTGGATGGACAGAGCCGTCAACAGGGAGCACAAGAAGTGCGTCAAGTGGAAGATGCAATCCGCCGTCGTGTGGCTATCGGATCTCAGATCCCTACAGCCATCCTCATCCGTGAGTTGGAATCACAAGGATTCAATACACGCAATATCGAGCGAGCCATCTTTATGCTGGAACGACAGGAAACATTGCAATACACCAACATGCGCAAGAGTTTGCGTCGTCAGCGCATGTAGATATGATCTTATAGCAAACACATTCAAACAAACTACAAAAATAAAATATAATTTAATTCGAAAAATTGGGCTAGGGCTTGTGACATTACCCCTTAATTTCCGAAGCAATGGTGGTACACGACCAGAGCGAGCTTTCATTCCTTCCTTCCTTACGCGTCCACGTCTCTTAGTTCTCTTTCTCTCACTCTTTACTCTAAATACATTACCTCTATTTTTTCCTCGCTGCTACACGAAATCAGCTCTTGAAGGACCCAAAACATCCAACCAAGCAATAGCGCGGGATCTATAAGTTCAGTAATATAAACAGAGGAAAAGCATACTTGGACACTTTCACCGAAAACAAAATTCAAACATGAGGAAAGGGTTCTTCTCCGGAGTGTTGATGGGTATTGCACTGCTCGCAACTACTACCATAGTCAGAGCAGATGATGATGATGATGATGGCGTGCATCCCCTCCGTACTCATTCCATTTACATGCCATACATCGGTAAGAGCTTTTTCTGTCATCAGATCATACCTGTAGTGCATCATGAAGGCTTTTGTCATAGTAAAGAAAAAGAAACAAAAAAAGTATTCTTAAAGGCAGTGAGAAAGAAGAAAGGATGGTGTATACTACGAATGTTCCTTTTTTTTTTTTTTGCATTCACGTCATCTCGCGTGTTTCTTTTTTTGTGTTCATGGAGGTTAAGAGATCACTTCTAGTGTGTGTATGAACGTATGAAGATTGAGCCCAATAAAACGAGCAAGCATGCTATCAGGTAAACTATTTTTAACATTTTTTTCTTTATCTTTGCTTTTTAGATCAGGATTTACAGAACCGTTGGTTTGACTTTGGAGGCGATGCGCTTATTAATACGAACAAGCACGTCCGTCTCACTAGCGATGTCCCCTCACAGACGGGATATCTATGGAGTCGCCTTGTAATGAAAAACTGGAAGCAAATCTCTTTGCTTTTGCTATCTTTAATTGCATACAAGTCCCAGTCCTACAAAAAATCTGACAATTGCACTTTTTTTTTTTTTTTTTTTTTTTGTTGTTAACAAAAAAAGCCTATTACAGCAGCCAACTTCCAGGTCGAATTCGAGTTCAAGGTGGATGGCAAGAGCGATGGACTTTGTGGCGACGGTTTTGCAGTATGGTTAACGAAGGAACATGGAGAGATGGGTCCTGTTTTTGGAAACCGTGATAATTTCGAGGGCGTGGGTATTTTCTTTGATACCTATGCCAATTCTCGACAAGCAGTAAGAAGAAGAAAAATTCTAATCAACACTATTGAACGTAAAACGATCAGTCTACTTTTCTTTCTCCTTTTCTTTGTTGTACAAAGTAATAACTTCTGTGTTTTATAACCTTTGTTCTAATGCATTTAGCACTCGTTCCCATTTGTGATGGCCATGGTTGGTGATGGCCGAACGAGCTATGACAATGCGAATGACGGTCAACCTAATAATGTTGGATCATGCGAAGTGGATTTTAGACGTAAGGATATTCCTACCAAAGGCAGGATCACATACTATCGTGAGAGCGGCACCCTTACTGTAAGTTTCTATTGGTTCTAAAAAAATGGTTCTTTGGAGGCTGTTCAATGTTGTCACTCAAAAGGCATGGAAACGAGTATTAGTTAGGAAGGCAAGGATTATTTGATGTACTCACTTTTACTTTTTTTTTCTCTTCTTTAGTTCCAAATTCAGACTGTCGCATGGGACCAGTGGGATCCCTGCTTCACATTGTACGACGTCAAATTGCCTCCACTCTCGTATCTTGGCTTCACAGCTGTCACGGGAGAAGTTCATGATAATCACGACATTATCTCTGTTACGACCAGTACTATGGCAAAGGCTGGTTATTCACAGAAGGTAAGAAAAGAAAAAGAAAAAAAGGTACTAAGACAGATATTATTCCAAACCATTCCTCTCTTCTAAACTTTTTTTTTTTTTTTTTTTTTTTTTTTACGTGTTTACAGCAAGCAAACAATAATACGCCTCCTCCTCAGAAAAAGACTGGCGTGATGTGGTATCTCAAGTTCTTGGCGGCTTGTGGTGTCTTTGTTGCTCTGATCATGGCCTTTAAACTGTCCAAAAACAGCAATGGCGGTAGTAAGCATTTCTAAACAAACACAAAAGGTGTCTTTTTGGGACAAATTCGACCACAGCAAAATCAATTTCATTCAGTTGAATTAGTTGAAATAAAATTTTTTATATTTTTCTTTACACGGTTCCATTTACATTCATGACATGTAAAAGGAAAGATTCTTTTATACTTGTGTTGAAGCAAAGTAAACATCTTGGAACTGAAGGATTTTTATTTTCATACTTTATTTACACTTTTTTTTTTCTGTCTGCATCATTCACATTCATCTCACTAGAGATTTTGGTGTGATAAAAAAGGAAATAGTAAAGGATATAGTAAAAAAAATAATAGGTACTGTACAGAAAAAGTATATGAAAAATGCAAGGTTAAAAAAATATATATATTTTAAAAGTCGGCGTCGAGAGTAAAAGTGTTGGCGCTCTTGTCTGCAGCAGAAGCAGACATGACACCAGCCTTCTGGTAATCCGAGACACGCTTCTCAAAGAAGTTGGTCTTGCCCTGAAGAGAGATCAAGTCCATAAAGTCAAAAGGATTCTCAACATTGTAATGTTTTGGGTTTCCGAGCGCGACCAAGAGACGATCGGCCACAAACTCAATGTATTGTTTCATCAACTTGGCATTCATACCAATCAACATCACAGGGAGAGCATCGGTCAAGAACTCTTGTTCGATCACAACAGCCTCTGTAATGATAGCATTGACACGTTTTTGGTCAGGACGAGATCTCAACAATGAGAACAATAAGCAGGCGAAATCAGTGTGGAGACCCTCATCACGCGAGATGAGTTCGTTGGAGAAGGTCAGACCAGGCATGAGACCACGCTTTTTGAGCCAAAAGATGGAAGCGAATGCGCCAGAGAAGAAGATGCCTTCAACAGCAGCAAAGGCGACCAAACGTTCAGCAAAGGTTGCGTCCTGGTCAGAAATCCACTTCATGGCCCAGGCAGCCTTCTTGCGAATGCAAGGAACTATAAAAAAAAACACAAAATAAAATAGAATATGTTTTGTTAGGACAAAAAAAAAAAGTGTGGATTACTTGGGCTGAGCTCAAAGAAAAAAAGAAAAGGAAAAAAAAAAATTCAGGTACGCAACCACAAACTAATCAAACTAGTTTTGCGTACAGACAATTGTTTTTGCTTTAAAAATTTAAAAAACGCGGTACTTCAATAACACAATAACACAATAACACAAGCCATTAGAACCTCATTGGAATGAGAAAAGGGGAGGGAAGGAGAATGAGGAGAGGATGAACAATGCAGAAAAAAAAAAATTAAAAAAAAGTCCCTCCTTCATAAATTGACACTTACTAGTATCGATGGCATCAAAAAGATGGTCGCGTTGAGCAGGTTCTTTGACATAGGTGTCAATGAGAAGAGAGTACATCTCTGAATGAACATTCTCAATCATGATTTGGAAGCCATAAAAGCATCTTGCTTCAGGGATCTGGACCTCATTCGAGAAACGTTCCAAGAGGTTCTCATTCACAATACCATCGCTAGCAGCAAAGAAGGCCAGGATGTGTGAAACGAAGAATCGTTCATCTTCTGTCAAACGGTTTTCCCAGTCATGCATGTCCTTGGAAAGATCTACTTCCTCAGCAGTCCAGAAGGATGCTTCAGCCTTCTTGTACATCTGCCAGACCTCATGGAACTTGATGGGGAAGAGAACGAAACGACGAGGATTAGGCCTGAGAAGAGGTTCGTCTTGTTCAGACATCTTGAGGTCATTCATCTTGGCGGCAAGAGAAGCAGCAATTTGGAGATCAGCGTCTTGAGTCTTGGAAACAACAGTCGTGGCAGGGGTGGTAGCAGTAGTGGCCATAGTGAAAAAGAAAGATTGCTTTATAAAATATTAATGACAATCGTTATGGTAATAAAAGAAGAAAAAAAAAAAAAAAAAAAAAAAAAAAGCTTTGAGTGAGTGAGTGAGTGAGGATTATGACTGGTAAAGAAGGAGGTGTGAAGTGTGGGTAGATCAGTCGTATTTGAAAGAAGGTTATTTGTCTAAATGAGGATTAATGAAAAGAGGAGGAGTTGAAGAAAAGAGCGAAGAAGAGGAGCGTATTTTATAGACAAAAGAGAAGAGAACGCGTCGAGATTGATAAGTGCAAAATGTAAATAAACAAACATTAAAGACGCGGTTTTTTAAGAGAATCTTAAGCAGCACGACTAAAAGTTAAGTTATGTTGATGCGTAGCACGTACGATCATTTAGAAAGACATAACAAAGGGCAAAGGAGTCCAATTGCGCGGACGAAAAATGTAATTAAGCCACAAAAGGAAATTGCCTTCGTATTGAACACAAGATTTACGCCCGTTAGAAGTGTGTGCCCATCTCAATAAAAAATACTTAATAATGAACTCATCATACGATCATACTATTCATGGTTGATTGGGATTGTGCCCAGCCGTTTTTTTAAGATTCATGATCAAGATACCCACTGATACACTGGGAGGCTTGGGCTTGAGCAGATAAGATCGAAAAAAAAAAGAAAAGTATCCCACATCCTCTTTGCAACGCAATATGACGCAGTACCTCATTATTGCTTTTTTTTTTTTTACTCTCTATCAAAACTCACCTCTTGACTGATTCCCAAACCGTACTGTTGTGGTTGATTCCTCGACAGCGGAATAGGTCGCTGCACTGAATATTATTAATTTGTAATAAATATTTAACAAAGAACGAGCGAGGGTAAAATCTACAAGTGGTGAAGGTCTGAAGGAGTTGTTCGTCGGGTTCTTTCGGTTTATTGCCTTATATTTATAGATATAAGACCTACTGGTGGTGGCTTTTAATATATTTGATTTTGCCTTGTTTCGCCACCAATCTCTTGAAAACTTCTACTGCCTAGTGGGCAAAGCCGATCAGTGACACAGCCAAGCTTGGGCTTGGTCCGTGCCAAAGCCAATTTTGTGACTATCAATATGAACACCAGAATTCAAGCCACTAAAGAATCTGGCCTTACTTCAGCACCTGCATGTCCCCTAACAAAACTCCACCATCCCATCCCATTCATTTCAATGTCTGACTTAGAGCATCAGATCGCCATCGATCTCTCAAGAGCACTCAATCTAGTCAATGCGAATGACTTGCTCGCAAGACAGGTCATTCAGATTGCACGGAATCATAAACAGGCCAACGGCTTCGTCAAAGGTAATAAAAACAGCACACGAAACAAAGCTTTAGTTCCTATTGTCTTTTAAAATTTCACAACCTTTTTCACTGCCTTTCATCTCCTTTAAAAGTGCACTAATACTAAGCTCAAAATACTGTTGTTATATTATGGGTTTTATAGCATGCGCAGCTTTTGGCAAATTCAAAGATGAGTTTTTGTTCGACGTATACACAAAAGTTCAGAACCATGATCGAGAATTTGGTGTCAATGGTCCTGCTGGAACAAGTAAACCAGGATCAAATAATGTCAGTAATGGGGGGCGAGATGATCCAAGGAGCAAATCAAACGATGCAGTGGAATCATCTGTTGCCATGACCAACTTTACGCGAGCTTATGATGATGAAGAGGAAGCAGCACCGGCCCCTACTTTGCCAGGAGGGTTGATCATCAAGAAGAAGAAGACTGCAGTGGATGACCAACATGTCTTTAAAGCACCTGCGCTCCCTCCAGGTGTATCACGCTTTGGCCTCGACAAATTGGCCAAAGAAAAACGAGAAGAACGAGAACGTGCAGCAGCAGCGGCGGCGGCGGCGACGGCGGCTGCTAGTGGCGACAGTCGTAGTGAAAAACCATCAGAGTCCAAAAAGATCAGACTACAGGTTGAGGAAGAGTTGATAAATGGAGATAGTCTATCTGATGCACAGGAAGATACCCGAGATGTAGAGATGGATAGTAAAGCGAAGGAGGGCAATTCAGAAAAACCGTTCATTCGGCGAGGAGTCCAACCGCAGTACAGAACTAAGCGCATGGAGACACCATCTCATCATGGCGGTGTCAATCAGGAAGCATTGCGTCGTGCAGAAGAAAGAAAACAACGTGACAGAGGTCGTGGAGGTTTGTATGACAGAGCCCAGGATAGACGTGACGAAGACAGAGATAGGAATAGAGATAGAGGCAGAGATAGGGATCGGGATAACGACAGATACGGTCGTACTGATTCAAGGTCAAGTCGAGATAAAGAATGGGTTCGTGATCGGGACCGATACAAAACAATCGATAGGGATGACAGAGACAGACGTGATGATAGAGAGAGAAGACATACTGAAAGGCGCGATGATCGTTTCCGTGAGCCTGCTACCCCACGGAGAAATGACTTTACAGAGCCTCGTACCCAACGTTCCAACAGGAGCGAATGGGATGCCACGCCTGCAAGGACAGGTCGCGACACTGATAGCTTCTTGCAGGGTGGATTAACGCCAAGACGAGGTAAGTAGTGGTTACTTAAGAATTCAACCAAAAAAAAAAAAAAAAAAAAAAAAGAGAGAGAGAGAGAAGCTATATTTTACGCAGACCATTAATATTGATTTTCTGATTCCAATAGACTATAGGCCGCCTACACAGAGTAGAGGGACATCTGACTGGGATACGTTTACACCGCGCGTCTCTTCGTCAGGTTATAATGATGCAATCGATACCTTCCCTGATGATGACCTTGAGGATGTTCCTGACAAAGATGAATGGGAGAGTGAGCAGCGTCAGGTTGATAGAGATTGGTATAGCATGGAGGAAACTGGAGGCGCTATGGATGACATTCATAATCCTTTTGCAGACTACGAGGAGCATGATGCTAAAAAGGAAGAAGAATTGGAAAAAAAGCAGATGAAGAAGATTTCTGCGCGCCAAGCTCAATATAATAAGGACAATGAAATGTGGGAGACTAATCGAATGCTGACTTCAGGTGTCTATCAGCGCAAGGAGGTGGATACAGATTTCGAAGATGAATCTGAGGCGAGAGTGCATTTACTTGTGCACGATATCAGACCACCATTCCTTGATGGCCGTGTTGTTTTTACAAAGCAAGTAGAAGCAGTTCAGTCTGTTAAAGACCCTACGTCCGATATGGCTGTTTTTTCAAGAAAGGGCAGTGCTCTTGTTCGAGAGAAACGTGAGCAGGCAGAGAGGATGAAAGCGGCACCGAAATTCCAAGTTGCTGGAACAGCCCTTGGTAATGTCATGGGACTTGAGAATCCTGAAGAGAAGGCGCAACAGGAAGCGGAAGCAGCTGCAGCGAAAGTTAAGGAAATGACTGATGAAGATGACAACATGGATGGCAAGGGCGATTCTCAATTTGCATCTCATTTAAAGGCATCAGAGGCTGTCAGTGCATTCTCAAAGTCAAAATCAATCAAGGAGCAGCGCCAGTACTTGCCTGCATTCGCAGTAAGAGAGGAGCTCATGCGGGTAATTCGTGACAATCAAGTGATTGTTGTAGTTGGAGAGACTGGTTCTGGTAAAACCACACAGTTGACGCAGTTCTTACATGAAGACGGATATAGCACATTTGGAATGATTGGTTGCACACAACCTCGCCGTGTTGCGGCCATGTCTGTCGCTCGTCGTGTCGCAGAGGAAGTTGGTTGTAAACTTGGGACTACTGTTGGATATGCAATCCGTTTCGAAGATGTTACTTCATCAGAGACTGTGATCAAATACATGACAGACGGGGTGTTGCTTCGCGAATCTATCCGTGAAGGCGATTTAGATCACTATTCTGTCATCATTATGGATGAAGCCCACGAGCGGTCGTTGAATACAGATGTCTTGATGGGATTAATGAAGAAAATTCTGGCTCGGCGGCGCGACTTGAAATTGATTGTCACTTCAGCAACTATGAATGCAGACAAGGTAAATTATTCACTCCACTAATGCTAGGTGCTTTTCTTTTTTTTTTTTTTTTTTTTTTTTATTTTTTTATAAATATATGGTTGGCTGCAAACTTATATGAAGGATATGCTATTCTTTCATTGTTTTTCAAATAATTTTAGTTCTCGTCTTTTTATGGAAACGCAGCTACGTTCACTATCCCTGGACGCACTTTTCCTGTCGATATCATGTTCAGCAAAGTGCCTTGTGAGGACTATGTAGATAGCGCTGTCAAGCAAGTGCTTGCAATTCACCTTGGGCAGCCTGCTGGAGATATCCTTGTGTTCATGACCGGACAAGAAGATATCGAAATCACTTGTCAGGTCATCAATGAGCGGTTAGCACAGATCGACAATGCACCGCCATTGTCCGTCCTACCTATCTATTCACAAATGCCAGCAGATCTGCAGGCCAAGATTTTTGAACCTGGCGAGAACAATGCCCGCAAGTGTGTTGTAGCGACTAATATCGGAGAGACTTCACTTACCATTGATGGTATTTTATATGTGGTTGATGCTGGATATGTAAAATTGAAAGTCTTCAATCCCAAGATCGGTATGGATTCGCTTCAAATTACACCTATCTCACAAGCAAATGCTAATCAACGGTCAGGCCGCGCTGGACGTACGGGGCCAGGAACGTCATGGCGATTATACACAGAGCAAGCATTTGTATATGAGATGTTTCAGAATCCGATTCCTGAAATTCAGAGAACTAATTTGGCGACGGTTGTCTTACAACTCAAGTCACTCAATGTAAAGAATCTGCTCGAGTTTGATTTTATGGACCCTCCACCACAGGACAACTTGCTCAATTCAATGTATCAACTCTGGATCCAAGGTGCACTTGATAACACAGGAGAGCTCACACCTTTAGGAAAGAAGATGGCAGTTTTCCCGACAGAACCTTCGTTGGCCAAAATGTTAATCGTGGCTGAAAAGATGGGCTGTACGGCAGAAATCGTCACGATTGTGTCGATGCTCTCTGTGCCCTCTGTTTTTTATAGGCCCAAAGAACGAATTGAAGAATCCGACTCTGCACGTGAGAAGTTCTTTGTCCCAGAGAGTGACCATCTGACGCTCCTGAACGTTTATACACAATGGCGGTCAAATGGATATAGAGATGATTGGTGTGTAAAACACTTTGTGCAACCGAAGGCAATGCGCAAAGCTCGTGAGGTCAGATCGCAATTGATGGATATGATGAAAACAGAGAAGATGCCTTATGTGTCGTGTAACACAGACTGGGATATCATCCGGAAATGTATTTGCTCCGCTTATTTCCATCAAGCAGGACGGATTAAGGCCTTGGGTGAGTATGTCAATTGCCGTACGGGTATGCCTTGCCATCTACATCCAACGTCTGCCTTATATGGGCTGGGCTATAACCCGGATTACATCGTGTACCATGAGTTGGTGATGACCTCGAAGGAGTATATGCAGTGCGTCACATCCGTGGATCCACATTGGTTGGCAGAGTTGGGGCCAATGTTCTATTCTATAAAGGAAAAGTCGTATACGCATCGAGAGAAGCGTGCAGCAACTAAGGCTGAGGAGGCAAGAATGGCTCTCGAGATGGATTTGAAGGAGACGAGGGAGAAGGAAGAACGGGAGGCGGCTGCAGCGGCTGCAGCTGCTGATACCCTGGCTGGAGGATCAGCTGTAGAAGCAAGGTTCAGGATCGCTACTCCAGGATTCAGAGCGCCAGGAACACCTATGCGGAAGCGAAGACTTGGCATTTAGACATACCTATAGAATTGGTTATCATTTGTTTAAGAGAAAATATATGTTATGTAATATGTATATTAAATGATTGAATACTTGAACTTGTAAACAAACAAACAAACAAGCAAGACGATAAAAAGGGTGCACAATGCATTTTTTATTTTTAATTCTGAGCACGGGTGATTACTTCGAGTCTTGCGCTTCATCACGTTCTTTGAGTAGTTCACGAATATGAGAGGCGACATAGTACTGATCTATGACTTTGGTTGACAAGAACTTGGCACCCTGGATACTTTTGCAGCACTTTGTAGATCCACACCAGCATGGGAATGGCTGATCCATCTCCCACTCACTTGAGGGATAAAAGAACGTCAAGGCGTCACCTGAATGGAAAGATTATGTATAAAAGAAATGTTTGTTTGCCAGTAAGGTGTTAATAGTCGTTCAATTCGCTATTGTTTCCACATTCCACGACATGATGTCATATGTATTAGCTCGGGAGCAGAAGTGAAATAAAGAAACCTTTCTTAATGTCCTTGGCTGCTATAAGCTTCATTTCGTCGGTGTCAAGAGTGACTGAAGGGTCGCATGAGTGGTTTAGAAAGACGACTGAAGGATCCCAAAAAAAAAAAAAAAAAAAAAAAAAAAATCAATATTAAGTTGATAAAGAAAGAAGCTTGACAGTAATTTTCGAGGGACAATATATATATATATATATATATATATATATATTACGGTCAGAGTTCAGTTCGATATGCGAGTCCTTGGATACTTGAACGCTACTGTATCTTTTCGGTCCTGGTTCCGTGCCTTCAATCTTACAAATGATTTGGCCTTGTTTAAAATCCTGAGAAGCAACTAGCTGCGAGTTGAACGATCCTTCTGCATAAAAGACCTCAAAGAGGCCTGGATGAGATGGTTTATAGGCCTCTTTTGTGCCAGCAACATCTACAATCGTATCTTGTTTTTCATAAGTTGAAGGCATTTTTTTTTCTTCAAGATTTTTATGAAAGTGATAGAAAGGATTGTTAGAATTTGCGCTGGAAGTGAGAAAGTTGAAAGCAGCCACCTGATAAACAGCACAATTTTTTCTTTCCAGAAACAGCACGTGCCTGAAGCAGAAACAGCATGCACTTGATGCAGACACAGTTCATCATCTCAGCTTGTGCCACGTCTAACTAGTCTATTGATGATCCTGGAGCATTGTGTTCACATTCACCATCATCTTTTAAAATTCATCACCATTTAATAACTTTGACTTGTGGAGAGAATCAATAACGGAAATTGTATTCTCTGCAAGCCCAGCAGGGGATGAGTATCGCCACTGTCAATGAATTAAGGCAACGAATCCATAGAATATCCCATGACTCGTATTTCCTTAAAGACGATTCCAGTTTTAAGATCAACGATAATGTTGGGATCACCTCTATTTTCAATTCTAAGAGTGCCACTTGTATGAAAAGGCCGTGTTATAGATGTCTAATGTCGTGTTGGTTGTGATATAGTGTAATACTTGGAGAGTAAGACGATGGCGGATAGGGAGATTTATCATGTAATGCTAATACAAAGTCTTCTGGCGAGGCTTCCATAACATCAACAGACTATGAAAAAACTTTTGTATTTGCGGACCGCAGGGATACGTTAAATGTAGTCATGGTTGAGACGCGTTTAGACGCTGCACAGCAAAGAGAACGCTACCGATGTTAATCATTACCCAGCCGTAAATGAAGGAAAATGTTTCCAGAAAAATAATCATATCCATGTCTCTTTTGGTAAAGGATATGGAGGTCTTGCAGAGGGAAAGACAGTTCGAACCCAACTACCAAACTCAGCGCTCTTTTCGACTTTGATAATACCTCTGAGCCTATCGATATCGATGGCATCATCAAGCGGGGCTTCCACGGAGAAAGGAGACAAAGCTGAGCCTCCATCGATGATGTAGAAGAGTTTAATGTTATTATTCACTGTATTTTGTTGGCAGATTTATGTGAGAGAGAGGTTCGTGCAATAGGAAGTAAGGAAGCATTGACCTGCTCTGGAATAACATTTTAAAAATGCAGCCATAGCCTTGCTACTCTCCGATTTTGTTACGACAAGTATTCAAAATGGAATGCTTTTTGGTTATATTGTAAGCTCGATCTCAAGGAGGGCAGTATTCGAGTAACAGCACCTGCAATTTCCCTTGAAGGCCTCTACTACATTTGCACACAGCACACAAATATATTTAGGCATGTAGGAAATATCCCTTATAGGCGTGCCAACAAACATGGTTTAGCTTTGCAAAGTACCGTAGTGATGCATCTTCTGCACTCAGGGTTAGTGGCCATTCTGATCAAATGCTGGGCGGCACTAAGGCTTTATGCTAATCTCGATTTTTTTTTTTCCTCTACGCATTTGATACCACCGAATGACCAAGAGCGCTTACATCCATCGAGTTCAGCTCCACCAATGCCTCAAGATCACCCTAATATAAAGCTGAAGAGGTGTTTTTCCAGTGCTTCAAACAAAGTGCACTGAATACAAGTATGTGATATGTCTTACCTTGATAACTGAAAAGACGGCCAGGGTCAGGGAAAGGGAAGTAATACCCAGGATCGCGTTTGGTATGGTGAATGTTCCTAGCTACTCTATAAGGTATACTCCATGGGTTCCTTCTACAAGCTACATGTACATAGCCTGCATAAATACGAATTGCAAATTGATTTCCAGAATCCATTGCTTTTGCCATAGTGCACTAGCTTATTCAAATCTCTTGAGATATTTTTCATGTTGTTTATTTGTAATAGGCCAACAACTTCCATAAATATCCTCTTTGTTCCTGAGCCTCACAGCTATGTCTGGGTGGCTGTTACCCTAGCGACAGCTATCAGGACAAAGACGGCTAATTTGACAGCCTCACGGTGTCCTGTTATCTCCCTGCGCAGCCTACGTTTTCGTCTGTCTCGAATAAAGATATCAGTCTCTGTTACTGACAGCAGTGTATCGTACTGATGTACTGTACTGAACATACGACTTGAAGTTTTCTTTAGTAAATTTTTACTTACTATTTACTTAAACATAGTAAAAAAAAAAAGTAATTGATTTTTTTTTTTTTTTTTTTTTTACCGATGTTTGTAAAAATTTACTGAAGAAAACTTCAAGTCGTATGTTTAGTACATCAGTACGATACACTGACTGACAGCATTATACTATTTATCCTTTTTTTTTTTTTTTTTTTTTTTTTTTTTTCAAAATAATGAAATAAATGTTGGGCGGCCAGTGCATTGTCCTCTCGCTTGAAGTATCCATCAGTTATATCTATTAACGGATCAACGCTATCAGCGTCCATGGGAGCATCTATATTTTCCATACTTACCTGAAATACGACATAGAGTAAGCTGGGCTGTTGAATGACAGGTGCTGTAAAGAAGGGGCTATCCGCATCCTAGTTGTCATTGTCCACCCACTCAAGTGACTATTCGGTCATATAAAAAATTCTTTTTGATCGGAATTAGATGCTCATTAAGCTAGATATTCCATTTGGTTTAAAGAGATTCCAGCTGGCCATCACAAATCCATTCGGATTTTAGGAAGGCTATTGTTATAAAAAGCGTAGAGCCTTGCACAAACAACGAGGCGAATTGGAGAGACCTAGCGATTCACCATGAACGGGCACTAGGGTGGCTTCGTCTCGTGGGGGCGCGGCCACTCGTCTTTGAATAATTTTGACCGATCTTTGGCGGAGCAGTCTACGCCTTCTGGCCTAAGTCCCAAGCCCCAAGGCTTTCCAAGACTTCAGACTTAGGGCTTCATGGTATCGCTACATCTAAGACGTAGCTCTCAAGCGTCGAGCCCTAGGTTGTGAGGAGAAAAGACCGAGGAACTCAAATGGGAGCACTCGGCGGTTCTGCTAATCTATGTAAAATGAAATAACTATTCCTATATGATAAGCAATTGATAATTTCGCAAGGAGCTAAAAGTTATCAACACCCTACCATTCCTGAAAATAGAAATCAAACTTACACAAAATTTGGATCAGTTTACTTTGCTGCTGACAAGAAGCAAACCTTGGCTCCACAAGTAAGGGCTTATAGATCAAGGAAGAAATGAATTCATATATGTTTTCAAGTCCTTGGCAACAGAGTATGATCGATAGATTCATGTGAATATGTCAATAGAGCCCATGCGCCCAAGTAGCAGTTGTGATCACAAGTTGATTTCGATGAGTCTACATGAGTTGAACATAATAATAGTCATAGTATCAAGGCCCTATCTTACATGCACGGCATGTGCGTAATCGCTGTTTTCAGGCTTGGCACCAATCATGCAAGGCATTTTTTTTCTTGCGCGAGGTTCCTTGTGTTAAACGGAGAGACAGAAAGCTTAATAGACATACAAACACACCAATATTAAAAAAAAAAATGTACATGAATGTGAGCAAACAAGAGGAAGACACTGACCAAATAGTTGATGTGCTTCTTTGTTGTAAATACTATCTTGCATCGCGGTTTTTTTATTGTTTCGAAAATATTTGGCGGTACAAATGTGGAACAGGGGCGAGAAATTTTTTTTTTTTTTTTTTTTTTTTTTTTTGATTCTTTTTTTATTCATCACTGTCAGCTCTGTGGTGTACACGAACATGTACCAGGCTATTGAACAAATAGTTGAATCGTCTCTTTGCTTTCTGTACATTTAGAAACACATTTTGCATCGCGGTGTATTTTTGTTTTTGTTTCCTAGACAATTCGAATCAAACGGGAGCCAAAACAAGCATTTCCAATGGAGCCTCCAGAAGAAATAAGCAAACTTTATTTTGGCGGTAACTCCACAATCGTGCAGACACCTTTGCCATGGCTGTAACAAATTTTCAGGAAAGGAACTCAGTATATCATGTTGATATTATTTCTTTATGCAAATGTTTTTGTGCTTGGTGTCGACTACCAAATTTACACACATGCACACACCAAACGGCCGCCAAAATCACCACTCCCTTCTACAAGATCATTAACAAGGCGCCGTCTAACAAGAAGAAGATTAGATAGCTTTTACTCCAACCAATAAACGCAAGCAATAACGTCACTCCTATTTCCGTCATTGATTCCGGAATCTGAAAGCCAACGAATGTCTCTGCTTTAACGCAAAAGCACTGGAGCTGTTGGAGCAAAGAGCGACAACTGAACCCATTTCCTGGAAAAACAAAGATTATTTTATTTAATACTATCCTCTTCTTCTCCCGCGGAGCTAAGCTTGGATTGTGTGGTCTCTTTGTGGAA
This sequence comes from Lobosporangium transversale, assembly GCF_002105155.1. Taxonomy (NCBI): domain Eukaryota; kingdom Fungi; phylum Mortierellomycota; class Mortierellomycetes; order Mortierellales; family Mortierellaceae; genus Lobosporangium; species Lobosporangium transversale. The sequence continues at coordinate 509,030 of NW_019029003.1, read as the reverse complement.
TTGGCGGCGTATCGTTATGAACCCTCCAATAAGGAACACTGAAATACCAATTGGACATAAAATACTGAGTATAGATGTTCTAAGTATTAGAAGTACTACGAATACACAGAGCATAAGACTTAATGTAGACACTACAAGTGTGGTGTACCATCTACGCGGGGTATATATGACTAGTTGTATGATATTGAAATATGCCAATGTTGAAGAAAAATATGTCATGTATGTATACTGCAAAGGCATTTTCAATGTGAATTGCATGATGACATCGGTGGTCTTGCCCATCAAAGATAACCCCAGAGATATGTATGACTGGCCATCAACAGATCGCCTTTTCATGTTCAATAAGACTTGGAAGTATGTCTCGATGGACCAAAGTACAATTGACACCCACACGAGCTTGGACGATGTGTCTTCACCAAATGCTTTCGTGCATTCCACGGCTATAACTGCTGAATATATTGTCAAAGAGATTAAGACAAGCGGGAGCTTTCTGGACATTGATACTTTGGAGTATAGTACAAACTGGAAGAGCATCACAATTTCGAGTATCGGCATGTACCATCCACTTATTCTGGTAAACAATGGGACGTCGATGTCGAGTATGAAAAAAAGGTTGATGAGACTGGCGCAGAAATTACAAGAGGCCCAAATAAAGCTGAGACCAGCAGTGGATTTTCGACGGTAGTTTTTAATAATCTGTGGGAGGAGAACGATAAACCAGATTGTATTGCTCACATATCCACAGACATTTGCGGCTACGCAAAGCCAGATTGGCAGGCGATCGTCGCAGTTGGCTTGGAGAGTAGCCATGTTGAAGGGAATAAATGCTCGCTTTTTCATTTACATCTCCTTTTATATTTTTTGTTGCGTCTTGCTCCAATGACTCCAATAGCTCCAATGGCTCCAATCCTTAATTTGAGAGGGCCCAAGCAGCCTCATATCCGGTACAAGTTCAGCCGCCTTACAGGTGCTGTGCGAGGTGCTGTGCGGGACACTGTGTGATGTAGTGAAACATTTAAACAAACAAAGAGCCAAGCTTAAATTATGCTCAGAAATGCTATCCCACAGATATTCATAGGTAGGAAAATGGGGTACTGTGATTCCTCGAGGGCAATGATATAGCTTGATATATGGTTTTTGCTGATTATTTTACTGATTTTTTACCTCCATGGAGATTGCACCAATCCGTGTTTAACATATTGTTAGGAAGTTTAGGGGCTGACTGGACAGGAGATTTCGGATGGTTTGTGAAGCCGGTCGCTTCCAGCTACAGAGATATGAAAATTACTTCTTCGAACACAAATAGCACAATACAAAAGTCTGAACGAGGGCAGTCGGTACTCTATTGGTTCTGTATACAAAAGAAGGAACAAAGAGCCAGAGTTCCCTGAACTGCTTACTCATTTTATAGTCGACCCAACGTGACCATAATTAAACCAACGATATCAAGTAATGTGAAAAAAAAAGTCTATCAAGTAAGAACATCGGCAATGCCTCATAACTATGATGAAAGCACAGAGAGTTGGATCTGACCTACTCATGAGTGATGAAAGCTAAATGAATAAAATCAGTCCAAGGAATACTTTGGAATCGAGCTCCACTTACTTGCTCTATACAGAGTCTAATGACACCCATTCTCCTTGAATTGCGACCAAAAATAGCCGTAATCTTTTCTACTAAATATTTGGGTTTCCTTTTCTTAAGCTATCTTGCCGATATCCACGCTGTAGGCAAGAGCATGTTTCAAAGAAATTAACCGGCTAAATAAACAAATGTTATTTTGCCTTTTTCGTAAGCAGTGCCCATCTCTCGCAAGGATACACGGCAGACGCTGTCGGCTTTTTCAGCGGCGAATTGTAACAGGTATCGAACACACAAATTGAAGGATAACTAAAGTGATAGCTGAAGCTCAATAGGGGTATATACAGCGGTAGCATCACTACAAATGATCCAGTCATGTCATCCTACTGCACGGTATGGGGAAGGGTTTAAAAGGCTCCAGAGAGGGACTGTCGTGGAGCTGACGATCATTTGAATCGATCATTCACCAACATACATAATCTTCTTTAACAAAAGCAGAAAAATGCTACTGGTGTTTGAGCGGGCATCGTTACTAAAATCGACTGAAATAGAGGGATTTTGAAGGAGTGCTGTGTAATGAGTGTTTTATTTAGACCGTAAATTGCCTTCTATAACAGTTATGACCCCGGTTTAGCACCTATGAATGGAAGGTGGTATTGTCAGCACTCTCTATTGAGGGTCCTAGGTCTCCCAATAGCCGGTTGAAATATCTAACAGGGCTACTTCTCATTGCGACCGAGCTGTTCAGCAGGCCAAACTTTATAGTATCAGAGAGACCTCGATAGATCTTTGTTTCTTAATGGAGGCAGCTTTTTTTGGTGTTTAACTGTCTACTATGTCGAGATTTTCTATCGCACAAAAATGCTGTTATTATTCCAAAATAAAAAAGAAATATATGTATTCACTAGATGGTGCACCATGATGGATAAGGATCTCAAAGGTCTTTCATTAATAAATGTATAATAGAATGATCAATTCCCTTGTTTGATGTTGGATTATCGATCTTCTTATATGAGCAGTCTTGGTCTACTCTCTCATGCCTTGGCTTTCTACACTCATCCTAGGTGACAACACGATGCTTGTTGATTCTCCAAATCTGTCTTGATTTAACCGTATTTAGCGGAATTGGTTAGCATCCCTTGAATAGCTGCCATCCAGAGAGACTACTTAGAATGGACAGGATTCACCATGTTGTTCAAAACAACAAAACTTGGCTGAAAGTCTGTTAATTCTCAACCATGAGACAAATAATGCCTCTGGACGCTTCAATAAAATTATGGCGTGCTTTTGGGACGCAGAAAAGACAGCATTGTCTCTTTTGAGCAATGGAGGATATGGGATTTGTTCTTTGGAGGCAAACTTTTTGAAGCTGCGCCTGTTGCTAGTAAAAACACAAATGGTTCCCGTTTTCCGCATACTTCAGCGCTTCCACAATTCAAAGACTGCGACGTAGCCATCAAATCTTACATGTTTGTCGAATATTGACACACCCCTTGCAAAAGTTCAGGTGTATGCAAAGAGTATTGTTTAAGGGACGTAGAGAAGTCAATGACATGTGGCAGTGTTCAGGTTTATACAGGACCATATAGAGTCCGAACGGTCGCCTTATCCTACTTTGCTCACTCAAGAAAATCAACGCAATACTTAAAATAAAGCGCTTTCTACTCCTGAAAGCGCTTCTAATGCTTATAAAGTACGACCAGCAGCTTGGGCGGGTGACGTCTGAAATTCTAAAAATTTTGATTATTTGAAGTACATGAATATTTGAATGAGCTCTTGAGAACTCAACGTTTTGGACAAATGGCGTCCGCTGCTCTGTCATTCCCAATCGCATTTTGGACTGGCGTGGAACCCATCGCAACCGTGTCTGTGTCTCTCGCCTGTGCTCAATATGTCGTGACCGGACTCGAAGACGGACTCATCTGGGTGTTTACCATTTGTCAGTTTGAGAATACCTTGACAATCAAGGCAAGTAGACGAGCAGACGAATTACGTATATTTTATTACAAATACTTGACTGGGGTCAGGATCTTGGATATCAAAGATAAAGATGCCAATGGTGTCCGACAGACAGGACTGGAGTAATTGACGGTCAATTTGTAAATGATTTTATCCACCTTGCAGTTTAAGCCTACTACTCTTCTCATAGGACACAATGCCCGCATTACTGCGTTAGAAGCAATGTTAGTTGAAGGTGCAACAATGTCAGCAAGCGAATGGATTCTCATTAGTGCATCGGAGGACGGGTATGTTATAATATTATATTAGTGAGGGCTATTTAAAATGATGTATCCTTTGTGCTCAGACAATTAAGTTGCGCAAACCTTTTTTAGCGAAGTGAAAAAATGGAGCCTCGCTGATGGACGATGCCTGCAATCCAACCCTGACGCGTTCATCGGCGTGCCGACGTATCTAGGAGTGATCTCATCCCTCAAAAAGGTATCACTTGTTATGAAGTACAGTAAACTGTCGTTGTTGTAATGTGATGTATTATTATTGAAACGGTTCTCTAAATGGCTTACACTAATTTTCTATATGTCACAACAGTCAGGATCTGGTCCCAACTTTATTATATGCGCTGGTACTTCAAATGAAGCATGCATATTGGATTCAACTTCTTTGGAGGTGGTTCGTGTTTGGGGAGGTCACTTAGACTGGGTTTATTGCACTGCATTGCCAAGCGATGGTATGCTTCCTAGGACAGCAATATTTGTTTGTAAAAAATATATCATGGCCCAATCTCAATACCGAAGCTGAACATTTTTATTTTCAGAATATCATCAGAGTCGAATATTATCTGTTTCCACAGACTGCAAGATTTCGATTTGGGTTTTTGACACATCTAGTTTGACAGTGATCAAGTCCAAAACATACGACATCTGTACAAAAACAGAAGACAGTGTAGTTTCCTTAGTATCATGTCGCTACGAAGCGTCCAGGGTTGCCTTGGTGACAAGGAGTCTTATTCAGGTATAAAAATAAGATCTGTTCCCCGCACAGCCTAGGAGCTGTCATTCTAACTAGAAAATTTCATATGTAGGTGTATTCGCTACAATCTCACAACAATATATGCTGCAGTATACCATGCCCCGAAAAGGAGCCATTTGCAGGCGCAGAATTTATTAGCTCGGAGCAAATTGTGCTGTGGACAGAAGTAAGGTTCATCTGCTTTGGGTTCAAATTTGTAACTAAAGTCAGTAAGTCAGTAATGAGATTGACAGTGTGCTTTTTACGGTGGAAATCAAATAGTTGGGCCGAGTTCGTGTATATTCACTCAGAGGGCCACAGCTAGCCAGTGAGCAGATAGATGTGGATGTGTCAACTCTATCCACAGACGTAAGGTAAGATGTCGATGGTAGCGGTCTTTCATGGTATTTTGGCATGAGACATCGGACGCGTTAACAACCTGGATTTAATAATAGGGATATGTCAGATTCGGCGGTGCAAGGTAATGGTGTTTAATGCGGCATCATTTCTCATAATCGCATTCAGAACTTGCCTTAACCAAAGCTCCTCAGTTTCCGAATTTAATATCCGATTGGGGTACCGCCCCACCGTGACTATCCTAAGGAGTAATGAGTTACAATATGTACTATGTCTTCGAAATGCTTCTGTGGGGCTCGAGTACTCCCTAGCTCGACTGCCATGCGGAGACAATGATGAACAAGGTACTGTTGGTGACATATACTGAATCTAATGCAAGTGGTCATAAAAGCATACACACTAACTGTATTTGTTATTACATATAGCTCCCCATATCTACGAGTCGCATATTCAATGGGATTTCAACAGCGCTGGGCCCATTCTAAAGCCCTCTATAAGTTGTTCCATGATGCTTACCGATGTCTTGATAGCATTGGGTGACAGTAGGTTTCATCACTCGACATATTGTTGAAATGACATTTTTTGGGAACCAGAAGCACTAATATATGTTTTGCTTATGTTAGTATCAGGTCATGTTTGGATAATATCTGTAGACCAGGCGTTACTAGCCTTAACTCTTACACTCGAATCATTGCCCTCAGAGGAAATAATGATTTTGAGAGGGCATGTAGGAGCCATTACTACTATTTTCACATCCGATGACCTAATGCAACGCTCCTTCTTAATGTCAGGCGGCGAGGATTGCTCTGCCAGGATATGGAGCATTGAGTAAGAACTCAAAATGGCGCAATACGGAACTTGTCTCACGCATCAAATACGGTGAATTAAATGTGGTATTTTTCGCAACTTCTCCTTAACCTGTTTCCTTTATGAATTCATTTCAGTTCAGGTGCCGAGATTGCATGTTTTAACAACCATAGTAGACCAATTGCCCACTTCCTACAAGTCCCTGACGATGTTAATTCAAGGATTAGGAGAAGTGTGATATCTGTAGCGCAAGACTGCTCAATTGCCATCATTTCAATCGAAGAGATGAGCTGGTAAGGATAATTCACGGATTAACACGTCATGTAGTGATGTGCATAGGAAGGCGAGCTGATATTTTTTTCTTGTCCACTACAGCATCTATCTTTTTGGAGGCTATGAGCATGCTCTGCTATCAATTCAGTGGAGGCCATCAGAAGATTACATTGTGCTATGGTATGCGGACGCGACGGCATTTATTTGGCAGGTAGGATCAAGCGATTCAAATCAGTGGCCTAGAGATTTCATTTGTGCAAATTCATCAATCATGTTTTTATTTATACCCTCTGATAATTTCTGAACAGATGCAAACCGGCCATCTAGATCGTACTGTCAGAGGAGATTCTGCTCGTGAAATAATAATGGATCCTCGCTGGAAAAATTGGTGAGTCTGTAATAGAGAATCAGCGCCGAACTAATGGTTTGCAATCCATATTGATAACTAACTACCATCGCTCTTTTGTTCCAAGTGACATCGTCCATACGCGGTCGAACTCCTCTAAATTAGCATTTGACTGCATTACTACATGGCTCAGTGGCACAGGTAAGAAATACGCGTAATGCGATCATAAAAGTCATGATCAACAGGCTTTAACATACGGACTCTATCTTTAGTTTGCGTGCAGACTATTATCGTCAACCTCAAGCAAATTCTTAGTATATTAGCTCCGGCTCGCGTAGCAGAGCAGCAAGATTACATTGCAGTCCCTAATCTCGCCTCTCAGCCATCGAATACGGCTGATGTTAAAACACCTGCCCGTCGAGGAATGCTTATTGGGCAGTGGAGGTCCTCTACTAAATCCAAGGCGAAGGCAGTAGATCAACCAGTTACTCGTTCAGATGATATTCAGAAATGCTTGGATGCAGCGAAGAGAATTTTAAGTTTGATGATCACTGAAGATAATGCTCATGCGATTTCAATTCGGAATTCGCTCGGATTATCGCAGCCAGTTCGATCTGCTGCATTTGGAATGCGAGGGTACGATTGAGAGCAAAAAAGGTCATCAGTATAGTGTGCGTGGCAACAATAATCATGACTGGTATTGAATCTTCAATTATTTCTATCTGTGTTTTATAGTGCCTATGGAAATATATCAATTCAGGCGCCTGCGCATAATTGTGACACCACTTCTTGGTGCATATCACCTACAATGACGGCCTCCAAACTTATTACTATCCTTTCTTTGACTAAGATTGTGGTGTCGGTGTGCAACCTTAGTGTTGACATGGACATCTGGCCAAAGGATTATTGCAGTGCTGTCCAAGATTCAATTGGGGCGAATTACTGTCCACCTTCACTTTCTTATTTAGCGAAGTACTGGCAAGATCCTCAAAGTGAGTGAATGAAAACGACCTGGTCTTATTGATGAAATATATCCAGAGCCCCTACTATTTCTCGGAAGACTGTACTCACTATAGTCCTCTATAACATACTTCAGTGGAGATTCAAGAGGCAGCGAGAATAATTTTGCTCTCCACAATTGAGCGGATGTCAAAAGCTGAGATCTCATCGCTAGTAAAGTACTGGTCTGTATACTGTAAGTAGGTATCCGGTGATGATCATTCTGATAATAACTTTGCTATTCGATCGAAACTAATGATTCCCCCACTTCTATTAGTACCAGCAGCAGCTCTGCCAGACACATGCTCAAGTCAGTACATGGCTCGCTCCGCTATCATTCTAGGGATCATTGGAGCCGAAAACGCAGATGCTTTGCCCGAAACGTATGTCAAAAGATAAAAATTCGAATGCTTTATAATTAATTCACAATGCTTATTAAATTTTTGATTGTCAAATAGGGTGCGGAAATTGGTGGCTTTGTCACTGACGATCCTTCTCAATGACGATACTCGTCTATCATACAGAATTGCCTCGATTGATCTACTATCTCAAGGATTTGGGTCGTGGCAGCCATTCATTCGCGCAGATGCAGTACTGCACACACTATTTACTATGGCAATGGATTCACAGTCCTATAATACCCTAGTTTCCCGTAGGGCACGCCGAGCCATTGCTCGAATCGCTGCCATCAATCCTACTCTCTTTGTGACTACTTTGACGCAGGATATTTTGGATGTCAAGAAACAGGCTGATCGAGCAGGTCTTCTAAAGCTTGTCTCTATTTTTTCACGAAAAGTAATGATCAACATATCGTAGAGTGATGCAATCGTTACGACTACGTAGATGGGCACCGTTGCTGCACAAGTTAAAAGATGCTCAATCGTACTGACAGTCTGATCGCTGGTAATCATTCTAATTAATAGAATCCCGCCGTGTTGTATAAAGGTATTCCACGACTCACTGAAGCCATCGTAAAGTCACTTGATCCTATTGCTCCCCAAGCCCGTGAGTCCTTGCTTCCTGTCGCCACTTCCGTTATGATGGATCTTGTCCATTCTTTTCCCCAATTAGACTTTCACACCGGCTCGCAAAAGCTAGCCGTAGGTACATTGGAAGGCGCCATTGTTGTTTACGACCTTCATACAGCGACTCGCTGGCAAATCCTAGAGGGCCACAGTAAATCAGTATCAGCAGTGTCATTCTCGCGGGATGGTGAGACAATCGTATCGTGCTCGATCAAAGAGCGCTCCGTCCGCTTCTGGCATCCCAGCCCTGGCTTTTTTGGTATGCTCATGGGTGGCAATAGCCTATGGGCCCAAGTTAAATCTACCTCCGTAGGTGGCAGCAAACAAAGCCACAGCATGACTTCTCTATCATCGCAGCAATCCAGCCGTAAAATTGATTTTGCTCTAGAAGACTCAAGAGCGGCTGGTATGTAATTGAGGTAGCTCACTCGTTCCTAAATTTAACGGATTTGAGGCACTAACATGTTTTCCTTGTCAAAAAACGACATGATCTAGGATCAGAGGAATCTATGCTGAATCATGTTCGATTTGAGTGGACAGGAGACAAGGCTGTCAAGTTGTCGGTCTACGATCATGTCATGTCATTAAACATTTAAGCTATGACACTAGCATTTATTCAGTTGGCTCCGTGAAATTACTTGGAAATAAACCGCGCATATGGTTTCGATTATCATCGATGAGATCGCCTTCCCACCAGCCATCGTCACGTGTATGCAACACAGCGATGATATTCCCTTCCTTTAGACTTAATTCTTCAGGTATTGTGGCCTCGTAGTCATACATTACGCGAACTGTTATTGAGCAAATACCAGACAGTCAGACTGTGATTAGAATGATGACATTTCAATTCGAAGAAAAAGTGGTAGCAGTGATACCTACCATAAAAAAGAATCCGCCGCCCATCATGCGTAGATTGGGTTCCAGCCTGCGTGTGACTCTGTTCTGTGGCCCCACCATATTCATGATAGGATGTTTGGTGCTGAATCGGGGCAGAAGACCCACTATACGAGCTATTTGCTTTTCTATTCTGCAATGTAGCATCCATGCCATGGGTATTAGGCCAAGGGGCATCAGACTGGGCAGACATGGTCTGATTGCACCCTTGCGCAGCAGTTGAAGTCAACCTATTGATGCTAGTATTATTGACGGTGTTTTGGTATTGAGGATGCAATATTCCAAGTGTCGGCTGAGTAGTGGGAAATGAGGCTGAAGATGGCTGTAATGGCGCTTGCGACTGCCAATGTGGGAATCTATTCTCCTTTACAGTGCCACTAGCATCCAGGGATATTCCAAGACTATTGTCTGTAGAAATGGATGGCGATCTATCTCTGGTGAATTGCCGAGTGGAATTATTTTCTGCCGGAGGTTTAATGGCGCTGTCATCTTGGTCCATCAGAGCGGCAGTTTGAGGATCCAGCTTGAAAACGTTATTACCAACTGCTAGTGCCACCTCAACATGTGAACCTGGATTAATCCCTGTGTCGGCTCCATGGTCTATTGAGTGGCTTGGTGGAGGGCGAGAGGATGCTCCCGAATCATTATTGTTTATTATTGGCTGATGCGGTCCACAAACAGTTCTGACTCTTATCTCTTGCATTGATGCTCGAGGAGTAATTGTATTGTCCACTGTACTGTCGGATCCTTCGGAAGACTTTGGATTCAGATAGGTAGTAATATCAGGTACATCTTCTCCAGTAGCACACTCCTCAATGAAACTTTGCAAGTTCTGATTGACATCGCATAGCTCCAATGATGATCGTATCCGTTCGCAAGACTGGTATGTGATATAGGTATTCAAAGAAGCCATGATAAGTCTGGATAAACAAATTAGTACATGTGAATGTTAAGCCCGAAAGTATCACAACTGACCTCGTCATCCGCAACACATGCGCTCGATATGATATTGGCATAGTTCCAAAGAGTAGTCCGTAGGTAATCTATTCTCTGCTCTTCAAGAAGTTGAAATTTCTGTTGAAGAAATGACATAATAGATTAGGATCACAGGTGAAGACACAGCATTCTAGGCGAGTTTAATCTGTTCACCTGAAACATACATCACACGCCGAGCGCCAATCTGAAATCCATTTTTCATTGATTTCTGTTAATTGACGAATGCTTGCTTGGTATTCGATATCTATGCGGCCATAAAAAGAACATATGAGTTGTAGGATGCATGTGTAGACAATTTTAAGGAAGAAAGAGCCCAGTATCGAGTAATACCTGCAGCCCTTGATGCCAGCTCAGTTTTTTCCATTTTCAAGGTGACTTTATCAAGGTCCTTCCCTACAAGGTTCATTTTCGCAACTGAAAGACCCCTGGTTCGAATACATTCTGCATCATACTTGTCTTTCGCCTTTTTTTTTTTTTTTTTTTTTTTTTTTAAAAAAAAAAAAAAAAATATGTCCATGGATCTGTAAGTTAGATAAAATAAATTTTACTCGACGATAAAGCACAAAAGCATCAATACCTTAACAAGCTGTTGTAAGTAGAGCTGTTTGTTGCGGAACGATCGATCGATCGCTGTTTGATGCTATTGTTATTGTATGGTCGGGATTTCTGCCGTCAGCATAATTTGTTCTCAGTAGGCAGTAATATTTATCGCAAATGTTTGCTAATCTCATCAAGACAAAGAGTTCTACCAGTTTTCTTTTCTCCTTTTGGCTGTTATTAAAATCTGCAAGGGCAAGCTCCAACTGATCACGCATTTTGCCTGCCAGCTCAACATGGGATTTTCCGGTGGCTTCAATTTCATATCGGACGACATTAAGAGAATCGCGAAGTGATCTAGAAAGGTCCGTTATTTTCAAACCATTGGTCGGCGCTAGGTCATTTTAGATGCATCATGTATCTATTGTTGTCTCCAGAGCGCCATTACATCATTCTCAGAAAACCAATATTGCATACCCTAGCTCGTCTTTACCCAGCGGCGACTTTGACAATTTGATTAATTTCTTTCCATATTCCTCTTCAAGGGCAGCGCTAGACACAAAATAATAGTGATAAAGAAGCCCATGACAAGCAAACAGCCGTTAATAGAGGAATTAAGGCTGGTTGGTGAATTCTTTATGAGACTGTAGTCGCAGTCTTTTTGTAGATCCTCAGATGACTCCTCAGAGAAATAATTGGATGGATATTAAACTCACCGAGCCTGAAACATGCCTAAGACCTCTTGACAAGTCAGTTTGGCGTGGCGCATGCGTGTTGCAAGTGCAGAGTATCCGGCATCATCCTTTCCCTAGAAAGGCGCTTATGTAACAAGGTCAATACTGTTGTAATTATTGCTACAACGAAAGTTCCCAGATGGAGTATGAATGCAATCGTTAAGTATTAAATAAATTGCTTCAGGAAAGTATACGTAAGGGAATTCCCTCTTACCCAAAAGCTCTGAGCGAAGCGTGGCGGTGTAGAGTCGTTGGCTAATGTAAGTCGTTCTGTGTTCATTGTTGAGGGTTGTTTGGAAGCAATAAAACGAATGAATGTGTGCGTAATAATGCAAGAAAGGCGACATTACATCAGGTGGACAAACTAAAAATAAATAGGGTCTTTCACACTTATTTTGACCAAATAGTATTATTGATTTAGCTAGAACAGCAATGTTGGCGAAATTATATGACTGTAACTGACGCGCGTCGCTGTTACGTGTATCCAATTGGAGAAGAGATACACTCCTATCTTTTTCTGCATTTCTTCTATTCATCTACATTCACATTCACATTCACGTTTATACAAACTCAGTCTGCATTTGAAATTCTTTCAACTCAAAACTATTCAGCTTACCAATAACACCATGGTCGAAAAAGACTTAGGTTCGGGATAATTTGGATGGCAAAAGACTTTCTACAACAATAATGTTATGTTACTAACGCAGCATGAGGGGTTGTTTCCTTTGATTAGAGCTCCTAGACAATGTCGAGTTACGGTTTGCTTTAGCAGAGAGTGACGCTCAATTAGAAAAAACTCTCAATACTTTCTTATGTCCTGTGCTCTTGAAGCTTGCAAGTCCTGCTGAGAACGTGCGCGCAAAAGTAAGACAGATATCGACCTTGATAATGCAAATTGCGTTTGTAGATTTTGTGGTACTTGGTATTCTTATTGATCAATGCTAAATATATTATAAGGTGGTGAGCATTCTGACACACATCAACAGACGGGTGAGACCCAAACCGGAGATCAAGCTACCTGTCCCTGCACTACTGAAGCAATTCTCAGACAGTAGCTCTCCTCTTGTCAAAAACTTCACTCTAATATATATTGAACTAGGGTACGAACGTATTTCCTTACAGGTAGGACTTTATTATCTGTGTGAATGAGGTCGCAATCCACAAACGTAAAAAGAGGGGCTCCCTATAACACTCAATACTAATGTAGAAAGGGATTTGGTAAACTGAAATGAACGTAGGACAAGTTGGAAGCCTTGCCTCAATTGATTAAAGGCATTTCCCGTCGCCCAGTAGCACAGCAAACCACTCTGCTCCACATGGCGATTGCTGTAAGCTATTAGATTGCTAAAACTTTAATTAGAATGCATGCATCGGATCCGTTTGCTTCTCCAGCTCTAAGTAACCCTCGATTTTATTCAGGCTCTTTCATCGATAAAACAAATCAATGAGGATAGCACTATGACAGATCCTTACGGTTTTACAGGCTCCCCATCGGATGCTATGTGCTTACTTTTACGATTCCAAGATGTCCTCCTCTATCGCCAACCATTAATTGGATCATCACATACTCAGCGACAGCAAAGAGACAATGCTACATCCAGGTCCGTTTTTTTTTTTTTTTTTTTTTTTTTTGCAGCAGCATTCCGAATGCTATTAATCTTTAACCTCCATCAATATTTTCGCCTCTATTAACAGCTCTGGAGACAACCAATCTAATGCAACCGGATTACTTCCTATCATGAATCCTCCTCCTGAAGGAATGAGTCCACATTCTGTACAGCTTGTAACAAACAGTGGAAAAGCTTCTTGGGCCTCTACAAGCGAACTCAAGAACGTTAAGGTCAGCCTTCTTTAATAGTGGTTCATTTCACTTAAAATTAAATCTTTTGTGCACTTGTGCTTGTGCCTAATTATATTATTATTTGCATCTGCTAGATTGGAGTGTTGAGATTTATTAACTCGACTGTAAATTTCCCGGATTCGTTACCTGCGCAAATACACCTTGAAAGGTTCATAGCGCTAATCGCTGCTTCTGGCGATGCCTACCACGAGGTTTCAAGCATGGGCGAGGATGGGCTGAAGCGTATCAAAGCCCCTGACTTTGAGAACAAGATGGTCATCGATAGACTTTATGAAATGTATCAAGGGTCCAATAAAGGAAAGCCCATTGCTGGTAAGAAGAAAAACACTAGAACGGAGCCTAACTGTACAAGTTCATTAACACGCTAACTTTATGTATGGTCTTATAGGCCAAGAGGACACCATCCGTCAGCCAAGCTCGAATCCAATTAAGCTGAGGATCATGGGCTATCTTTCAAAGTCAAAGGTAGCAGCGGATTCCTTCCCATCTGCACTTCAAGTTTCATTTGACTGTCTGTATGGTAAGCCAACTATTTACGCTATAAGCAACAGCAGTTGTTAGCTTGGCAGTATAAAGATGTACTATTATTTAGTAACGCGCTTCTACCCTTAGGTACCAAAACAAATGCAAAATTAATAATGGCAGGCATGGCTTTTGTTCAATGGATTGCAAGGATGGTATAAATGCTCTGATATTCTTGCTTGCTTGATGTCTGTGCAAAGGCCCTTCTATAGCGTCTCGCTAATGCACATCGCTATTTTGTTTAAAGGCGTCTTTATCAACCCTGAAACCGATGGCGCCAGTTCTTCTCTCTGGGATGCTCAAGTACATCCGCGAAAGCGAAGATGCACGTGGCTTAGGTAGGCCCAGTAGTGTTGCTGTTCAAATATTCCTACTCCTGAGCCCCAGGAAGCGGTTGTAGTCAAAAAGTATTGATAAATTATCCTATTGCCATTCTTTAATTACTTATTTAACCAGAAAGCGAAACATCCAAAGGCTTTGCTTATATGGCTCTGGCATTAATCTCTAAACGAGGCAAGTCATCTCTGAGCTGCGTGCATCGTGGGAGCTTGCTAATTCAGCAACCCATAATATCAAGCTCACTCATTTTCCTTTTCAATAATAGTGCCCGAGCTTTTCAGAAATGATCTGACTATTCTGGGCGGTCTGTTTGACCAATTAGCCACTCAATCTTCGAACGTAAAGATGTCTATTCAAGAGAGTATCTGCACGATGTTGGATGCTTTTCATCCATTGAAGGATTGGGCTACTGATGCTGATGTCGCACGAATTCGATCATTAATTGAAGATAATATGAATAGGGTAAACATTTACTTTAGAAACGTAGTTAAATCTACTCCAATTCTAAAACATTCACTGACCCGTGGAACTTCTTCATTTATAGGAAGAGCATCAAGCAAGATACTGTGCTGTTAAATACGCCAATATCCTTTTCTCCTTTTCAGATATTTTTTCAAAATATGTGTGTCTGATGACTGTAGCAGATGAAAAACTTGAAATTCGAGAGGAAGCCAAACGTGGACTAACCTTCCCAACTGCACGCCTACTTGAGCAAAACCTTTCTTCTGATGAGGCCACTCTACTACCAAATTTTACCCAACTATTGGAATTGATAACAGCTAAGTCGGTAGCACTAAAAGAGCATACTACTGGAATGCAGGGAAGATGGGCTTCTGGGAAATCTACTCTAATGGGGTACTCATTGGAAGTATATACACATATGCTCCAGTTCTTCAGGCGCCTCTTAATCACAACTGCAGATCCAGAAGTAATTATTGAGGAATCGTCTAATGAATACGAGCTGCAGCAATTTGTATTTACGCCATCGACACGTACACGGATCAAAGATTTTCTTAAGAAAATGTGGGACCTTGATAACCAAATTGACAATGAACAAAAAACAATGTCACGTTATATCTTCTTTCTTGAAGCTGCTATGAATTACCAAGGGTCTCATGGTGGGTAATGACGTCTTTTACAATGGCCTCCTCTTTAATTCCCCCACTAACTAAATCGGTCATAAAAATATATAGAAAAATTTCTTCATTCAACTGCATTGACATGCCTACTTGAGCTTTTGTCTCTTGCTCCGAGCAGTCTTTCCCAGCAATACGCTCATCGATTGGGTTGGTTTAAGGTACGTGTATACCATTTCTTACATTATCATTCTGTTCTGACTTATAAGGTCATCTAATGAACGTGGCTTTTCAGTCCTTCATTGGCTCCCCAAAGCTCGAATCTCGGGTCGCTGTTGCACATATCATTGGGATCGTAGGAACAGATAACCTCGGGGCCCTCAGCGCTCAGCGCGAAGTGTTTTTACAGCTCATGCATGGTCTACATTCTACTATCAAAGATACATCCAAGTCGGTAAGTGGAGTAGCACATGGTTATACAGATGATCGGGTGTGTGCTTCAATCCTAATTTCCTTTCACGCTTTATTATCGCAGATATCTAGCGAGCAGCAGCATGGCAGCGTTCTGACTATTGGTTTCCTACTGGGGCGCCTCAAATACCGCTATTCTAACCAGAGTTCTGAAATAATACCTATACTGGAAATGCAGAGTATTGTTAATGATATTGTGGCGCTACTCGATGGAAAGCAAAGTATGTTTGTTTCAGGAGCATGTGCCGCACTAGGAGAGATTGGCAGATATGGTATACTACCATCAGATGATACTACTAAGGTTATACAGAAAATCATTGGCGTAGCCAACAATACTACGGATGTCAAAACGCAGGAGCAGGCAATCACGGCACTTGGCCACATTAGTGTAGGCGATCCAAGCCAATCTCATGACATATTATCATTTTTGTACGACTTTGGCCCGAAACAGACTAAGCAGGCCGAACTGAACTTTACTATTGGTGAGGCTATTGCTTGTATCGGAGCTGGTTGGCAATGCACTCTCATGGATACTTTCGCTGATATAGCGGACAAAGAGCCGTCAACGGATGAAGTTCCATCGTCGGTTATGGATGGCATTCTAAATTCTATTCTCAATGATATGAGCAATAGTCCAAAAGCTGCATTGAAAAAAGCTGCATGTATCTGGTTGCTTTCATTAGTCAAGTTCTGCGCCAGCCATGCAAGTATCAAGGTAATATTTGTGGCTAAATAACCTGTCGCGAAGCCAGACGAATTCAGCTGAGCTATATTTTTCTACTCTTTACTATAAACGTACCTTACCTATCATATAGACTCAGCTTCCTAAGATCCACGCTGTTTTCTCCAGCCTTTTATCTGATCGTGATGGTATGTTCCAGCCTACAATTCTAATACTATGTGTTGCCGAGCCACCATTTTGCCTAACAATAGCTTCTCCTATATTTATTTCTCCTCGTAACTAGAGCTCACGCAAGAAGTAGCGTCCAAAGGAATTGGTTTGGTGTATGAGCTCGGTGATCAGTCGATCCGAAGCCAGCTTGTCGAATCACTTGTGGGAATGTTTGGGGAAGGAAGGAAGGCGGCACCAAAGGTCACAGGAGATACAGAATTGTTTGAAGGTAATGCTCTAGGTCAAGCGCCAGATGGATCGTCGCTCTCAACATACCAGTCTATTCTTTCTTTGGCAAGCGATATGAATCAACCTGAGCTCGTGTACAAGTTCATGCATCTGGCTAGCCATAACTCAATGTGGCAGTCACGAAAAGGCGCTGCATTCGGATTTTCCACCATTGTTTCTCAGGCAGAAGCGGAATTAAAACCATATTTAGCAACATTGATCCCCCGACTCTACCGCTACCAGTATGACCCTAACCCAAAGGTGCATGATGCAATGACCAGTATTTGGAGAGCGCTGGTGAAAGAGCCTAAAAAGGCAGTTCAAGAATATTTTGATGTTATCGTCAAGGACCTGCTAGAAGGCATGGGCGCCAGGGCTTGGAGGACACGGGAATCAAGGTGAATAGTTAATAGATCGGTTTGAGATGTGTAGCGCCTCCGAGATAACTCATTAACCTTAATGAAAATGCTTATCAAATGTATTTGCTGGACATATAGCTGTTTGGCCATGGCGGATCTCCTTCAAGGACGATCTATCGAGGAAATTGAAAAATATCTTGAGGATATTTGGACCATGTCCTTCCGCACATTGGATGATATTAAAGAAAGCGTCCGCACTGCAGCTTTCAAGACATGCAAGGCTTTAACAATGATGACCGTGAAATATTGTGACCCGAAGCATGTCACTGCTTCACAGGGTCAAAGAGTATTGGACATAATGGTCCCCTTCTTGCTTCAAAAAGGATTGATGTCGAGTGCAGAAGAGGTTTCCAAGTTTAGTTTGTCCACTATTCTCAAGATTTGCAAACAAGCGGGCCCACTCCTCCAAACCCATATACCATCAATCGTTGTGGCGCTGTTGGAGGGATTGACGTCAATGGAGCCGCAAATGATGAGTATGAAGGCAATCAAATATCTGATAGTAAAGTCTAATTTGTGCAGTAAGAATTTACTTTTTTTTTTTTTTTTTCTTTTAGATTACCTAAGCTTTCATACTGAAAAATATCAAGTATCTCAAGAACAGTTAGAGAGCACAAGACTAAATGCAGCAAAGCTATCACCAATGGTACGACTATTCTCTGTAATCAAATCGTGAATTGATGAGACAACTACTAAATATTTATTAAAAATGTATGACAGATGGAGGGCGTTGAAGCTTGCCTTGAGAACGTTGATGAGTCTACAATGCCAGCTCTTTCGGAGCAGGTTATAGTAGTGATTAAAAAGGCGGTCGGCCTTCCAACGAAGGTAAATCGAAGTCATGATAAGGCCAAATACAGTTTCGCTATCATGTAGCATGGTATCGAAAGATTAACGTTTTACTTGTTCGTACATTAAACTTGTATGCTTCATAGGCGGGGTGTGCCCACCTCCTAGTGTCCATCTGTATTAAGAAACCTTCGCTTGTTGCGCCGTATAGTGATGCCATCCTGAAAATCTTGGGATCAGCGATTAAGGATAAATCCCCAGCTGTTCGGAAATCGTATGCAGTGGCAGTAGGATACCTCTCAAGATTGACTACAGATAGCCAGTTGGTCAGGTTTATTGAGCGTCTGATTGGCTACTACCTCGACACAGAAGGTAAAAATAACCTGCTATCAATGATCTTATGGATCAATAGTGTCCTGTCCTATTCTAACAAGGCTTTTTTCGCATTACATAGAGGAGGAACTACGCTCCATCTCTGCTATCACGGTGCGTGAAATCTCGAAGAACGCATCTGACAAATTCAAAGGCGTGGCGTCGGCCATCCTTCCTACTGTTTATTACGGGACATTTGACTCGAATAAGACTATCAGTGATATTTGGAAGGAAGTTTGGGAAGACAATACCAGTGGCTCCTCTTCAGCTGTTAAGCTCTATGCGCTCGAAATCATCCAGTTGTTATCTAAGCAGCTTACTTCAAGTTCCTGGAATGCCAAGAAGCAATCTGCATCCGCGCTTAAAGCTATGTCAGAAATAATTGGTAAGTCAACGCGAGCACATTCACCTTCTCAAACCTAGCGATCAGGCTAATGGTGAACATTGTTTCTTCACATTCCACTTAGATTTAACTGGCAATATGGATCTCCTTTTACCTTTGGTTTTGGATGGGCTCTCTGGAAGGACTTGGGAAGGCAAGGAGCACATTGCAGAGCTACTGCCTGCAATAGCCATCTCTGCTAAAGAGTTTTTTGTTATGAACCCAACTAAATTACAAGACATTGCCAAGGTATTCAACATTGCAGATTAGTATTGGGATGAATACCTTTGATAAAAATATATGCTAACAAGCTTTAAATATTTCGTGCTTAGGTTCTCTTAAGGGAGTCCAAGAAGATAAACAAGCAGTACCGTCGACATGCTATCAGTGCACTTGGAACATTGTTGGATAACTTTCCAGAGCTTGATTTTTATTCAGAAGTCAAATCCATTCTTATTCCAATTGTTGAAAACGAAGGAGACAGCGATGGCGATGATGAAGAACAAGGAAAGCCGTTGCAACTAATTATTATGGCCAATGCAGCCAAAACTTTAGGAATGGCATGGACGACGGATGTTCACTCACAAGGTATACGAAGCTCTTGAGATACTAAAAGTAATAGAGCCTGGCATGTATGCTCCAAAATATTGACATTGTTCATCATACCAAAATTTCTAGAGCAATACTCGGAAGAATTTGTATCTTGTGTTTGCAAGGCGCTTGTGCGAAATGTCTGGAACGTTCGCAGTGCTCTGATTGTGGGTTTAGAGAAGTTCCTGGAGAGACTGCGGCTTGATGTGCCTGAGAGGAAAGTGATATCTGAAGAATCACTTTTGACCCTTCTTGATTCACTACTGGAGGGTAGTTTGCAAGACTACAAATATGTTGCTTTAAGGAATCAAGGACTGGATTTACTGAAGGCTCTCGTTGATAAACTTAAAGGTAAATGCGTATTATTATTTTAATAACAATTCATTATATTGAAAGTTATCATGGGTGATTGACTGATGAATGGCTTTATTCAACCTTGGTAGGTACACATGCTCTTACTCCTGTTGTTTTGACCAAGCTTCATGATGTACTCTCCATTGTAAAGAATGATCCCCTCCCAAGCATCTCGGAAGTAGCGACGTTGATCCGGAGCGAGCTAGAAAAGTAAAGGTGTTGCTGAGAATTGGTTTTCGAAAACTATGGGTTAAATTAAATGTACATTCAGACAGTGTACACTTAGATGTGAAAACCAATTACTATGTGGTGGTAAACAGATTAGTAAAAAATAAATTCAATCCTTTCTTTAGTATTACAACTATGACTAACTTGAAGGAAGAAAACGTGGCTCATCCAATCTTCTGGATCTTTAGGTGAACTATATCTGCACAGTGGCGAGATTCCATAATCTCTTACGACGTATTTTGAGAAGGAATCTCCCTCTTAGAACATGCTGATCATTTTCCCCCCATTTGTAGGTGATAGACTTGAAGTTCAACTAATAAGAATAGGCTACATGGTCTTTGATCCTTACCCCTTTAATGTATGAAGGACTAGAACGTGAAGACTTTAATGCCATTTGGACAAAAAACCATTCCTCCTTCCAATAATTGTCTCCTTCCGTATTTATTTAAAATAGTTTAGACGGGGTTTTTTTCTTGGTACTTCTCTTTCAGTCTTTCGATATAGGGGGACTATGGTTTTGACCAGTTTGGATTTTCCACCTGCGAAGCACTTGTCCTTCCTCCAGAGACAAATTGGCATCTTAGGGCGATACGATTGTCTGAGGTTTAGCAGGTAGCGCATGGCGGCGGACATTTTCTTTTAAGGACGCTGTTAGACCGGAAACATCTGACGATTGCATCTTCACTGCGTGGATGTGGGCTCTGGGGGACGACATACGCTCGCCGGTCGTCACTTCCTCTCCGTGAACAACGACTTTGATATTTGGCTCGGTCCGTAATCTAGAGACTGGTGCAGATCCTGATTCCATAACTTCATCCGCCGTGAAAGAATCAGATTCTACATCAGATATAGGTTGCTGATCTTGGCCCATCGCCGATGCTTTCGATATCAACGCTTCCTGAGCTTGCTCTACTGTTGTTTCTTTATTTCTACCCTCAGGTAAGGAGCCAACGCTCGAAGCAGCAGGAAGATTTTGATTAGCTACATTGTTACTGCTAATTTGAGGATTTTTTAGGTCTATAAGTGCATTAACATGGGAATATTTGAAGTGAATATTTACATGTACAAAATATTATTTCCATACATCTAAGCAATAATAAATATTCACCAACCTTTTGCTGAATTGTACGATAGTCTAACAGAACGCAATGCGGCGTTCCATGCTTTAAGTGCCTCGTCTGCTGATTTTGGGTTTTCAGATTTTGGGTTTTCAGGTTCTGGGTTCTCATTTTGCTTTAGCATTGACATGGTATTCAAGACCGATCTCTTTACAGAAGGGCTGGACTCAGCCGATTTGGTGCTTGTGATGGAGAGTGCTGTCCTTTTTGCTACCGTGGGGGAAGTGTTGCTGTCGTCCACAGATGGCGAGGGCTTTGTGCGACTGGATATGGTTATCCTGTTATTTGGCCCATAGTCTTCTACATCCATGCTCTGTGTTGAGAGGCCTCGCTTAGAATCTGATATTCTTGTCGGCGGTGACGGTATGTTAGAATTTGAGCACTCATTGTTTAAATCCTCAGGATATCTCCGTTTTTTGATACTTGTAGGTGGAAAGCTAAGATTTGAAATAGATGAGACGCCGTTGGTAAAAGGATTACCTGTATGTGAAGTCGAGCTCTGCAACGGTCTTTGATCTTGCACACCTGGAGTGTTTTCCTGATTTGTATCAATATCCATGGTAGATTTGTGGTGGGTTGAGCTATCAGAGGCAATTTGCTTGTCTCCTGATCTAGCTATCAAGTCCAGCCTGCCCGAATGCGCATTTGATACAACTGATGAACTAGAAGACATCATGGATACGTCGTCTGACCGGACTCGTGATCTAATTTCCTTACTAGTTGGCTTAGCTGGAACAGAATCTACATCAATTGGCTCCATTTTAATCGCTTTCCATCCTTCTGCTACTGGCGACATAGACATTCTTCTGGAATCAGGATCCGAAGTCATGGAAAGATCGGTACTGGCTGATAGGACCCGACGGCGCTCGAATTTCTCAGGCAAGTTGCTGGCAGAGCGTGGTGACGTGGGTGTGAGCGTGGGTGGCTCCGAAGGGCTACTGATGTTGACAGGAGGCGGTACTGACTGTACCGACATTAATAGCGGAGATGACCGCTGGAGCGGAATTTTTGCTTTAAAGGTATCACTATTCTTCCCTGAAGTATCAACACCGTGTGTGACATCTTGATTAGGTCTTGTAAGGGAAGTGGTTTGAGGCAAATTTTCAACTGTTGTTTTTGGAGGGGTGTCTGGTATATGTACTACTGTTAGGTCTGCTGTAGTGGCCGTGGATGATGATGATGATGATGATGATGATGATGTTTGAGCATTTGACCCCGATGTGTTAGCTTCGCCATGCTTATTGACGACGTTAAATGAAGGGATAGCCGCCTGGGATATTGATACAGGTACTTGAGTAGTGATCGGTGATGTGGTGCTTCCGCTCTCTATTTCGATAATCGCGTCCCTAATCTTGTTCATATTTTCGATCTGTAGCTGGCTTTTTTGAAGAAGCTCTTGCTTCATTAATATTTGCTGGGTCATACTCAAACCGCTAATATCAACGTTGCGAATGCTATGGCTAATGCCCACCAAGATCTTATGCATGTTATTCCATTCGTTTCGAAGGTCGATCGCCTTTGCATAAGCTTGTCTTGAAATATTCTCCTGCGTTGGAAGTGCATAGAGCGTAAATTGCTCATTTCGATGACGTTGCCTCTGTGGTTGAGTCTGCTGAGATACGTTCTGTTGCCGTTGCTGCTGTGGTGGTTGCTGCTGTGGTGGCTGCTGCTGTTGTTGTTGTGGATGCTGCTGATGGTGTTGCTGCTGTGGTTGCTGTTGTTGTTGTGGCTGTTGTTGTGGCTGTTGTTGCGGCTGTTGTTGCGGCTGCTGTTGCTGTTGCTGTGATGGTCGTTGTTGTGGTGGTTGTTGCGGCTGTTGCTGTTGTTGTTGTGGTTGTTGCTGTTGTTGTTGTGGTTGTGGTTGTTGCTGTGGCTGTTGTTGGTGCTGGCGCACCTGTTGCGATAGTCTCTGCTGCGGATGATTTGAGTATTGTGATTGCGCCGGCTGTTGAGTGGGTGCTTGCGGCTGCAGAACCGATGTTTGATATTGTTGAGTATTGAGTGAATTGGGATTATTAACTTGTTGCGAGGTAGGTGTACGAGTCTGCTGTTGATTGCTAGAGCGATGTTCTGTCTGTTGCATGTGCTGTAACTGCTGAGCTAACAGCTGCTGAAGATGTATTTGCATGGCCTGCTGCGATGAGAACTGCGCTCTTTGTTGGTTTTGATAGGCATGAAGCTGCTGCTGTGTTGGTTGATGTACATGTTGCGACTGTGTATCTCGATTCTGCTGGGCTGCTTGCTGATGTTGAAATAATAGAGCTAGATTTTGTTGTTGCAGCTGCTGGGCAGAGAGCGCTTGCGGTGTAAGCTGGGTTGATGGCTGGACTTGAGACGGTCGCTGAGGTTGCTGCTGTGGGCCTAGGGCCCGATTCTGCAACTGTGGAGGGTGAGGAAATTGCTGCTGTGTGACCTGTTGCTGATGCAGAAGGAATTGGTGCAGCTTTGCCTGATCACTAACCGTTGAACCTAGTCCTTGTCCCTGATTTGATAGTAAAGCATTCATCTGAATTCTTTGCTCTTGCGTCAGTGAACTCAGGTCTATGGAAGTGGTAGGAGAGTGGGTGCATGGCTGTTGTTGCTGCTGCTGGTGTTTGTGCTGGTGTTGCTGTTGTTCCTGTTGCTGTTGGTGTTGTTGTTGTTGTTGTTGTTGTTGATGCTGATACTGTTGTTGTTGCTGATGCTGCTGCTGCTGCTGGTGTTGTTGTTGTTGTTGTTGTTGCTGCTGGTGTTGTTGTTGTTGCTGCTGCTGCTGATATTGAGGCCCTAACGAGGACATAGGCGTAATCGGGGATGAACTATTTGTCCATGAGGCTAAAAGTCGCGTAACACGTGTATCATTGCCAGCACCAGTTCCTATTTTTTCTGTCATCGCTGCATGATACTCTTGTAAAGCTTCCATCGCATTCTTCAATTCTTTCTCTACAGCAGTCAGTCTTAATTGGAGCCTTGACTCTGAGGATGTCTTTTCTTGTAGTGCCGATTGTAAATGTGCGGCTTCAACCGTTTTTGCTTGGAGCGTATTTTGAAGATTTGTAGCTTTCCACGTGTGTTGCATGATTTCCTGGGTCTTAGCACTCATATTTTCATGTAACTGCGCGTTAAGCACTCCTCTCCGGGTGTTCTCTTCTGTCAAACCAGCGATGGTGGCTTCCGTATTCTTGAGCCGTAGTTGATGCTCCTCTAAGGCCTTTCGGTTCTTCTCCGCTTCTTCAAGAGCTGTAACTAGGTCTTGGGTTGCCCTTTGAAGCTCCCGTTCCAAGTTTGCAATTATCATCTCGGAAGTTACCTCTGTGCCAGTGCTATTGGTATTATCGTTACTACCGCCTTCTCGTGATCTACTTGATGTTGCTTCAGTCTTTGCGCCTTCTAGCCTAGCTTTCATTTGCGCGTACTCTTTTTTCAGATCCTCAATTTCAAGCTCCATTGAAACGCACTTCTTTCTAGCCTCGATAAACTCGGTAATAATAAACGCCTCATCTTCTCGTGTTGATTTTTTATATCCTGAGTAATTGCGTGAATGTAAAGAGAGTGTTTATTACTAATTGTCGGAGCTTTTTTATTTTTTAATACAAGCATCAGAATTCATTCATGTGCGATTAACCGTACCGTCAAACAGATTTGCGATCTCACGAGTGAAACGTTCATGTCGTTGCTCACCAACACGAAGTAGGGTATTTTTAAGTCCCTCAAACCCTTCGAATCTTGTTATACCCCCAGCATTGCCTTTAGTCTGAGACTCGCCACCAAGTCTTGTGTTGTTGTCACCATCCTGATTGCAAACATTGGCAGAAAAAGACTCAGTCATGACCCGTCAACACTATTACAATAATAATTTATACAGCCAATGCTTTCTGTCAAGGTCTAAGCTCTGATGAAAATAAAAAAAAAAAAATAAAAAAAAATAAAAAAAAAAAGTAATGAAAGTAGAGAGAATGAGTGGATCAAAGGGGAAGGTTATGTTTTATCTACTAATGCCATGACAGGAACAAAATGGCTCGGACTAAATGAAGAAAATGAGTACGAAAAACTTTAAAAAAAATTAGAAAAAAGGTCCTGCACAGCTCTATTAGCCACACCATTGTAACGATATACCATGATTCGGCAAAAATGTTTCTTTATTTATTTTCGTATCTCTCCACTTACTGAAGATCGTATTAGTGAGTTGATTGCTATAAAAAATGCATAAGACTTCAAGGGCTGATTCAAGCAGTAGAGAATATCTATTAGTCTATAATACTGTACAAGGTACAATGCCAAGATACCCTCTTCAATTGAGGGCCCTGTGGATCCTATTTGTTTGCACAGAAGTTCCGTTTATCTGAAGAAAAAAAAAAAAAAAGTATTAAACTGTATCGGTTTCACATCAACCACCGATGTGGAATGAGAGCAAAACCGTCTATAAACCCTGCATTTATCTTTGAGTAATGGCACCGAAAATTAGACCAATGCATGTTTACTGTCCTAAAAGTCTTTTATTTTGTTTAATTTTCCCCATTTCATTTAGCGCGAGCATCTTCAGTAAGATGATAGACATCTTCAACATTGCCAGGCCCCTCAATGCAAAGACCTAAATTGCGGATCACTCCATCGCTCAAGCGGTAGCACCATCCATGGATGCTAAGCTCCGCACCACGGCTCCAAGCCTTCTGAACAATCGAGGTATGGCAGACGTTGAGCGCGCTCTGGATCACATTAAGCTCAGTCAACAAATCCTGCTGTTCTCTACTGCCCTCTGGGAGGGCCTCAAATTTCTTTCGATGGATCGTGTACAGATCCTTAATGTTACGCAACCAGTTGTCGATTATACCGATTTGCTTTTGTGTCAATGAAGCTGCAACACCACCGCAGCCATAATGTCCACAGACGATAATGTGGCGTACTTTAAGGACATCGACGGCATACTCGAGTACCGACAGTAGGTTCATGTCTGTATGAGTCACGACATTGGCAATGTTGCGATGCACGAAAATCTCTCCGGGGTCGAGATTGACAATCTGGTTTGCGGGTACTCGCGAGTCAGAACAGCCTACATGTTCAAAAATATGGTGAAAGACGAGCATGAGGGCCGAGATTCATTATAAAGATAGCAGTATCGTGTATTATATCTGATGCAGATAGAAGATCCGTCAGAAGATTGATCTCATATTAAAACAATACCATGAACTCGAACTTACCAATCCACAGCACCTGCGGCTTCTGTTGCTTTTCCAGCTTTGCAAAGAAGCCGGGGCGCTCTTCTTCTGTCTTAAGGGCCCATGCCTTATTCTGTCCTAGCAACCTTTCAGAGAAGTTTCGTGCTTCCTCTGAGATAGGAGGGAAGTCGGATTGGTCAATTGTGCGATGATCATGAACACCTGAGCAACAGCTGGTGTCAGCTGTAGACGCACTCAGCTTGATCTCGCTGTCGAGGCAAAAATCGTTAAGGCGTTTGTTGATAATGGCTTCTGTAGCATTAGCAGCCATGGCTCGAGGGCTACTGCTACCGACTTTTTGAGATGTAACGGCCGCAATGGCTTCATCAATGCTCTTGTTGCTCGAACCAGCAGCACTGCTAGTGGAGAAAGCCGAGGACCCAGCGGTGCTCGGCTGAAACTTGGTGAAGAATGGGTGCGACCGCGCATGTTGATGAACTGGCGAGCTGATACGGGGCGACTCTGCAGCAGAAGAGGCTTCTCCAGAAGGTTTCTGTATCGGCTCGGTGGAATTAGTGGGACCGGATGACATTTTAGTACGTTTTGTAATGAGATTCGAAGGAGAGGATGAGGAAGAGAGAAAGGATGGGGCGGGACGATTGACAATGTTACGATGGATGAATGGAGAGGATTTGATGGATGAATGAGAAGAAAAAGAAGAATAGAGGGAGGTAGGCAAAGAAAAATAGGAGCGAGACCGGATGGAAAGATGGGGTACGTCAGAGATAAGCAGTCTGGGGTTTAGGGGAGAAGCGGCAGCAGCACCAGAGGCGATAGATACCACTGTGGGAGAACGACTAAGAGCAAACATTAGTAAAAAGAAAGAGATGAGAGAAGGAAAGCAAAAAAAAAAAGATTGGGTGCGTCAAGAGAGAAGGAAGAATGGAATTAGATAAGAGAAAAAATGAGATGGAATAAAGTAGAAGATGTAGAAGATGTCCAACCTTTTTTATATCGCGCAAGCAAACAGAAGAAACAGATCAAGGTTGTCGAGAAGCTATGACAATAACTATAGCCACCCAATTTACTATCACTCTTTTTCTCTATTTCTCTATTTTCCCTCTTCTCAAAGAGTCTCGGATACCTATCTCCTCACGTTTACAACCCCATCTTTCTATACCGATAACCCATTCATCAAGGTATATATATCTTTTATTATGATCACCCCATCTATCTAAATAAAAATGTGTCTTTCTAAAGAAATGATGTGATTAGATGCGTCAACGTAAAAACAGGATCTGTGCGTCAATTACAAGAATTTCGTTAAGCAAATCATTTATATTTGAAAAGGTCTAACCAAAAAGAGCGAACAACACAGGTCCCTTTTATAAAAATGAGGAGACCCGTGAGAAAGTAATTTTCTGACTCCGACTGTTGTCACGTACACTCGGCAATTTTTTTATTTTAAAAAAAAAAAAACGGCAAAATTCCCTGACTGATGCAAAATGACAACATTAATCCAGCACAGATTTAAAAACTTGCACCTAACAGCTGTATGGTAGTCTGCAGTAACATCACTTTACCCCCTAAGAAACGGTTCCTAGTCTAGTCTTAATCGGTATGACCTAGGCTAGTCTAATTTGTGTCGCCTAGCTTTGGCATCCTTTTTACAACGCCTTCCGTGGCCACACTTTGCGTCGAATTCGCTCCATATCTAAACCCATCAAGAACCCAAATCGATCAAAGAACTCGTCTGGCAATTCCCAGCTGTGTACATCCATGGGTGGTCCATGGCAGATTGCTTTATCCAACAGCAGCTGAAACAACTCGTCGATATTGTATTTGTTTTGGTGTAAAATCATCTGCGCCCGCAGTTTGGGACATGGAATCAAGTCAATCCTTGAATCATGAGGTATTTCATAGATCTGAGGTGAAATATTCGGGTCCACTGCAGGTGGAGATGTCGCCATGATGTAAAATTCCTTTTGCAGACGATGGTTACCATTCACAAGTCCCACTTTGGTTGCATAGTTTTTGATACCCCCTTCTCCTCGAACCCGTTGACTGTTCGTAGTAGTTGTTGCCGAGCAGTATCCATGATCATCGCCCATGACCGCGGTATTCGAAGGAATCTGCTCAAAGAAAGTATTACTATCATTCACAACTTCCTGTGGGGTCGCCATGCCGCTCTGCACCAGAGACTCCAGTGTACCTGGAGGGAATAATGAGGATTGAAGCTCATCAAATACGGTTGGATGTTTTGTGTAGTCTGTATGTTTGGGTAGATGAGTTCCCGGTGCAACAAAAGATGGGCGGGGTGCTGACAATGGTTCTGTAGGTGATCTGATTGTCGTGATTTTTCCATCATCAGATGCAACAGTTACAAAGAGCGGAGGCGCTCTATAAAGGATCTCCCGATTGACAGTATAGGACAGTATGTCATGCGTAGGATCTACAGCCGTGAGAGGCAATGTCAAAGGGTGAGGTGCTTCTTTGGATGGTATTGTTGACTTTTCAGAAAAGTCGTCATGCTGAGCTGTAGCATCTGATCCAATGTTTCTAGCCATATCTGACTTTGCTTGGTGTGTTTGCGCATGCTTTTCATTATGATGGCGATAAAGTTCCTGTTTGACATCTTGTAAAACCGCAACATGCCCTCCTTTACAAAGTGCCGTCTCGAATGCGAAAACAACTTCACGCAAGTATTGATTTTCAAGCATAGTGGTCTCAAGACGTGAGTTGAGCTCTGTGACCTCGCGTCGAAAGCGGGTAACCATATGTACTTGTTGATCTTTAAGGTCTCTGATCATGTTTTCGAGCTGTTGAAGATGTCTTTCTTTCCTGTCTCGAAATGCTCGTTGTGCAGCTCTGTTCTGTTCCTTTCTTAGTTCAGGGGATGTTGCAGCCTTCTTTACGACGGGTGTGGTTGTAATAGCTCCGTTATCTCCCTGCTCCCGGTCATAGTTTTGACTCTGACCTTGGTCTAGCTCCTGGTCTTCAACACTACGCTTCCTCTGACATGAAACAGATGTCTCATCTAATGAGCCAGTACAGCTGTATTTTGAATGTTGGGAAGGATGATGTGAAGACATTTCTTATGTAGTAGCAGTAGTACTAAATGTAGTGTGGTCAGGTAGTTCAGTACTAATAATGTGAAGGGAAGAATCGAATCAGACAAACATTCAAACAGACATTCAGACAGACAATCAGGCAGATGAACCAAATTAACCGTTGCCCTGAATTTTTCGTTTTAAAAAAATATAATTTTGTAAATGCCAATATGTTACGATGAATTTAATTTTGCATTGAAATGGTTAGTGGGTTAGTGGATTGAAAATGCCAATGGACCAATGCGATAGCTTCTATCTGATGGTGCGATCGTGCGTGCGCTGGCCTGCACTCGGCGTAAACGCAGCTAGTTCGCGTGCCATCTGTCGCACCTTTGGATCGAAATGCGACTATTCCCGTCCAGAGTATTAAAGAGAGTAAATAGAGATGAAGCGTTCTGTAAGAATCATTTCTTTTCAAACTGCAACAATATGTTATACTTTTTTTTTTTTTTTTTTTTTTTTGCTTATTTACCTTCATCAACTCAAATTCCCATAGATTGGCAGCCATAGGGTTGCACAACTCAGGATCATTGAGCGCTGGATGATACACTCCGTTTCCTGCCCGATCTTCATCCGAGCCCGTTAACAACTGATCCAATTGTGGCTGCTTCTGAATAAGTCTCCTCATGATGCTCAAAAAATCCTTCATTGATTTGTTTGGGAACTGTAAGGACGCAATCGCAATCCGCTTTAAGAACGATGCCGATCGAATTACTGGAATCTTACCCTTTGTAGAGAAGAATAGCAATTCAAATCCCTTCAAAATAAGCTCACGGTCCGTGTCAAACACCACTAGTACTTCGTCCTCTACTGTCTTCTTGGAATTTTTGCCTTTCCATTGAGCTTTAGAAGCCTGCTTTTGTTTCTCCTTTTCCCTTGCCGATGCCTCTGCTGCCTCGAAGATATTTCCTTCAATATCGGGATTCATAGTCACTGTCAATAAAGTAGTATAGAACTCATTATAAAATGCTTTCAAATCAATATTGAGAGCTTCTCCTTGATCTTGAAGCAATCGGAAAGCCGTAACAATACAGAGCAATTGAGTCCGGCGGTTGGAGGGGTTGTATGGATCAAACTGCTGTACTTCGGAACCACCGATCATGATTCTCTTGAGTACCTCAACTAGATCTGTGAAAAACTCTACATTAATCAAATGAGCGAACCTATCAAATGAAAATGAAAATAAAAGAGAACCCACATCAATTGTGTCAGCTGTAGAATAGGAATAAAATTAAAGTAAAGGTCATTCTTAATAGCGTCGTATATGATGATGACTTCATACTTAGCAAGACCTTCAAGCACGGCTGGTAAGAGCGTTGATCCCGGAGCATGCTTGAGTATACGAAAATAAGTCACGAAAACCAACTTCAATGTTTCTGTTTGCACCCGCATCTTTTCCTCTTTGTCCACAACGGCCTCTGCTTCCTTCATTTCAATCTCAACTTCCTTCTTAGCCTTCAACAATTTGCGGTTTTTCTTGCTGATGTGAACCTTTTCCTTTTTCTTCCTCTTCCTAGTATTGGTATCTTCTTCGCCACCTTGGCGTGTTGGCAGCTCCTCTTTGAGTCGGAGCGATAAAAAGACGTTGATTACATTGGGGTGGATTAAATACGACTTGGATTTTATCATTTTTGTAATAAGTTTGACAGCATCCAAGGATGCCTCTCCAGATTCATCTTCTGTAAAAACATCTTTTAGCGCTTTGCTACAAGTCTCTGAAAGTTCGCTCCAGTGCCGCCGGCTCATCCTGACGATCAGAGCAGTCATCAAATTCAGACGGAAATTGAAATGTGTCAAGCTTGTCAGTAAGTTGCACATGCAGTGGAGCGCGACCGTAGCTAAATCAGCTTTTGCCTCTTTAGCAGACTCATCCTTAGTAAGCGAGCTGGCAGTAGGAGCAGGGGCAGTCAATGATGCTGTTGTATGGTTCGTTTCCTGTTCATCCTCGTCTTCTTTCCCTGACTTGTCCTGCGACAAAATTTTTTCAAGGCTTTGAAGATAATGTTGATAATTCTGAAGAAGTGATTGTTCGTAGTCTCGTAGCTTGGCTACTTCCTTGGAGACGGTGACGCCCTGCTCTTTCTCTGTCAGTGGACGAATCCTGTATCCTGGTAAAATATCTTTATATACGGCTAATTGTGTTAACATGGCTAACTTCTTTATCACATCACTGGGGTCTTGTGCCAAAGCTCTAAGCCTCTTGAGTGCACCAAGCTATCGGAGTGAATAATAAAGTGCATAAAAGAACGTGATGAACGAAATCAATATTAACAAAATAAGCGGATGTTTTTCAAATAAGACCTAAAAAATAAGTAGTGATTTCCGGGAGGAAGCCCAGCTTAACGACCTACATTTGATTCCGGATCAGCAATAATAGTTTGAGCAATAGATGCCATTTCCTCCTTCTTTTGGGCCAAGATCAACTTCTTGGGAAGCTTCTTCTCTGGCGTGGCTTCATCTACTTGCGCTTTCTCTATTTGATCTTCAGCAATGTCACTACTTTCAATTTCTACCTCTTCGTCTTCTGTGTCATCGGCCTCCTCCTTTTCCTTAGTCTTTATTTCACTTGGTCGAATGCGATCATCTTTAACCTCCTTAATGCGGCCATCCGCCAATTTAATAGGCAGACGCATACTGCTCTTTTCAGCCCACCCTTCGGGCCTACGAGGTGCCAACTCATAATCCTGTTCTTCATCCGAGTCCAGATCTCCAGGCTCTTTTTCATCCTCACCTTCTTCACTATCGTCATCATAGCTTCCGTAGTGACCATCTGCCATTTCTACTATTTCATCATCCTCTGACATAGCCCCATCGCTATCATCATCCATATCAATGTCCATGCCCTCTATGTCACTATCCGCAGAGTCTACTGATTCTGGTTCTGATTCTATATCGTCTACTGTTTCCTGAACAGATCCTCTCTTCAATGCCCCAACTGTTGTTTTCTTCTTTGCCTTGATAATCTCATTTCTTATATTTTTTTTTTTAATGATACAAAGAAAACAGATAAAATAAATTTGTTACTGCTATTCAACCGTTGTCATGACCAAAGCGGAACAACCAAAAATCTGATTCCTATACAGAGAGCATACTTTGCTAATTTGACGGCATCCATATTATTTAAAAACCCAGACAGCTGGCTATTCGCTTTAAAGAACTCGATGTCCTCTTCATCAATTTCGATATCGTCAGAGACCTCAAAGTTGGGAACAACTACATTAGGGACTTTGATTTGTTTCTCAGTTTTATCTTTTTTATCTTTCCTGTTCCCAGGCTTCAGAGGAAAAAGATAGAGAGAAGAGAGAGATTAGATGAATTTCTGTTTTTAAGATAATGTTGCAGAAAATTGTCTTTTATGATTTCAATGATACCTTTTTCTTTTGTGTGGTCGATTTCGCCCCCTTTTTTACGGGTGCGGGTTTGCTGCCCTTCTTTTGAACCATGATAGTGTGCTCTCTGAATATTAGGATGTCGATGATAGTTGAGATTTAAATCGATGAGTTGGTTGTAATGAGAAGACTAGAGAGAAGATGAGATGAGGTGATGCAACCTTGGCATGGTTCTATCAAAAAAGACAACATAAAAAAAAAAAAAAAAAAAAAAAAACGCCACTAAATTATTTGTTTATCTTTGGGTGTCCAAGCAGTCTCTTTATTTTTTAAATTTTACATGAGCACTTCTGCCATTTGTTTCTGGTACTAGCACACAATGGACAATCCTAATCAAAGTCCCCGAAATGAATATACATCTATATCTGAGGAGAAGCGGCGCTTCCTAGAAGAAAAGTACAGACGTAGGAATCTTGCCCCAGAATCTCTCATCATTCGCCCAGGTCTCCGAAAGTTGCACATTGCAACCATTGCACTTGCAATTGGTAAGTTTATAATCGATAGCACCATGTCTTTCTATTTCTCCCATAGTTATTAAACAAGTCTTCGACTCTATCTGACTACTTCTTACAACATTTGCTTGGTTAGGAATGAGTGGCTATTTTGCTCTCTTTGCGGACTTTGGAGACAAAGAGACATGCTTTACACCGGTATGAGAATCATTTGACGCTTTGTTCATTAAAACAAAGTGATTTTTTTACATGTTTATGAATGCGCTCTTGCCTGCATCGTATTAACTTGTTTGTTGTCCTTTTTTTTACTATTTTAAAACACTCTTTAGATTCGTAGATACTACAAGCGTAAAGTAGATGAATTCTGGTCATTAAGCGAGGAAGAAAAACAACAACTGAAGGAGCAAGGGCGGTTATAGGATTTAATTGTCTATCGTGATCAGAACAGACTTATGGGCCTTCGGAAGCTTGTAGGTCGCCAATTCTTTTGAGACGAGTAACGCTCTGACCTCACATTTGAATTCTATATGTTTGCAGATAACTAAGCTTGTTCATGAGCACTTCGTCAATCTGTGGAAGCCAATTAATCATAATACTACTGTATTTGTATATCTTTGTACCATGTAAAAGAAGAAATAAAAAAGGCCATCGCTTTTATTTTAATAAATCTAGAAAGGGGAATGAAAAAGTGTAACAGCATATCTATTCTAAAAGTGATGATCCTTTTTTAATGATCGCTTTAAGCTGTTAGAATCAAAGTGCTGTTGTTTACTAACGTTTTTATGTCGGGTTTCTTGGTCAGTCACAGTACGATGACGCCCAGATATGGTCGATGCTCCGTCAAAATCCTTTCCAGTTCCATGCCCTTGATAACGCCCTTGCCTGGAATGTATAGTCAGTCCGCCATTATGTATGGTACGATTCGATGAAGAGGTTCCTCTAGTATTCGATTGAACATCAACGGTTCCACTGTCTGGTACGTCTGTGGCAGACGGACCGGATGAAAAAAATGAGCCTAGAGAGGCTGATTTGTGGTGTCCTGAGCGAGATCTCCCATGTCGATGTCTGTCCTTGGGCTTTTTTTCATTGATTTCTATCGGAGATGATTGGATCTGATTGCTTTCCTCTGTTGCAACTTGATTTTTCATAACATCTTGTATTGTCAACTCCACAAAATTGTATTGCAGCTCCTTAAAGAGAGGCGGTGGCTGATTTGCTGCTGCGGCTAAAGACATTTCAATTGAAGCATACGGATGAAAGCTTGTTGTATCGGCGGATGATAATGAAGCATTTGAATGATGAGCAAGGCTGGGGAAAAAAAACCCTTGACGGATAGCCTCTCTCTCGATTTCCTTGTCTTGCATATGATGTAACCCCTCACTACTCCCGTTTGAACCAATCCTGTTGTCCGCATTCATAACTCTGAGAAGACTAGAGTGCCGGTCACGATCAGTAGCATGGTCCACAGTACTCAGTGTCGATGAGGATCCGAAAGCGAGGAAAGCCTCTGATGTAGTCGGTTCCGTTTGGTATGAGTAGTTTGTTTCCCAAGGGTTCATGAACGCCGGAAATTGGGGCTCGATCGGATCAGAGAACCTGTTTTCTGTCCGTATAGAGTGATTTATGACTGATGGAGTCGACGCAACTGGATTGGATGCAAAAACAGTGGAAGCAGCAGGGGTTGCTGAGGAGTTAAACTGAGGTGGAAGAAATATCGACCCTGAGATCAGTCCATTATTTTCTTCTGATAGAGGCAATGGACGTGAAATTGACGAACTAGGAGGAGACGAGGCAAACATTCTTGATCTCCCGCACAACAATGACTCCGTCAAGTTATTTTCAATCGATGCTCTCCTACTACTGCTGGCGCTCTGGCTACCTCTAAAATAATCCCTTGGGTTCACGTAATCCGACTCCTGTATTGAAACTGTAGATGATGCTAATAGTGGCGGCGATCTCCGTGTTGACCATCTTTCGATGTCCAGTGTGTTTTCTTGATGATGCTGATTAAAGGGCATGATTCTTGGTGTTCTTGGCGATGATTCAAAAAATGAGGAGGGAGGTAGCAACTGACTAAGATTGGGGTTGCTCTGGGTATTAGAAGAATCAATCTGTATCCTGGGCCCTGAGTTCGACCTAGATCTATGTTTTCCATGCTCTTGGTCGCTCTCAATAGAGATATCCAGCCCTGACTGAAAAGGCGAATACCATATAGACGAATCACTGAAAAGACTATAATCCTTAGATGCCACATTCTCTGATTTATCCTCGCTAGTTTGTGCCGGGTTCATCAATCCATTAGGCTCGCTCGAGGTATCAGGAGATGAAACTTGACATAAAGACGATTTAGCCGCCTTTTTACCACCTGGCGCTGAAGCTTGCGGAATGCTCCAACGTGAAGCGGAGGGAAGATGAGCGGATTGTGATCGTTTGTGCGATGACTTTGACCGCACAATAGGGCTTGTCGAGTTGAGAGCATGCAATGGATGTATGAACTTCAATTCGGTGGCTTGTGATTCTGATGTGTCCGCCGCCTTTGATACTGAGATATTGGGCTTTGAAGGTGCTGTCGTTGTGTTCGAATCCCGAGACAAATGCTCATGATGGGTGTGTTTTTTTTCTCGCTCGCAAACTAAAGACGCATGATTTGAGTCTGAGGCTTTTGCAACTTGGGCTTCAGGCAATGTATTGGACGTTGGCTGGATTGTAGTATTTGGGTTGATGGAGGAAGATTCCTGTTCTCGGGAAGAAGGGGCTATGGGCTATAGCAATCGTTAGAATAGATATATCTCATAGGTGAGATACATATCTCTTGTTCAAATAGCAAAAAAGATTAAAGCTCCTTGTACACACCTTAACAAGAGATTCTGTAGAATTAGAGGCTGTATTGGACTTTAACCCTCGCATTTTTCTCCGACGCCTTCGATCTGTTGAAATAAAATATCCATCATCTGCAGTCTCATACATGGCGGTGGTAGTTTCTATCCCCATTTCAGACCCATTACGCGTATCCGCATCAGCTACTCTTGTCTTGGTTGATTTTGCTTTTAATTGCCTTGATTGCGTGGATATTCCCGAAGATGCCAAAGATGTTGTTTTCCCTGCATTATCCACTATGCTATTTGCGTGACTATAGGATGGCGAGCGGTTGGAAGATATAGATGCATCATGGATGCTGTCCGATGAAGAAGCTTTACCTTTTCGAGCCTTTATTTTTAACCGCGCTTTGGATTCTGATCCAGAACCTGCTGAAAAAGCATCCGTGTCTATTGCGCTGGAGGTCCCTGCCCTTCGTGGATGATGACGGCTTGGAGTTGGCGATCCTACAAGGCTTCCTGTGTCTTTGAACTGGTCTGTAGCTGGTGCAGATGATGGCTTTCGCTGGTGTCGTAAACTTTGCCCTGTCGATTGGCTATTCGATCGAGTGATTTTCCAAGGAAATATCCGTACCACATAAACCCACAGTCGTTTCTGGTATGTCATGAGCCACGTCCAATTATTACTGACCAAAACGATCCAAATCTAAAATAAAAAAAAATAAAAAAAATAAAAAAAATAAAAAAAAGGAAAGCAAGTTTTATGTCAACCACAATGAAAAACACAACAGCAATTTTACGATAATGCAAAGTCCGCTTGCATGATCTGTGTTTATATTTATGAGCAATTAATATGCCGATTTACTCTTCCACTTTGCTTCTATGCCCGACTTGGTTGTCGGTCTTCCCATTTAGTTTAATGACGTGACGATCATCAGCAGGCTTTTAGCTCTCGTCGTACATTATACATGTCAAGATTGCAGGTTTGTGTTGTACTACGTCCCCTGCACTTTTACTTTCTTAACACAGACAATCCATTGGATAATCTTGCGCACATAATCTGTTTGCACATTCAGGGCGGATTGAGGGGGTTCACTGGAATAAAAGCATTACCACACACCTTTTGAATTTTTTTGCTTACAAAGTAGGTACCACCTACCAGTAAGACGCAAAAAACGCTTCGGAGTGTCCACTGAATGGCCTCGACATAGACAGCCTCCTGCCCATCATGGATCAACGGCTCCAAAAAGTAGCAATCATCGCTGCGACGTGCACAGGCACTATAGGAAGATAGAACCAAAACTAGGAACTCCAGTGCTGTTGTTACGGTCCTGGATATCGTCGGCCAAAGTGCATTGAGAATCGAACAAATGAGAATTATCTGTGCGGGTAATACAAAGTCTCGAAAAGCCGATCGAACACCGATACTGGAACTGCTCTGACCGCCACTTGGATTATGAATGGATCCATGATGTGAGTGATGATGATCCTGTGTACGTCGATATGGTCGAGTAAAAAAACGAGGCGGTGGGTTTGCAGGAGGAGCGCTAGGCAAACGAGCAGATAAGGAAGACGAAGATGATGGATTGATAAGCGTAGTGGATGAGGATGTGCGTGAAGAAGGAAGAATGTTGCTATTACTATTGCTATTGCCGTTTGCAGCGCGAGTGTCGTCCCGTACAATGCTCCCGTGCCGTGAATGAGTAGTTACCAATGGGTTGCTGTCATGAATGTGATTGGATAATGATGCTGAAACATTGTTTACAGTGTTGGGATCTTGGTCCAAATGCACCCCCATTGGTCGGTGTGAGAAGGCCTGATCCTGAGGCTCCATGCCTCGATCTGTTGGAGGATCAGTGTGCTGGCAGGAATGAGGATACAAAAAGGTCGAAGTAGAACCGAAAAAATAAAAAATAATAAAAAAAGTTTGAAAAACGGTTTCAAAGCCAGAGAAGGATGGGAAAGAAGAGAAATGAAAGGAGGAGAAAGAGCAGGAAGAAAAAAGATAATACAAAGAGAAAGTGAAAGGCTGAATGAGGGTCGAATGGAAAAACTGAATGAGGGTCGAATGGAAAAATTTGTGTCAACTCAGACAAAAGGGCAAAATGCAATTTTATTCACAGGAAGAAAAGACTAAAAATCACGTGGACCCCAATTTACCATATCCCTGACAAGTTATTCTTCACTCTAAGCTTGAGTCGTCGCGATAAAACTGTCTGTAACGATGATAATTCTGGCCTCAGAAAGGTAGGGATGGAAATCCTTTAAAGCCATGATGCATGATGAATACCAAGATACATTTAATAAACTCATTAAGATCATACAGAGTTCTATTAGATCAAAGATAGGTAGGAGGATATTACTTATTCATAGCCAATAATCCATGTCAAAGCTTCATGCATTTTGTGCTTCAAATTCTGTAAGAGGCACGAACGATAACTAGTCCCAGGCTATAATCTTTTTCAGCGTTTCCAGCAACAAATGTCAGCGAAGAGAGTATTTTATTCTTGGCAGCTTCTGTCTATTTTTTTTTTTTTTTTTTTTTGGTCTAAGAATGGAAGCAGCCATAGCTCTACAAAAAACATTAATCAAGCGTGATCTGGAGGGCTTCATCAGTGAGCATGTTGTCAAGCCCATGGACCCGATGAAATGGAGCGAAGAGAGATTGATAACCTTTGGATGCCTTAGCCAGTGTAATAATAGTTAGCAACAATATTCAAAAGACATTGGCGACCACCCTTCATTGAAATACTTTTTAAAGGAATCCATGGTATCGTTGACAAACTGAAGTATAAGGTATTTGGTAAGGCATCATAAATGAAACGAGGCGAAAGTTCGTTCTATCTATAATGGCTCTTGTTTCCTGGAACGTAAAGAGTTAGAGTGTTCTATTTTACAACACATGAAGCGCTAACTCGGCGGTTTGGATCGGTTTATGTCGAGCCATATGCATTTCAACTATTTGAAAAATACCTCTTTCTTTTATTTTCTTTCAACAATAGCCGTTTGTGAGTCATTTTAAATTAAGTAGAAAACTCATACTAATATGTACTGTGGGTTATCTAATGGAAGGTGTAAACCTTGAGATTTCATTAAAAAAGCTTGTTAAATAGGCATATATTCTGTATTATTCTTTTTGAAAACAAAACCATTGTATGACCGAGGATGCGGCATATAAGTAGATTCACGAGAGGTTTGCAGCAAGTAAAACCCAAAATAGGTCGCGAATATGCTTATAGACAAATAGACTAACTGAATTTTCTTGGCAGCGCCAGTTCAAAAACAAAAATGCCCGGCAGAGCATGATATGGACCATCGGGACATCCTACCAACCGTTTCAAGGCATCAAGGCCTGCCTTGCACATACAACATGGCTACCGAAGCAAGGCCTAGCGATAGCAGCAGACTAAAAAAAAAAAAAAAAAAAAAAAATTGAAATTGAACCACGTAAAAGGCTGGATGGCATCCTTCCTGTTTGCTGTACAGCTATTCAACAGTCAAAACATTAAACACTTTCGTTCGCAAAACACAATCTTTGGACTCATCTTTGAAAGAAAGCTTATAGCCTTCTAGCTTCGCCTTGTACGCGTAGACATTCAGGCTTGCTTCTTTACAGCCGCCCAGGGAGTGTACGCCAGTCTTCGTCCACATTGTAGGAGAAGCAACTAAATTAGGCTTTGAAATCAAACACATTTTTATTCATGGGCAGCAATGAAGTTATTGAAAAGAACACAGCCTACAACGGGCAGAAAATAGAGGGTTTGTATGTTGAAACTCGTTGAGGATCTACTAAAAGAGCCGAGAAGCACATAGAAGAGAAGAAGAGAAGCCAAGGAACAACTCCATATGAACTGTAAGGAATGCTTCATCAATGCATACTGCGGGCTGCGCGAGAACAGTACAAAAAACGCCTGAAATACACCGCTGAGGAAGTAATCGGAAAGGAACCGCACTGCTTCTAGACTATAGTTAGCGTGCTTGCGGCCACGCAAACGCTAAGTATCAATATCCTTTCCACACTTTGAGCCGCTGGCCACGAGCCGGCGCTGTGCTATGCCTGTATTTGTGTCTATGTCTGTTGGTAGCGATCTTTGCTGCATCCAGGGGGGCCGTCCCTTCGCGCCCAAAGGCTGAAGATAGAGTGGCCATTGCTGCTTCTTCAGGTGGCCAAGGATGACATTGCAAAAGGTGGGCTTCCAAGTACAAGCAACAATCCAAAATCCAATAAATTCAGCAGTGTCTGATTAATCAAGCAGGACTCGAGACTTTCCAGCAACGGTGGAAGTGGTCTGCTGAGGGTGCGAGGTGACATGTTGAGCCGCTTGCATTTTAATCCGCGGAAATGCTGCATATTCAAATGGAGAGCTAAACTTCACCTGTGATAGGCATTGTTGGTCAACTCATGACGTAGGCCAACAGGCACCAGACCTGCCTTTAGGTCGGGACGCCATGCATTGGGCACAAATGCTATAGCCCCATTAAAACATAGGGTTTAGTCCATGCCAGGCTGATATTACACATTTTTCGGTTTGACCATTTCTTTTCTAAAAGTGTTGTAAAGTCCCAAGGGGATTTATCAGGGCGACTGGATCAATTCCAACTTCGGAAGTCTACCTAGAGAAGTATAAACATTTAAAATTATATATATTTTAGTTAAAATGTGCACCTAGAGTTCCAGTAATCATTAATAGTGCGAGTTTGTTTAAAGTCTCTGAGCGGTACCCTTGTAGCTTCACGTTTATTGTATCTCTCCCAATGAGCATGATATTTTATTTCATCCCCTTTCCCTCGGTGGTCTAATATTCTAATATCTTTTTAATTTCGAAAATGTCGTCAGTGCTATCATCGCTCAACTCATGGTCGTTGCCGACACTTTGGACAGTAGCAATAGTAGTGGTGGTAGCGATAGTGAGATCTAGGAATAATCCTGAGGGCTATGAATACTATGAGTGTCTTTGATTTTGATAGAGTTACTTGGAGAAAAAGGTTTTTGAGTAGCGTTTGCATCAGTGCCGTCTGGATAGTCGAAGCTCTCTTACATCCAGAAGCTTTGATGCGGCTCTGCTGTTACATTCCACAAGGCGACCATGCGTTTGATATTAAGGAGTAAACAGCATAGCTTGAATTGCAGTAAGAAAGCGCTTATATCAGATATCCTCTTTACCACAGTATGACTAAACTTTGTGAAGGCACTCCGCATCTCTCCAAAGCAACTTTCTATCTCGGAATGAAAGCCTCCGATCATTTCGTTGAGCTTTTTTTCTGGTCTGTCAATACTATTCCTCTCAGCTTCCAGATTGCACAACAGAAATTCGACAATTTAATTAGCCGCTCTTTTCAACGATGCCGTGAAGAAATTGTGCATAGCCTCCATCCAGAGTAATGCAATCAAGGTTACGGATATTCTTCTCAATAGCCATCTTGAAGAGCATGACTTCGTCATTGAAATCGTGGCATTCGCGGGTTGAGATATAAACAATATCATACTATTTATGCCACAGCACACCTGAATGCGGAGCCCAGACTTTTTGAGTTTGTATGAGTACATAATAGCTTCGTCCGCAATAAGGTATGCCACTCGGCTATCATGGTTATGTGAAGTGTATTACACTTAAACTCCTCTGGATTAATGGACCGCGACATTAGCAGACGAAAGGTTATACTTGAGAACATGTTGCTAACACATGAGGTTAATTTTTAATCTAAAATAAGCGTTTCCCTGTCAAAAAAGTCTGTAATAACGTCATGAAATGACCTCTTGGGCAAAATACATTCATCTCAGAGATTGAGGTGCCCTTCAACAACATATACAGTATTAAGATGCCTTCCTTAACATTTCGGTAGGGTCAGGATAACCCATAGCGCCAAGAAGCACCACTAAGAAAAAGAAAACAGAGATAATAACTGGGATAATACAAAGTCTTAAGTCCATTGAATATTTTCCACATTCTTGATTTCAGAGCAGTGAAGTTTACTCCGCCCTACAACGAGCCAGCCTGCGTGAAAGAACTCCACTGAGTCGATATTAATCTGCCAAACATTCATTAGTCAAAAAAGAATCATCAATAAACCATGGAATTAGCTCATTTTATGAGTTTTTTTTAAAGAACCTCTTGCACAGACTATGTCACGCACGGACCATGCAAGGATGACGACAAATATACTATCCAACCGTTTATTGTACAAATTTGTACAATAACTTTATTTTTCTCTGTTTTTCTATGTCGCAGTAAAATCGAAAGAGCATAAAAAATACATCGGGTTTGCCGTGAGGATCAAACAAGATCCAGATTTGTCATCAGAGCAAATGGCAAGTCCTCCCAGGGATAGCTTAGATATGTATATTTCTTTGGCATTGGGGGAGCGGGTTGGAAAAGCCTGCCATGTCCATCGACAACCGTAAGGCCCCTACGCCCTTGTGACCTCTGCATGAGGATTTTCTCAAACATTGCTTTAGCGGCTGAGCCCCGGGACCTAAGATGGGCATTAGCACGCCTTTTCTAATCGTCGGAAATCAAAATTTCGCCATCGAGCACCAGGAAACGTTGAATCAACTTAAACTCAGTATCTTCATCAGACCGAACCAACTCTCCTGCATCTGCGATATAGAGGGTATGCCATCTTTAGCATATGCTCTTGCTGTCAAAAAATAGGAGAGAAGCTCTTACCGACACCCATTGGATCCGTCTGTATTCGAAAGATTGTTCCTCTTTCATCTCGTTCCAAAGCTCAAGCATTTGGCCCGTGGCGAGAATTCAGAACGTTGGTTGAATTTCTTAAGTTTGCTAAATCTTTTAAAACCCTTTGGGATCTGGCCCTAGGATGGTATAGGGACCCATGGTCTATGCCCATGCCCCGACTTTCACTGTTGCTTTTTTGTCCTCTCGCGAGCCTTTTTGCTTAAAGATACATTTTTTATTTTTTATTTTTTATTTTTTATTTTTTATTTGACTTGTTTACATTGATGAATTTGTTATTTTTTCTGCTTGAGCCTATTTCGCATACATGCTCTAGCTCTCCACTGACTGGCGTTTACATCTTCTTACACCAATATATTCCTTGATTTGAGCACAATGTGAATATCCTTGCCATTAACACGCTCTTTCATTTTTCTAGAGTCATCAGACGAAAATCTCAAGAGAAGAATGAATGGGGTAATATCCTGTTTTCTGCTGTGTAAATAGATTGGCTGGGTGTTTGACTATACGTTATGGTACTAA
This sequence comes from Lobosporangium transversale, assembly GCF_002105155.1. Classification (NCBI taxonomy): domain Eukaryota; kingdom Fungi; phylum Mortierellomycota; class Mortierellomycetes; order Mortierellales; family Mortierellaceae; genus Lobosporangium; species Lobosporangium transversale. The sequence continues at coordinate 465,750 of NW_019029003.1, read as the reverse complement.
CCAACTGTAAATGTGTATGGTGATCATATTTAGACCCTCACTATTTTCTAGCATCAAAAAGAGACACATCGAAGGTTGATGGAGAGAGTACCAAGCTTCCGATGGAAATCTTGTGTAGCTGCCGCCTGCTTGGATTGATACACTAAAAAAACAGTAGTCTCCACACAATGAATTTGATCATCTCGAATGCGATCTACAGCCTGGTGGGTGGGGTGACTTTCATAATTCTTTTATGGAGACGAAATCCAAAGTCGCCCCCGATTAAATAGTATAGCTTAGATACATCTGAATAACAAATGAACTGGCTGTGGTTGTCCAGTTATTTTCAGAAGATACTGTTATCAGAGGATAGCTTTGCATATAGTCCGTCCCATTAAAAAACGAGACATTCCATCTATTGTAAAAAGAAGAAATGTATTAGAACACAGAAATAAATAAATAAATAAATTAACCAAGAAAAAAAAGTATATCGAGCCAATACTTACAATTTTTTTAAGACGAAGGCCTTTCTGGACCTAGTCATGTTTGTAGTAGATTGTGTCCTACTGTTGTTGCCGGCTTGTCTCTCCCCCTCCTCCTGGACCCAGCAAAGATCCTTTCGGTGGTCTTGATCCCTCTACTCCTCCTCCTTCATCTGAAAATTTCCTTTTTCTGATTCCTCCACTGCCACTTCCACCACTACCTCCTTCTCCTCCTCCTCCTTCCCCCGGGCTTAACAAAGGTTCCTTCGATGGTCTCGAACCCTCAACTTCCCCTCCTCCATCATCCGAGAATTTTCTTTTTGTGGTTCTGCCACTACCACTACCACTACCACTACCTCCTACCCCTGGACTCAACAAAAGCCCTTTCGGTGGTCTTGATCCCTCTACTCCTCCTCCTCCTTCATCTGAAAATTTCCTTTTTGTGGATCTGCTACTACCACCACCACTGCCACCACTACCTCCACCGCCGCCACTACCGCTAGAAGCTTGGCCTTGAGTTCCTCCGTCCGGCGGCATATATTTTGCAGGTCGTTTTTGCTCTCTTATCTGCGACTCACAGACCCTTGCGATGTTCTCAGCACCAACAGCATCTCGATCAATGTATGCTTTACAATTTCGACAGTACTTGGATCGAAAAGGAACATTCTCCAATATACTGTCACAGTGAGGCCGTGGACACTTGGCAGATGTGTAGTATTCATGACAACCTACAATGGGGTAGTCTAGAGATTTTGCCTGTTCGAGCCAGATTTAATACTCGTTAAAAAAAGACTCAAAAATTAAATGTCATTGATCAAGGGAATTTTTTTTTTTTTTTTTTTTTTTACCTTTTCAACAAGCTTCTTCATCAATATCCCATGCTTCGATACTTGTCCTCGGTTTGTCTTGAATGATCCTAGTCCAATACAGATCACCGCATTCGTATTGGCATCTCTTCTTCTTCCATTGCTTCCGCCCGCAAGCTTCAGAATTGCCTTGATCACATAATCAACGCATCCGTTCTGTGCTTTTCTAATATCCCAGCTATTCCGAACAAACCACCCGTCATTATAGAAATCGACAAGCGCCCTATATATAGTCTCCCTATTGTCGTCACTGGTCCCAGATCCACTGCTACTACTGGCCCCAACCCCACTACCAGAGAAACTACCTCCAGTACTTGATTGAGCTTGATTTAGCGGCAAGCTCATATAAGCGAAATACTGTGTTAAAGTAGGCCTTGAGAATGACGGAATATTGCTTTCAATCTCTGTAATTCCTCTTCTAAGCTTTCGCCTCTCTAGCTCGCCCTGAAACTTCTTGGATGGTTTGTAAAGGTACGCTCTAGAAATCCGGAGGATCTCACGTTCGTTAGGTTTCCTTGGATCCAACTTTGCAATTGTCATCGAGTACCTCTCGCCTGGATCGATCCCGATGATAATGGTACTTTCGGGGGGAGGGCATGCTGCCTGGGTGTCATATTTAACTTCTACATTCTCGAGGAGACGGGATCTCTGCTTCCAGTTGATCTCACGCCGGGGACTGGGACTCACCGGGAACAGCTGATTTGTGCTCGATGTACCTTCTTCAGCTGCTTCTTCTTCCTCTTCGCCATCTAAGAATGGTTCATCAACTTCCAGCAAGTCAATATCGCTGATGCCCAGCAAGATATCGTCATCTTCATTTCCGTCGTCGTCTCCATCATCACCACCATCACCTGCACCATGGCCTGAAGACGAGGATCCCTGCTGAGCACTTGAAGAAGCCTGGACTGCTTGAGATCTTTGAGTATCCGAAGGTTGGGCAGCTTGCGAACCTCTACCTCTTTTTTGCTTCGATGTGTCATAGGCAAGAAGTGTTAGGGTAAGGCCGTTTGTAAAGAACGATGTCCGTAGTTTCCTTCTAGGGCCATCATCAGATTGCAGTCCAACGTCCTTGTATCCTTTCAAGGAAAACAGCTCCTGCAACAATATCCCCTTGTGGTTAAGGATCTTGTCCTCTGCAGCCCCCTTGGTACTCATGTTTAGTTCCAACAATTGGGCTATTTCCTCTCGAACTGTTGGGTTAGACCATAATATATCCAGGAGACAGGCTTCCGTTAGGCAAAGAGACCGAGGCGAGAAAGCAGACGTAGGGAAATCCAGATATTTTTTGGCAGTTGCATTTTGCTCAAAAAAGAATTGGATGGAACTTCTTCCATCGTCTGGAATATCTATGTCAAACTAGACATTATATTGAAGAAATGATTAGGAACATTTCTATAAACATATTATAAGATAACCTCAAAATATTATAATATTATATTTACCTGCGCATTCCGATAGTGAGACCTTAGCGCTGCTTGAACAGGGACCATGACCATCCGAGACGACCTGCTGATCACCAAATCGGGATAGATCTGGTTTAAAGGACCAAGCCCTGTCTTTGCATAGAAGTTTTCGTATGCTTTGAGCTGGGACGGCTTGGCTACGTTCCCTTCGCCTTTTTTCTTCACTTCCCTGCTATACCTAGATAATGGACTCATCACTCCGTGATACAACAACGCAGCAAGGCCGTAAATAAAGTCCCTGCTATCAAGAACTTCATCTAGGAGTTGTGGGAGATCAGCTGGATTGGATGGCCCAGTGGTAAGCAGGTTATCGATCCACAAGGCGCAGGCCCAGAAAGCTCGAATCCGTGCCTCATTCAACATTTTAATAAATGATTGAATGAGCCCTTGAATTGTTGCAGCAAGTTGCTCGGGATTGAGATTGGGATCGGAAGTAGAGTCCAGCTTGGCAACTACACATGTCTTTAACGTGCCCAGAGTTAATGCAACAGTGGGGTGGGCCCTCTTCAACCGTCGGTCCTCGGCAGTAGCCTCCTTCACTTTCCTGGTCTTATCAGTCTTTCTGATATACTTGGCCTTCCCTTTGTTATTCTTTTTTTTCTTCTTTTCCTCCTTAACCTCCTCTTCTTTCTCATCCTCTTTTTTTCCCTTTTCCTTTTTTTTGGGGGACTTTCTTTGATGGCTGGAGCTGACGGGACGGTCGTGTTGTTTGCAGTTGGTCAGGTCATATTTCTTATGGGAAAGTTCCTTTTTCTGGGTAGGGAAAACAGGCCGATAGCATCCGGCTTTGCGCGTTTAGGGATATAGAATCTAATTAGGAACAACAATGTCAAGGGTTAGATGACTTTTTTTTTTTTTTTTTTTTTTTTTTTGTATATGCTTTGGAAAATGTTCATTTGAAGGAGCTTACCTGGGTTGAGGTTGATTATTTTTATTCTGGTACCTAGCAGATATCGCAGTCCTCATTCTATCATGGTAATGAAGGAATCTTTCAGCGGTTGGTTGCTGTGAAGCCTGGGTTTGGATTCTACCAAAGAAAACATTAATTGAATGGTCAAACTGGCCTTCTGCAGGAGTTCGACGGCTACGGGCATGGACCTCACGAACATATGATACCGTCAACTTTTCGGCATCAGTGTCAGTGAGCGCGGAGATAATCTCAGCATTTGTAGCAAGACCAAAGGTTGGGATATTTGGGGTGTAATCGTTATCGGATATAATGCCATAGACCAGGAGTTGACTGTTCCTTGAAAACCCAAGGGCTTGCAGGACCTCTTGTTTCTCATAGAGTGCAAACATGTGATGGCGACGAGGGATTGGACGAAGAACTCTTTTTATAGAAGGATAGATGAGAAGGTCAGAGTCCCCAGACACAGCGATACTGGTTGGTGTACATTTGGCGGCAATACACACATCAGCCTCATTTCTACAATGGCAAATCACAAAGTTATTGTATCGACCGAATGGCGCCGCGAGCTCCCTCTTCTCGTTATGACTGAATGTGAAGAGCTGTCGAAGATTCTTTTTAATGGCAATCATATGGCTTCGAGATTCCCATTTGCCTTCATTGGACTTGGTTTCCATGTTGGCTATGAGCGTATCGAGTTTTGCATCCGCTGCTGTACGCTTAGCATCTCGGTCCCTATAGGCACGCGTTTTTTCTTCGCAGCGAGGCCCATCAATGTGTATCGTCACTGTGGCAAGAGGACCAAAGATCTTTCGAATGATACTAGCCATAGCATGGCCGCAGGCAGTGAAAGAACTCTGCCAGCTGAATCTCCTTAGGATGATATTATGTATATCGCTGTGGAAAGTGCCAAGCAGATCCAGCTCAAAAGATGAATGGGGTTCAGCAGCAAGCTCATGTACATCAATCTCCTTTGGTGGCAGGTCTCTCCTTGAAAGGTATGAATAGAGTCCTTTAATACCCATCTAGAGAAAGTATAGTGTAAAACAGTGCAAGCAATGTTGGTTTAAGCGGCTAAAGATTGAAGCTGAAGTTGTTAGAGTAGAGATAGTTTACCTTTAAGAAAGCAAAAAGTTATGATCTGTGAGGGGATGAGGGTGTAAGAGTACGGGTGAGAGCGCGAAAGCAATGTCGTTGTAAAATGAGAGAGAGAGAGAGAGGGAAAAAGAGAAGGAGGCAGGACGTATTTATAGGTGTATGAAAGAGAACGAAACAAAAGGCTGATGAATTTGGAACAACTCGAAACAATAAGTTTCTCAGCGACAAGTTTTAACTTTTTGGATTTCGAGTATTGTTTACAGCTCTTCTCCAATCATCAACATTTACCAAATCAAGCCTTCGCCATGATAATCAACAAGAAATAAAAAAAAACAGACTTCCTTACGTCCCCCCTCGGTATGTGTATCTGTCTGAACACGTCCTAACTGACATCCTCTCGACAATCCTTCCAAGGCTGCAGTGTTTGAATGTGTACAGGGAACAAAAGAGGTCTAGATACAGGCTCTCTTTGTGACATTGAAGGAGATCGCATGTTTCATGGCTATCAAGACAAGGTACCCCTACAGGCACAAGACAAAGGTATAACTCGGTTCAAACTCAAAGGAACGATATTGCCAATGGCCTTGTTCTGAATCCACTTGCCTATGACACAGTCCAGACGAAGAGACAGCAGCAGTCTGACGTAGATGAAGAAGATCTCAGCCAGGAATTGAAACTTTCTCAAGGATTCCTTAACACGGCGTGTTTTAAAGGCAGCCGGTGAAGGCCTGATAGATGAAGACTACGCAAACATAAGCTGGAAGAGGGGCCCCAAACTTCTTGAAAACGTTGGACTCATATTCCATGAGCCAGGGCGATGCTCATTTGCAAATACCACAACTACCGTCTAATGCGATCCTGGTATTGTTAATGCCCTTACGTTTTCTTCGCTAGACCGTCACAACCCTGACCTGCGTCAAACGGTGAAGGTGAGAAGTAGGCTCGTCAACAGCCTGTGTGCCTTATATGCGTTGCACCAATGCTCACTGATAGGTTGGGAGGAAAGACACCAAGCCGGCAACAACAATAGGATATGATCAGTTGCATATTTCACAGTACACGTGCTACATGAAAATTTATAATACAGACATACTAACAGCTCTATGGCCCATGGTGTGGTGCCCGAGACAAACTTGCAGTTTTATTTTGATACAAATTTGGATAAATGCCCCATGGATGTGATGTGTGAACCCACATCCTATTCTCACTTCTGCTCCCTTGTTACTATTTGTCTGTCTAAAATTTTTCATGAGCTACTACAAACATGACTAGGTCGGGAAAGGCCTTCGTCTTGAAAAAGTTGCAAGTATTAGCTTGACAGTGCTTTCTTGACTAATCTCTTTATTTCTATGCTTGGTCTAGATGGTGTTTTTTTATGGGGAGGACTATTTAGACAACATATAGACCCCACATATCTTAATCATAATAAATTGGTTTGGTGGCATTGTTGTAAAAAATATCTTTGCTTAAGGGACAGAAAGATAGACACAATCAGGAAAAGGCAGGACAAAGGGTGTCAACAAGATTAACAAGAGAAAATAGAGTCAAATAACCTTGACTACAAACAGCACCATAGAATGTCAAAAGATGGGAGCTTTATAGGTGAGCTCACAAACTGAGTTACCGGAAGACAAATGCTTGTTGTGAAAAGGGGAAAAAGATAAATGGCAAGATGAACTGCAGGTGAAGAATAAGACATATGGGGAAAACTGAAGACTTTATTAAGAAGGAAGTTTCTTTGGCTTTTATACTCGGTAGTTTCTAGGTGAGGCGGACCCGCCTATGACTACAAAATAAACTGAAATTAATTTTAATGACCAGTCACACCACTTGCAATAACAAGCGAGTCAATTGGCTGCCAATACATTTAAAAGTATTCAAAAAATATAAGGGATCGCGACCAAATGGAACGGGCTATACAATGGTGTACATCCTTTTTGCGGCCCAGGCCAAATATTATTTTTTATTTATATTCCTTTCAGGGAAGCCTGGTACAAACAGGGAGCACTAATGAGTAGCAGCCAGGTCAGGAAGGTAGAGACTGGATTGGCGGCGAACTTTCATCAAGACCTGGTCATGCACATGGATTCAACAGAGCAATGGGAATCAATAGGATTGAACATTAGTGACCCTGTCAAGGATGACAAAGATACACCCGTCAAAGATACAATAGTCTACAAACCTATCAAGAAACGAATCAGTAATTCGGATGATTTACCACATCGCAGGCTATACAATGTCCAGATTTTAGACCATGCAACCGGCACAATTCCCCAAGAGCTTGACAAGCTCAAAACAAATGGGCCTTTCCAAGTGAGAGGTTGGGTTCCTATTGAAGAGACAATCCTATCCCAGGGTAATTTGCAATGCACACTCACTTGAAATACTGGCCTATACGATGTTATTATGGACCAACACATTATCTAACCCCATGTGCTATAATTTGCTTTGGACAAATCTACAATTGAAACTGGATACTTGGGACGTGGATGTTAGGAATTAGCAGTCAGGAAGTCCTGGAACCCTCGAAGTCAGAGTTAGTCTATGTCAAAGCTGAAAATATTGTGGAGTGGACACATGAGTATAATCCAATGGACGTTATGAAGCCAGTCTTTTGGGTTCTTTCTCAAAATGTCTGTTGGTATCAGATCCAGGTAAAATTTTCGCTACTGTTTTGTTACATCTCTAGCAACAACATTTCATGAACCAAAAACTAAAATAAATGTTCGCTTGAAGAGTATCCATGAAACATATAAACCATATTTTTTACCACTAGTAAATGTATGTGCTTATCTAGGTAAGACAAATAATATGATTGAAGCTTCTAAAAACGAATATTTTTTTAAAAGCTATGCCATGTCATTAATGAATCCTAATGGCAACCATTAGACGCGATCATCCATGCGGTCTTTGAAAGGCGTGTTGCCGACGACTTATCTACTTTACTTCCTGAGGTAATTGATTTAGGCATTTGGTAACGGAAAATATTTCGGCTTGACCTGTTATTAACCCTATATCCTCTGTGTAGATCTCACTCATTCTATCTCAACCACAATCAATTGTCAGTCAGATGCTAACTTTATACAGAGAGCGTTTGATCGATTTATGTTCTGCAGACCCTACGCTGAAAAAGACTGGTTTCTACCGGCAGTGGGCTGAACAAAAGGCTAAATCTCAACCAACTACATGGCAAGAAGTCATCAAGTCATGGAATGGGCCTCGGGAACAAAATGCTGCTCGTTTTCTTCAGCCAGCCTATAAGACTCAACTCGCGCTTTTCCGCACACAACCTACTCATGTCTCGACCAACATACCAGTCCAACTCCAACCAAATATCGCTCAAATTCCAGAAGGCTACGAATATGAAGATACAGACACTTCATGCGTATGTCTAGACTTCGTGTCTATTTGTCCCCCCAAATACGAGGAATTATGTGCTAATAGCCAACCTCACTGTTCATAATTTATGATATAACGATTAGGAACACACTCAAGAGGTGTACGATCGTTTGCCTGCTCCCTGTACAGCTGATTTCTGCCCACTTCACTTTTCTAACTCTTTACCAACAAGCGATGGTCTCAAACGCGAGCTTGAGAGGCTTATTATATCAAAAGTATGGAACTACCTAGATCTGATCTTTTACTACAGTAATGTACTTACTAACATCCATCTTCTCTTTTGTGTATATGAAAGTTTTCTACTGGACATTCTGCTTGGTCAGAACCAAATCAATTTCAATGTCCAATCCCACTGTGCCTGGCAGTTATATGCAATTCTTTGTGTGCCTCTTCTGATGAATTTGTAGGCGAAATTATACAGCATTTGAGTAAGCACGATCTGTCAGTGAACGACAATGAGGCAGGTGATTCTCTGGAGTAATAAATCAATGTGATGCTCTTCAACCGACCTAACGAATTGATTACATAATGCTGTTTTATTAACCGTGCTTTGTCTCAACTTCCTCTATAGAACCGTCTGAGAGAATATCTAGTGCAAAGGCCATCAAGAAAGAAGAAAACCTCTGGTACTTTATAGCTATGTTATTACTAAAGATTTCGTCTTTATTGCCATTCATCGTGCTTCGAATATCTTATAATAACCTCTTGAATCAATTTAGACTTGGGACGAACGCTTAATGTGCAACTTTATTGGAGTCTGAAGTCAGGAGCATTTCAATTACAGGACACGTCAATCTTGGGATCTACGATCAATACAAGGTCTAGAATGTTCAGGCCTAGTGTTGTCAATAAGACATCAAATAAACGAAAGTCGACAAGAAATGTTGCACAAGCAAGTATGCTTAAACACTATGACAGATGTTTGAAAAGCATTGTCTCTTACATCAGAGAGCGTCAAGTTACTAACTTTGAAATCTTGAAGGTTTATCCAGTTCATCCGATGTTAGAAATGCAATTCTACCGCAAACAACAGCTATGCCTGATCAGCTCATGCAAACCCCTAGGTCCCTTACTAGTCCTACACCTGTTGTCAGCCCTACACCCATTGCCAGCCCTATACCCGTTACCAATCTTACATCCGTTACCAATCTTACACCCATTGCCAACCCTACATCCATTACCAGCTCTACATCCATTACCAGCTCTACATCCATTACCAATTCTACACTTGTTACCAACCTTACATCCGTTGCCGGCCCTACATCCGTTACCAGCCCTATTTCCGAAGATCTCAAAGCTAGCACTGAGGTTGATCACCCAAAGGGAGAAGGCAAAGGCGAAGAGAAAAAAAGTACCGAGGCGATGTTTGAAAGCGACTTGGACATTGAAGTAACCTTGCTAGATCATGGAATTCGTACTATTCCTTCACAGATGGAGACGGTGAGTGCAGGACCAAGGCAAGGTTCAATAATGCGAGATAACCATATCAGTGACGTTGAGAATGACGAAATCATTGCTCTTCACCGAAATCGTCGAAGGAATTCGTTGACGCGGATGTCGTTTGTCATATCATCGGACAGTGAGTGCTCGATCGGGATTAGGAAGCGCCGAGATGATCGTCCAGTTAGGGATTCAAGGAGTAATGGCAAGACGCGATTGCAAAAGGCTGGCTTGAATAGACGCCATCCTAGAAAGCGAATGCGATATAGAAACAGGGGTTCACCAACTGATAAGCACATGTATCACAATGAATATAACGACTACAGTAGCACTAGCGGCTACGACAGTAGTGGGAGTAACTCTGACGAAGACAGCCGTACAGAAAGCAGCAGTAGTGAGAGAGGAGATGACGAAGGTACCGAAACTAGTGTTAGTGGCAGCAGGAGTGACAATACTAGTGATAGCAGCGAGGGTAGCTCAGGAAGTGAAACTGAGAGCAGTACGGACAGTGATAGCTTGAGTGAAAGTGATGAGGAACTCTTAAGAAATCAAGCACGATCTGCATCCAGACGGCGCCAATTAGGTGAGGGATTCCTACTATTTTGCTATTCTTATTATTCTTGAAGTGTTGTCTGATGAGGGAATACTTGATTCTAATCTGGGCCAACCAAAATGCTTGTTTGAAATATCTCATAGCTCGTTGGGAAGAGCAGAGAGTAAAAGAGACAAAGCGTCGTAGTGGCGGCAATAATGGACATGATCATTGGCGACCGTATTAAGCAAGGCTTTTTTATTGATCCCTTCCTGCATCTTTTCTCATCCATCTCGCCATTGTCGTCCTCAAACACTATTAAAGCAATTATTCTTATGCAATCTAGTCTTTGAAGCACATCATTCGTACATCGGCATTCTCATTCACACACACACACACACACACATACTCCCTCGCTATCTTTCATTGCTGGTTGCATCCTCGCCTAATATTCTGCAATAGCTGTCCCTCAATATAATTGCGGTGGTGAAGATTGTAATAAAGACATTTACAGCTTGGCCAAAAAAAAATAGACATCCATGACAGGAACACCTCCCCAAAGTATAATTGCCAACTCGGCAACGCTGAGTATCTTAGCATATTGCTCGTCCAGCATCATCATGACAGTTACCAACAAGACTGTCCTTTCTCAATTCAACTTCAATATGAATTTTTTCCTGCTTGCAATTCAGGCAAGGCAACAATCCTAATATTTGAGATTCTGAAATACGTGTAGCTATGCAAGATGATATGTCCTGACATCTGTACCTGAATATGCAACTATCACCTGTTTTTGATTATCGATAGGCGTTTTCTGCTGTGGTTATGCTCTTGATCTTCAAGAGATTGGACCTGATTACCTATCGAAAGTTTGATACTAATGAGGCCAAAAAGTGGTTTCCTATCTCTTTTGGGCTTGTGTGTATGATCTATACAGGTAGTAAGAGGTAATTAGGCTAATTACTTTGCTTATCGCGCTCGGGACGCTCATCACATAAAATCACGATGATTAAGATGGTCAAGCATCGGTTCGATTTGAATTTTTGTCACACTGACATGTCTTGACGATAATTCGATAATTTTGTCGATAATAGTCTCCAGTACCTCCGAATCACAGTTTATACCTTGTTCAAGAACCTGACAATTATCCTCATTGCCTACGGTGAGGTTCTTTGGTTCGGGAGCAAAGTTACTCCGTTGATGCTGTTGAGTTTTGTATTTATAGTAAGTTGGCAGGTCATGTCAAATAATTGTGGAGACATCACAAATATGTGTAACATTCATTAATGTCTCTCATTTTCTATTTTGGTGTGCCTCATATAAAAAGGTCCTTTCCTCAGTCATTGCAGGCTGGTCTGACATAAGCTCGTTTGTGCCTCAGAATCCTTCAGATCTCATGGAGTTAAACGCGGGATATGCATGGATGGCACTGAACTGTTTCTCGTCTGCTGGCTATGTGCTCTATATGCGCAAAAGAATTAAGTACTTTGATTTTAAAGACTTTGACACGGTGTATTATAACAATTTATTAAGCATGCCAATAATGCTGCTTCTCAGTTTTTGTCTCGAAGGCTGGACATCAGGCGAATTCGAGAGAACATTGTAAGTGCAGAGCTTTTCATATATATATAAAAAAATGATGGTTGGGATTCTAAAAACGATTCTTTTTTTCTCATTTTTCTTGAATGAATAGCAATCCAGAAGTGCGATCAGCCCTCATGTCCGCTATTTTACTTTCAGGTCTTTCATCTTTCCTCATTTCATATGGTAGTGCGTGGTGTGTCCGATGCACATCCTCCACCACATATTCTATGGTGGGCGCACTTAATAAGCTGCCTGTCGCAGCCAGTGGGATCCTATTCTTAGGCGATCCAGCTACATCTGGAAACGTCTTTGGCATCTTCTTCGGTTTTATTGCAGGACTTTTGTACAGTTATAGCAAAACGAAACAGGCCCAGCAGAACTTCGCATTAGCAAATAATTCCTCACTCTCGACTAAATCTGACATGATCTCAAATGCAGCAACAACAACAATATCTGGAGGGATAGTCGAAGTAGCAGAGCTTAAGGCGCCTGCAGCCATTTCAATTAAGCCAGCAGGCCTTCCTCTCTATAAAAGCAATCCTGATGGCAAGATTGCTGATTAGAGTGACTATTATGCATTCCCCCCTCCCCCCCTTCTTTCTCGTCTAAATACAGATTGTATCCTACATTAATACTGTGTTCGTGTCTTTGTAATTGAATATGAAGTTTGAAGAAAGGAAAAATAATGTTGGGTTCAGGATTCTTTAACAGATGTGGTTAGAGACATGGATGAAATCGTCCTAAACCTAGGCACCTGTTAAGAATACCCATGGATAATGGTGTAATCACGTATGCTGAACATTCTCTTTTTCTGTATTATGGACATGATCTATACATCCCATTGGCCTTGCTGAACAGGGTTAAGTTAGGGCAGTCCTAGAGGAAAGAGGCAACAAAACGGATATTGTGCATTATACCACAGGTGAAGGTCATCATAACCCGATTTTTTTACTCGCTAGCATCTCCAATTCATGTCAAACTAATATCAAATCCATCAAAGGCGGATCATCTTTGGCTAAAGTTCTTCATTTCTCGCGTACAAACGAGATCAGGGAAAGGAGAATGATGGAAAAAGAAAAGAGAAATAAAAGTTTCCTTAAATGTCATTAAGTGACTGTCCTCTAAATAATTTTATGAGATTGTTTGCCCTGGGTTGTTGCTGTCCATCAATAAAAGAAAAAATCATGACGCGAGAGTCAAACGCCGATGAGGAACATTACCCTCATTCAGTTGACTTTACAAATAGACCCCCGCCCCCAGAGGGAGGATACAGCTGGGAGCAAATCAAGCGTGCCATGGGTAAGAAAAGCTGAAAAGTGTTCTGCTATTTCTTAGATACTTTAATGAGTAAATCAACTACTTCCCTTGATACTGATCTTCCTTATGTATTTAACATGTGATTTTCTTGTAACAGATACCAATTCATTAAGCGATCTCAGAAGGACAGACAAAGGACAGTACGAGTATGAGCAGTGGCAGGGACTGATTGATCGCACGAAATATAAGAATGTAGGCGAATACATCGCCTTCACCATCCTCAAATGGCCCGATCTGCAAGACCCAGCTGAAGCATTGAACGTACCCAACGTAGAAGATCATTGGACTATAGAAGATAGGTATAAAGCAATTGAACCGCGACTGACTCTTCGTATTAATCATTACCCTTTCCCAGTTCAAGAGTCAATCCAATACTTTGTCCTGTGGGCTACCCGAGATATGAGCTTGCCGTCAGAGAGACAGCGTTTGGACAAGTTTCTAGAGGAGCAATTAGATAGCTGGTACCATGACCCATCTACATCCACAGAAACGGAGCCAAAAGAACCAAGACGTGGCCTCGCGCCAGAGCTATTGCCCCCTGCTCCTGGCAAACGGAAGCAGTGGATGTGGTTTGTCAACCCTATAGAGTTGCGAAGCGTAGCAACTGTACATCATCTTCATGTTTTCGTGCGCGATATCGACATCTAAATTGGTGGATTTTTCTCTAGACAATGCATAAAGCATTTATGAGCTCGCTTTTAATTTGTTTTTCCTTTTTCTTGGAACATTTGTCCGTGAACATCGACTATCATTATTTTATACTTTCATTAAATCGCTCTGAAAGGTTGAAGTACGGGAGATAGGAGACTTTTAATGTGTTTTTACAGCTATATAGAATTGCGCCGCTCTTCATGTCGTCTCATTTTCATTTTCAAACACTTTCGATTGATTAGTATTATTTTCATTTAGAGGAGTCAACAGTGTTCAATACTTGATATGTATAAAGATATGACATTTCTTTGTAAGATGGCTGAATGAAGGCTTGAGCACGTGACTCCAACGGCTAAATAGTAAAATAGAGCCCTTGTTTGCCATGTATATTGTTGCGATCGGAAAGAGATCACTCAGCATGTTGACCATTTGGAGACAGCATGTCTGTCGGAATGTCAGTTCGGGATTTATTTCAGGATCGAGGAACTTACACAGGTGGACTCAAGGGGCTAAAAGTATTTGGCATAGACAAACTTTCTCGTCATCAACAGATAGTGTCGCAGGCTCACAAAAACTGGAACCTGGAGTGGGATATAGAGTAGGGATCCTACTTTGTACTTTATTTGAACCAATTGCGTGCATACAATCTCTTGGCTGAAGCTTGACAAGCGATATCTTTGATAATTATTTAGATGAAGCCCTCGTCGTCGGGAGCCGTGGAGCTGGAGTCCTTTAGTGTCGATCAGATTAGGAACTTTAGTATCATTGCCCACGTTGGTATGCTGCAACACAACTATATATGAAAATGCCCCCCGAAAAGACTTCAAATCAATAATAGCAATATGAAAAAGAGAAGGTGTGAGGCATTTGTCATTCCAGATACTTATAGTATCTCATATCTCATGGCATAGATCATGGCAAGAGCACATTAGCTGACAGGTATAGTTAATCAGGTTGAACTATAGCATTGTGTCGGAACACTATCGTATCGTCTTTAGGCTCTGACATCCCTGCTCTAACACGATAGGCTATTAGAGCTGGCTCACACTATCAATAAAAGAAAAGATAATAAGCAGGTGCTTGATAAGCTGAAGGTTGAACGTGAACGAGGTATCACTGTCAAGGCACAGGTATTGACTTCATCCTACATCCTAAAGGAGGCTTTATATTCCAAAAGGAAATTAGAGGAAATGGCTCGACAATACGGTGCCCTAATTATTGACATTCATCTGTTCTCTTTTTACAACCTTTGGATAGAGCGCCTCAATGTTTTACGAATACAAAGGCAAGAAGTATCTCTTGAATCTTATTGATACACCCGTACGTACATCCTGGAAAAGAGGATCAAGCAAAGCATTTTTTTTAATACCATTGAGTCGGCTAATAACCCTCTTAATATTACAATACACTATCAGGGTCATATGGACTTCAACTTTGAGGTGTCACGCTCCCTTGCTGCATGTCAAGGCACACTCCTTCTCGTGGATGCGGCGCAAGGTATTCAAGCCCAAACTGTGGCCAATTTTTACCTCGCATATGGTCAAGACATCACGATTATCCCTGTAATCAACAAAGTATGTCAAAGATCTCAGTCATATTGTATTTATTAACATTCTATTGCAATGCTGTTTTTTGTCCAATCAAGAAAAAAAAAAAAAAACGCTCCTAACTCTTAACTTCTACTATCTCTACTGTTAATTGATATTCAAGATTGATCTTCCAGCAGCAGAGCCGGATCGTGTGGCCGCACAGATTGAAGTGGCTTTCGAAATGCCTGCCAGCGATTGCCTTCAAATATCTGCAAAGTCGAATATGAATGTAGATCAAATTTTGCCTACGATTATTGAAAACGTTCCACCGTATGTCATTTTCCATTTTCATATGTTTTTTTGGATGTCAAATATGACATTGGATGGATGATGTACTCATTTCTCTTTTTGTTTGTTTTTTCATTTTATTTTATTTTTATTTTGCTTTCAAGACCATCAGGAGATATCAACAAGCCTTTCAAAGCGCTTCTTTTCGACTCTTGGCACGATACATACGTCGGTGTCATCTGTTTGATGGCAGTAATTGATGGAACTGTTAAAAAGGGTGAGGAAAAAAAAAAAAAAAAAAAAAGCCCTGGTGTTATTTTCGTATGTCTGCTAAAAATGAATAGTTCGTATTTATATACTGGCTATTAATGCATTTCTTGCTCGGCTGTCGATAGGCGATAAGATAGTGTCGGCACATTCGGAGAGACGATACGAAGTCTCAGAAACCGGTATCATGTACCCAGAACAGACACCAACAAGCTCTCTGTAAATTTCATTTCATTCTTCTGTCGTGTAATGCAAACATACCAAAGGTTACTGGTCTTTTTTTTAATTTTCAAGCTCGTAAATGTTGCTAAAGTAAACTATTATTACCATTACCATTCTTGTTTATTATAGACAAGCTGGCCAGGTTGGCTACTTTGTGCTAAACATGAAGACATTGAGCGAATCTCATGTAGGGGACACGTTCTTTGATCATAAGCACATTGGCTTACCAATGCCTGGCTTTATCCCAGCCAAGCCAATGGTTTGGGCAGGCATTTTTCCAATAGATACGGCTGATTTTGAGAAACTTGATCATAGCATTGCTAAACTGACGCTCAATGACTCGTCTGTCGCGGTCCAAAAAGAAACAAGTACAGCTCTGGGCCAAGGTTGGAGACTAGGATTCCTTGGAACCCTCCACATGGATGTGTTTCGACAGCGCTTAGAACAGGTATATTAACATTGGAAAGCTATCACGCTCCTTTCCTCTTTGTCTGTATTCTATCAGACGGTTTCTAACGGAAGAATGGGTTCTATGCTCCCTCTCCTTTTTTAGGAGTATGATGCCAACATCATCATCACTGCTCCCACAGTACCATACAAGATTGAGTATCGAGATGGCACAAGCAAGCTCATTCGTAATCCGACAGAGTTTCCCGATATGGATGAAATCAACGCCAGAGTGAAGACTGTGCAAGAACCTATGGTTAGGTCCACTATTATTTTCCCACAAGAGTATCTAGGAGACATCATGGTCCTATGTGGGGTAAACCTTTCTTCTTTTTCTATTTTAATTTACTAGTAAGGTCTTCTGAGTGTCTTTATCTTTCATTTACTCGATACTCCGGCTGACCTTTGTACTTTCTTCTCCTCTTCTCCTACTACCCTAGTCCAGAAGAGGAGTCCAATTGGAACACACTTATTTGGATGAAAGTAGAGTTCTTTTAAAGTACAGGTTACCATTAGCTGAAGTTGTTACAGATTTTCACGACGAGCTCAAGGGCCGATCTAGTGGCTTCGCATCATTCGACTATGAAGAAGATGGATACGATGACGCCGACCTTGTCAAGGTAAAGATATATAAGTTTGTGTGTTCGTGGAAATGGCTCCTGCATTATATTTCTTGAAGTATATTGACATTACCTTTCAAAAAAAAAAAAAAAAAAAAAAAAAAAGATGAACATTGTGCTCAACTCCAAACCTGTTGATGCGTTGTCGATCATACTTCACCGCTCGCAAGCGGAAGTCGTTGGACGCGATTGGGTCAAACGACTGAAAGGGTTATTGTCACGGCAGCTTTTTGAGATTGTTATCCAAGCCTCCGTTGGAAATAAGATCATTGCTCGAGAGGGCCTAAGTGCACTACGCAAGAACGTTACCGCCAAATGTTATGGAGGGGACGTCTCTCGCAAGATGAAGCTCTTGAACAAACAGGTACTTTACTACATCGCTTAAAAAAAAAAAAAAAAAAAAAAAAGAGAGAGAGAAATCTGACTGTATTTATATTGCTATATATTCTATCATTATAGAAAGAGGGCAAGAAACGCATGAAAGCCATTGGGGGTGTTGAAGTCAGTCAGGAAGCATTCTACGACTTTATGTCCAAAAAGAAATAGATGGGATATTGCGCGTCGTCGATGTATCATAGCATATTATTAGCCATTGTATGTAGATCTAAAGAAAGCAAAAAAAAAAAAAAAAAAACTAATCCTCGTGTGTGTCGATGCCTAGCTGATCCAAGTAGGCCACACGGCGATGTTCAAAAATAGTTACAGCATCCCTAGTATTCCTTTGCTCCCACTCGGCAACAAAAGGATTGATATTTCTTGGATTTGGAATGGGTTTTGGAGGGGTCTTGACTTGCACCAAGCCTGAGCTTCCTATACTTTCTTCCTCTGACAAAGATGCTATACTAGCCTCTCCCCACGCTTGTTTTTGAGGAACCACTGGGGTCTTGACCATATCTAATAACTCTTCTCCAAGTACTCTGACTAAATCTCTCATCTCTGGAACAATGCCGGTCATCTGCAAAAATGCATGCGAGATGCCGCTGACAATACGCAAGGTATCACTCTGTAGATCAACTGCGGCACCACGCTTAGCACGACGCAGTTTTGCCATGAAAATGATGGAGTCGTCTACCAATGGGTCTTTCTCGCCACAAAGAATATATGTTCGTGGATACTGCGCCAAGATATGGTCAGGTGTATGAATAGGCGAAAGAAAGTAGTTTGATTTATGGTCAAGTGTAGGATCTCCTCCAATATACATGACCATTAGCGCTCGAAGCTGAAAGAAAGAAAGAAAAAAAATCAGAAGAACTATCGAGACAGCCTGTATAACGAATACCAAAGTGACAACATCATTTTAACCTAATGGCTCAATAACCCAGCCAAACTTACGAATGTAGAGCCAAGGATCTGATCATCCATGAATGCTGCCTTGCTGTTCAAAGTCATGCCATCGCCACGGCCTGGTCTGGACGTCAAATGGTCAGAAGGAATAGGTCCACGTGCAATCTCCTCTTCCACGACAGCCAAATCATTATTGCTAATCCAAAAATCTAACCCAACCAGCATGCATGGATATATCATCAGCAAACCAACAGGTCGAGGCAACGCTGGAGTGTGCTCAATAATCATATTCATCACCGATGCGACAAATGTTCCACCTCTAGAGGACGAAAAATATATTTTTCTATTAGGATGTGATTGAATGTGTGTTGAATGAAGGACTTTATCAACTTAAAGAGGTGAAACCGACCGGCAGACATATATTACTTACGCAGAGTCTCCTGATAGGACGATACGTGGGATACCAGATCCATTAAGGCCAATACAAGTGCCGTTGGTGGCAGTAAGCAATTTATATACGTCAAAGCATTCGTAAACGCCTTGAGGGAAGGGATATTCAGGGGCTTTCTTATATTCAATACTGATAATTGGTATTCCGGTTTGTCCTGCCCAAGCCATGAGGTAATCGGCATGACAACGAGGGTTCATGGCTACATAGCTATTAGAGTGCATTCATAGCAAGTAAAAAAAAAAAAAAAAAAAAAAAATCAAGGTCTCCTCTCCATTTCAAGATTAATAAACTAGATAAATGAATTTTTTTGAAATAACATACCCTCCACCTGGGATGTTATAAATAAAGGCTTCCTGGGTCTTGAGCTCTTCTTCAGTGCCTCTGAAGAACAAGGTCAATGTAACGAGTGCATCCTGATGGTATCCTGCATCCTTCGAGAGCTTGACTGTGATGGTTTTGCTAATACCCAATCGAGGTGCATTCACCCATGTCATGAGACGAATAAGAGGATGTAGCATTTTTTCCCAAGAGAGACGCATATGTTTGGCCGTGATGGTTCTGATCATTAAATTATTCTTTTCAAGTGCACGCTTGGGGAAGAACAGGTAATAAACAGAAAAGATAGCCGACATAGTATCCCGAAGGATTTTAGGACGGATGTTCTGTGCCATGAAAAACCCGGCATCAAGAGCTGAAAAGATCCATAACCCACGTGTGTATCCACGAGTGTATCGACGCGAGAACTATATTATTCAGAATAATAATAATAAAAAAAAGAGGGCACAGATCGAAATTCGTTCCTGTAAATAAAATTCCCTTTCGGTCTTACTTTTTTTTTAGGAATATTTGTAATACAGCTAGAGTGTTTGTGTACCATCTTTTTTTCGGGCTCTGCAGGTGTCAACCCGAGAAGAATATCTGCGTGATGAGTGGCATAGACAGTGGTCAGGGCCCCAATGAGGATCTGCCAGGGCGTGAACCTTTTAAGTAGATGGTGCAACCGTTGGAATAGGCGTGGGCCATTTGGAGGGCATTTCCTTAAAGCGATGTAGCTATTGCATTAGGAATAGGTACGTGCGATAAAGAGTATAATGTCGAGAGAGAAAGAATAGTAATTAGATCAGACAAAAACGTTCGCCATACAAATGAGGATTGACAGATATGACACTAAAAGGGTACTAACCTCATGAAGAGCACGACGACCGCTTGGATCTTGTCCCACGAGGGCGAGGGTCTACCAGCAATATGTCCCAACATGAGAAATGTAATATGATCTGCAAATTCAACTGAATTCAAGGGATAAGAGAGAAAAAAAAAAAAAAAAAAAAAAAAAAAAAGAATGAGAAAGTAAAGTAAAGTGAGAATGTGAAGGAATGGAAGATGAGAATGAGTAATGAACGATGAACAATAAGAAGTTGATTCAGCTGCAAGCAAACAAGCAGATAGAAAAGAAAAAGAGAAAGAAGAGCAAATATCGAATGTGGAGAAAAGGACATATTCAAGATCCTGTCTCACTGCTGTAATGTATTACTCACATGGATCCCTGTCCATCCATCTTCACGTGGAGAAGATGTGAATCAGGTACTCTGTCAAAGGTATATTATATAAATATACTAAACAAGGACATTTTTACATACAAACACCTGTTTGTTTGGACATTTTCAACATTCACAAATACATCAAATACATCTTATTTAGTTGGTGTGTCTGTGTGTGTTTTTTTTTTTTTTTTTTTTTTTTACTCCATGCTACACATGCGGGAACAGAAAGAGGAAGAATAGAGTCTTCATTATGACTCTCAACGCATACTGAGCTCGATGGTCAAATGCATATTCTTCTCAAGTATGATCTGCATCTCACCCTCCAACTTGTGTATCCGCTCTTGCAAACTCCGGCGCTCTGTCTCCCATGCTCCTCCTCCAGACGGTGATTGACCCCCTCTACTCGAGCGGCTGGCCACGTTCTTCAATCGTTCCACCTCCATACGCAACTTTTCACGATCGTCCTCAAGCTCGTCTCTGATCTTATTCAGCTCCTCTAGATCTTCCCTTGTCATGTTTAATTTACGTTCGAGGCTCATCTTTGACCGCTCAACTTCTTGCAGATCTTGTCCAAACTTGGTTCTCGATTGGTTAATTGCAGCTTCCTTCTCCGATCTTTCTTTCTCGAGTTGTTGCTGCAGCCTCTCAAGTTGTTCCTGGATCAATCTTTGTTGTTGTTTCATCAACATGTTAGATTCTTCGAGAGCAGAGTCATGTTGATCTCTGAATTCTTGGAGCTGCTGCTCAAAGATGATTGTTAACTCTTGCTTCACTGTCTCCAATTCCTGCTGATGGATGGACTCGAGCTGCTGTTCTTTCTGTACAGAGTCTTGTTCGTACTGGTGTGTCAGCTCATCATGCGTCTGCTGCTTTATACGCCTCTTCTCCTCCTCAAACGCCTGTTCCATCTCGTGCATCTTGGCAGCCAGACTTGCCTCCAGTTTCTTTTGCGTATTAGCAGCATCACGCTCCATGCTCTGAATCAAATCTGTCTGAATCTTCATTGTCGCGTCCGCTTCCTGTTCCAGCTTGCGCACTTGGGCCTCTTTAGTCTTCAAAGCTGCCTCGACTTGATCCAAACGGTTCTTCCACATAAACTCGTCTTGCTGTAGATCGTTTTTAGCTGTCGCGGATTTCTCTTCTAGAGCACGCTCGAGCTCTTGAATCTTTGCACGCTCAGCCTCCAGCAGCTTCTCCTGATGATGCAAACGCTCTGAGAGTTCATCATGAATATTCTGCATTGCCTCGCTATCACTTCGCTTCTGAGCTTCCAGCTGAGATTCTATAGCTTTCTGGTTATTTTCTAGCGCAGCCCATTGCTCCTTTGTAGAATCCCTCTCTTGCAAAAGTGCTTTCTTCTCTTGCTCTAGAGCTTGTTTCTCTCTTTCAAGTGCTTCTTTATCGTGCAAAAGAGCTTCTGTTTTGTTTTGAGAGGCCAATGCCTCTTGTTCAAGCGTCAGCTTTGCCTTCTTAAGTGTCTCTACCTCCTGTTGAATGGTTCCCAACTGCTGTTGAAGTTGTTCATGGCTCTCTCGCTCTTGATCCAGCAACATCTGGCGTTCTGCGAGCTCTTTCTTATGGACAGATGCTTCCCTAAGTAAGCCCTTGACAATGCCTTGGAACTGCATGTCGGCTTGTCGTTTGGATTCAGTCATGGTCACGAGCTGTTCATGCATCTCCTGTAATCTCGTCTCACGAGCACTTTCATCTTCATTTGCAGATGATCGAAGTAGTATCCGCTCCTGCTCCCACGATTCTTCACGTCTCTGCATCTCCTCCACAATTTGAACATTGTCTTGCATTAATTCTCGCAGCTGTGACTCTCGCTCCGTGACTCGAATCTGAAGTCGCTTGGATTTCCCCTCAAGGCCCTGGACGAGCTGCGCATGAGCCCGCTTATCTTCCGCAAGGACAATTTCGAGGCGATCTAAGGCCAACTCGGTCTCCTTTTTATGATGCTGAAGGTCCTTAACAGCCTGATCACGTTCTAAAGTCACAGTCGACAGTGATTTCTCTGCTACTTCAAATCGAATTCCAAGCTCATTAATCTCGGTTTGAACTAATGTAAGGGAAGTCTCATGTTCAGATCGTAGAGTCTCCAAGTCCTGAGTATGCTTTATTCCGAGCAAGTTCAACTCATTCGTTAGGTTATCGATAGCCTGTTGGTGATCTGCTTGCAAATATTCTCTTTGCATCTCCAAGGCTTTGGAATGCTCTTCTGTAACTCTGATCAGTTGATCTTTCAAGGCAGCTGCATGATCTAATGTCAGACGCTCCAATTCTTGTTCATGTTTGGATCTCGCTTGCTGTGCGCTCTCTTCTAGTTCTTCCTTGTGCTCCTCGCGAAGGCGGTTCATATCTTTGAGAAGCTGAGCACGCTCTTGTTCCCAAGTCTCGCGTGCAGATTTTGATTCTTCTCCCTTTTCCAGGGCAAGGGCCTTCTGGTGGTCATCAGTTAATTTAACTCTGGAAAGCGGATTCTGCATTTTCAGTTCTTGAATCTCGTTTTCTAGCTCATTCACCTTGCTCTGTAGCTCCTGTGCATCATCTTGGCTAGCTTCCAGATCTTGTTGAGCAAATTCGAGCTCCTTCTCCAGTTGAGCAATCCGGTTATTGAGACGTGTCAACAGGCGCTCATCACCCTCAATTGTAATAGCGCCTATCTGAGATTTACTCTGATCTTCGTCCGCTAACATTTGAATCTGAACTGCAGATGTTGTTGCTGCTACAGCTGGAGTTACGACAGCTCCCATCCTTGCGAATAACGGACCAGCCGAGTCACCATTCATAGAGGGGTTGTTGAAGGAAGATGGAATTGGTGGAGGAATGATTCCATAAGATGGTTTTTGAGCGCCACCAACTGGAGTATCAGACGGTGGCGGGATATTCGCAGGCAGAACTTGCTTGCTCAAGCCAGAACGCATCCCACGCGCGCCTCCACCACTGCCCGAGCGCTTAGTTGTATTATTAAAGAGCCCAGAACCAACAGTGGGCGAGGCCGAGTCAAAGTTCGAGTCTATGACTGGAATGGGAGGTGGGGCTCTCTGAGGGGGCGGCGATGCAGACAATATTGACGTGACTGAATGTGCAGATAATGGTGACATAAAGGAGCGAGCAGAGCGAGCAGAGAGAGGGCTTGCAGAATTTGTGGACGATCCGTTCCTTCTCAATTCCTTGGTAGTAACACTAAGAGGATTGGAGCGAGGTGCAGATGTAGGAGCAGTGGACGCCTGAACAGTGCTACTAGTAGTGCTACTTCTGTTGCTACTACTGCTACTGTCGTCATCGCCCCGAACTGTCGTCATGGAAACAAAAGACGATGAGATAGGAGGCAAACCACGATCATATATCGTATCTGCTTCAAAATCCAATTCTACATCCTGATCTTGGCCAGGAACGGTCCTGAAACTTTCTACAGAAACCCTGGAGCTTTGAATCGTGGCAATGGTAGCCTCGATTGATACATTTGTCACCGATGTCATCAAAGATTGGCTCTGGGTCCCGGTAAGCGCCGGAGAGTCCGGTATCGGTGGTGGTGCAAAGCTTGAATACGGGCTAGAGGCCGCAGTTGATGGATAGGTGCTTGGTATAGGCGGTATCGGAGGTGACGTGGGCGAAGTAGCAGGGGGTAGATTAAGTGTAGAGATAATTGATACCGGATATTTGGATGAAACAGTCTGGTTATCATCGTCATCATCATCTTGAAGGGCTCTGCGTCCGTATTGCACTTTAAGTGGAGGTGAATCTTGACTGTCCGAATCTGAGCTGATCAGTGTACCCTTGCTTGACCGCGACACCGGTTCTCTACCCTCTAAAGTTGAATTTGACATGTTGTGGGTTTCAAATCCATAACCTTTGACATCTGTATTAATAGCTAAGGATGCCGTTGTTTCCCAAGAACGTCTAGGGTTTGGAGATGCATCGTCTATAGAACGCCAAGAGAAACGAGTAGAGCCGTGTTTTCGTAGCCCTGTATCTACTGAGCCCTCGATACCGTCGAATTCGTCAGAGCCACGGCTATGGGGCCGCGGAGAACGGGAACGGCAACGGGAACGGGAACGAGAGAGAGATCTTGATCGCGAACAGGATCGGGATCTGTACCGCGAGCGTGAGCTTGAACTGTCTCGTGAATTCAACGATGGAGATCTTGACCTAGAATACGAGCCTCGGGATTTCAAATCGCGTGACCGCCTTTGGGAAGAAGCAGATCGCGATCGGGAACGAGATTGAGAGATGGTCGACGCATATGAATCGTGTCGCCAAACATTTGAAGGAACGGTGCTCGTCTCATATTCAGCCTGATCACTTTGCAAATGGCCTGATTCCTTAACGGCGTCATTACGGATCAGGCCAGGAGGTGGAGACCAAGAACGCGATCGACGATGAAGGCGATCTGTACCTTGATCTGATAAACGCTTGAATTTGCCAGTCTCTGTGTCTCTATAGTTGTCTTGGTGATCTTTCATCGCATTGGTAGAGACAGACGTTTGTTCAGGCACCTGTCTATCCTTGGCCCATGATGGTTTTCGCGCCAAGGGATCAATCTCAGTGTTAATGGCGTTATCTGCAGCTTCATAGAAGCCACCTTTGCTGTCTGCCATCCAGGAGGGCCGCCTTTGACCGATGCTATTCCTCCAATTCTCTGTGTGCTCATTCCAATTGGGTACAAACTTGTCTGGTAAACTACTTCGTCGCTTGCCCTTCAAATCCACAAAGGATTTCTCACTATTATCTTCGCGAGGATGGAGGGGAGGATAGGTGCGCCAACTGTTAATGGCTTGTTGACGACTGTCTTGGATGACTGTTGGGGGGCTTGAGAGCATGTCGTCAAGACTAATCCGTTGGCCATCCCATTCTGACGACATTGGTTTTTCTGTGGAGCGAGGGAGCCGAACTGGTGCTTCATCTTGAAGAGTTTTTTGATTGCCTAACGCAGCTGCTGCTCTCAAGGCGGAGGCCGCTCCTGCCATACTTTGGATCGCGCCAGTAGGTGCCTGGTGATATGAGGTATTAACGTTGTTGATGTTGCTATTATTGTATCGCAAAGCCATAGAGGGTGAACTGGGTATGTTCTTAACAAAGTTGACGCCGAAGCTTTCACTTGTTGTTGGGATGACCGTGGTTGTTTCTCCGACTTCGACCTTGATCATATCAGAATCCATGCTCCTTCCACTAGCGTTATAATTAACATTAACTCTGGCATCAACATTTGTCACTGCTCCTTTACTAGGGATCGGAGGTAACGTCTTTTCGTTCAAGTATTCTGTAGGCGGAGATCGAATCGCTTTCGTTACAATAGCTTCATCATCGCTCCAGGGAAGAATCTCGGTCTCATTCTCTGTTCCCGTAGGTGATCTGGACCACTCATCTGAAGTATGGGGCTTGGGCCGTAGAGTTGGTTCCTTTCGTTCATTTCTCTCACTCCTTCCTCGGTCTCGATCATCATTATACCAGTTCTGTCCCTGATCCTGACTGGAGCCATAGCTAGGGGCTCCATTGCGGCCACCAGATCGATTGTAATAATCGTCTGAATCATATTCATGACCACGGTTGCTTGGTCGATGCTGAAAACCAAGATGATCATCATTCGAGACGGAAGATGCAGTTGGATAAGGCTTTTGATGCGGATGTTGGCGATGCTGATTTATGGAGGAGTATTGTGGAGCCTGAGATCCATATCCACGTGGTCCAGGTGGAGATCTCCAGCTGTCAGGGGTAGTGGGCGACATCATAGGACTTTGGTCGTGACGACCTCCTGGACTGTAAGCATGACCACCAGCGCGTGAAGCTGATTTACTTTGAGATGAGCCCTGATGCTGATATTGTTGATGTCGCTGTGATGGTGGATATGCATTAGAATGCGAACGCTGGTCTGGGGAATAAAAATATGAAGAGGATGAGGATGGCGATGAGGACAAGGGAGGTGGAGATGCTGGCGATCCAGACGATGGACCCATGTAAGGGGACTGATGGTTATTACTGTATGGGTAATTTTGCGCACCTTGGTAAGGTTGTTGTTGCTGATAATGTGTTGGTGGCAATGTGCCACCTTGCAGAGACGAAGCATCACTCCATTGCCGCTGGTGGGACGACTGGTAAGAGCGCGGGCTAGGTACATCAGGAATATCTTTGTCTATGTATGCTTGTTGTCTATCGGTGTTAGAGTACTAATGGAATTGATAATAGCAGTTGAGTATTAAACACACAGCATCCTTTTGAGAATCTATCTCACTTTTTTTCCTCGTGCCATCGATCCATTGCACTCTTATTCAACAAAGAGATATTAATAATAATAATAACCTACTGAGGTATTGTCCGTATGATCGCGTGGCCTGGAACGCTGCCTTGGCGCACGAGGTTGTCCACGGAGGCCCGCTCCTGGGCCATTGTAACGTGATGACATTTTGTAGTATTAACTACTGTGTGTGTTTTAATTAAAGGGACGTTGGCGGCGAGTATATTTCAACTGTAATTTTCCAGATACCGTTACAGAAGGGCTAATGAAACATTAAAAAAATTAAGGTATTACAGATGAGAATGAAAAGGATAATAATGTACGAAAAAGGGGCTCATTGGCAAGCAACATTAAAAGGTGCTTGATACCTTCAATGCCCTCGAGATGAAGGGTCGATGAATATGTGTGAAAGAAAGAATATTATGTCGACTTTGTTAGCTATTAATGTTGAAAACCAGTGCTTCAGTCACAGATAAAAAAAATAAGCTGTGAAGGGGAAA
This sequence comes from Lobosporangium transversale, assembly GCF_002105155.1. NCBI lineage: Eukaryota > Fungi > Mortierellomycota > Mortierellomycetes > Mortierellales > Mortierellaceae > Lobosporangium > Lobosporangium transversale. The sequence continues at coordinate 438,648 of NW_019029003.1, read as the reverse complement.
AAAGATAAGTGAAAGATGATGATGGGAAGAGAGAATGATAAGAAGGAGGGGGAGAATGGGAATGAGAATGAGGAGAATGAGGAGAATGAGGATGAGAATGAGGAGAATGAGGAGAATGAGAGTGAGATTGAGAAGAATGAGAATGAGAATAAGAATGATGATGAAAGAAAAATATCATTTCAGGTACACCATCGAGGTGCACAACTGAAACTGATAAATAAGGTTCAATTTATAAACAGTGATTGGATACATCTTTCCTAATTGCTTACCCGTGCCACGCGAGAATGTAATGATCTATTACATGTGTATTAAAAATGTTTTATATTTCAATTTATTTATTTACAGGCGTAAACTTATTGTTTTTTCCGGTCTTTTCTTTTTGTGAATAAAAATGAGCAACATTGTCCCTCATGTTCAATTATTTACAGTGCGCCAGCAGCAAAAGGATTTATAGCCACTACCTTAATCGCTGGAGGAGACACGCTTGTATCCGGGGTGATCAAAACTTGAATGCGTCCAAACATCTTGATCTTTTGTAGATTATTAGCTAGCTCATCATTCGCATCATCATCAATATCCATCTGTCTAGGCTGCCTTGCCAGCGACTCATTATCATCCTCTGAAAAGCTATCGTCATCAAACAATCCGCGCTCATCATCGTATGCGTTGGTTGCATCGTCAGGATGTCCACCCATCGCATCAAAGCCGCTAGGACGAACACTTTGTAGTGAACCAGATGGCGCAAAAGTCATAGATAATCTTCTATTGTTTACTTGGCTATCGCCACCCTTGGCAATAATGTCATCATGAGTCTTGAAAGGCTGCGTGCTCCAATACAGCTTGAGTGTCTCTGTCGACTCATTCCAAGAATAGCGCTCAAGTGGTAATTGATCCAGATGTACACGTTTCTCTAGTCCAAACTCTGTCACCATCACATCAAAAGCCGTATCGAGAATCTGCACCACAATGCCTTCACGGATCACCATGCCTTTCTGCTCGGTCATCTTTCGGAGTAAAACACTTAGATACAGGTGGCTACTCTGCTCCTCCGCGAGCTTGGCGGCATCTTTTTTCAGGTTGCAATGGTTGGCGCACTTCTGGCAAGCTTCCTTGTTTAGATAAACCTTTGAATCTATAATAGATATTGTTGCATCAATTAATGACACAATCACAGACACATACACACAAAGATGGGAATAACAATAATAGTAATAGTAGTAAAAGAGAGAAGAAAGGAATAGGGAGGGAGAGAAGAGTCAGAGCGATGGAAAGATTTATCAAAAAACTTTTTTTCTTTTTTGCAAAACTTTGCTGTTGGACAAAAGGGGTATATGAAAGGCAAAAAAAAAAAAATAATAATAATAAAAATAAAAATAAAAATAAAAAAAAAAGGGCAAGGCGAGGAGCAAAAAAATAAAAGGAGCAATGGCGGTTGAGAGGTGTATCCTTTTTTCTTTTCTCTTGTCAAAATGCTGCAGCCCGCTGCAAACAATTGCCGCCACTGTCCTCATCTCTTCTAGCGTCCATCGTCTCGTCTTGGAAAAACTTTATGGTTCATTCTCTTTCCCTCTTTAGAACCGACCACTCGGTTCCACATCCACTAACCACCCACTTGTGAACATAGTCTTCATATTCATCAAGCATGTTCTTTTCAGGTTCTACTCCCCTTGCCTCCCCTTCCTCTCAAGAACGAGCAAATCAATGAAAGCAAGAAACACATAGGCACATGCCATTCGCCTCCATTCGTCCCCTAAATTTGGTGAGATCAAGGCCTCTCCCCCCTAACCCCACGATATTTGCAAGCAACCCGTCCTTTCTATGGCTCCAAGTCTCCTAATCGACTGGTCATGACGTCAGCTGGCAACTCACCTCCAGTCAAAGATGCCTCCAGTAGCCGGTGGACGATAATATCGGCGTAGCGTCGGATGGGCGAGGTAAAGTGCGTGTAGAGTGGTGCATTCAATGCGTAGTGGTGATATTTACTAGGAGGGAGCATGCCGCTACAAATGTACTTGCCACGGTGCATTGGCTTGTTCGCCAACAAGTGAACAACTTTGCGCACATCTGGATCTTGAATTGCGTCCATGGACGCCTGTAGTGCTCCTGCACTGGATGCGTCTAGTTCCAGTCCAATCTTGTTCATGTGCTGAATAAAGTCACCCATACGTCTCTCAAGGGGTCCTTCATGGCGACGTAAAAGAGCCTGTTCTGGGAAAAAGTCAAAAATTTGCTTGGCAACGCTCATGTTGGCGAGGAGCATAAATTCTTCAATCAGTCGATTACTCTCTTTAAGTTCAAGCACAGTCACGTCCAAAGGCGAGTCCTGTCCATCAGTTTCGAATGCCAACTTGATGGAATTGATGGAAAGTGCGCCATTGTCAAACCTCTTTTGACGCAAGATCATGGACAATTTCTATCGAAAGCGATATGATATCATATTGGCAAATTGTGAGCGAAAGGCGATGGTGTTGTAAAGCATATTCACGCACCATTACAAGCTATAAAATATAAATAAATACTTACGAAAAATGTTTTGATGTTCTCTTCTACAACTTCCCGTGGATGGTTATAGACTTCGACCTTCGAGTCGAGAGCACCGGTTGTGATCACACGCTGAGCATCATCATATGATAACTGTGCGCAAGACCGAATGACAGACTTTGCAAATGAGGTCTTGAGAATCTCACCGCTCTCAGTCATGATCCAGAACACTGAAAATGTAAGCCTGTCGACATTTACTGTCAGACTACAAAGATCCTCCGAGAGTACGGTCGGCAACATTGGGATCGCCTTTTGAACCAAGTAAACAGTAGTAGCTCTTGCTTTAGCTTCTCTGTCTAAAGCAGAACCAACTTTGATGAAATGGGAAACATCAGCAATGTGGACACCAATTTCAAATGTGCCATCCTCGAGGCGAATGCAGGACACTGCATCATCCAGATCCTTGGCGGTGGCGGGGTCAATTGTGAAGGTACAACTCTTCCGAAGGTCACGGCGGTTACTCAGTTCCTTCTCCGGAATAACCCATGGAAGTTCAGGGAGACATTTTTCAACCTTTTCGCCAAATGCAGTAGTAGTGACGTTGTTATCCGCTAACAAAGCTTCTGTCTCGATCTCAATATTACCAATATCGCCAAGCTCACGTTCAAGATGCCCAAAAGGATGAAGTGAGCTAAGAGGCCAACGTTTGATTGTAGCTAAAAAGAGCTTATGGGCATATGCCATATGATTCTCTACAAAATCCCTGGGGGCTTGATCAATAGGAATAGCAATTAAGGGCACGCGCTTATCGGTCTAGAGAAATCAGATATAGAAAATCGAAAGAAGATATCCATCAATTATCTGAAACTAAAAAAGAGTAAATAACAGCAAAATAAATAATAAATATCTTATTCGTAAAAGATATAATCATACAGGTTTGAACCAGACAATTCGGGGTTGGCCCTTCGAATCATCATCATCTAGACGGCGACGTTCATTTTTCTTTGCTGATCCACTTGGTCGTTGTAAAGTTAAAGTCCCTGAAAACATTTGGACTAATGAGCGCTCAACAATAGAAACGACACGGCCGCAATATTTGGGTTTGATATCTTCAACGTCGGCTTCACCAGCTTCCTCTACATCCTCTGCACGCTTGTTCTTCTTTTTGTCCTTTCCGCCTTCTAGTTTTTGGATAGGCACGTCCTCAAAATCGATAAGCTCAATACCAACAACATCTCCTTCCAATGCACGGTTCCTGTCCTTACTTCCACAAATGTAAACATCGCCTTCTGGCAGAGAATCAACTGTGACATAAGCATCTGAACGGTTACGTTTGTTGATTCTGAGGACGCCTTGAACATATTTGTGCTTCTGTTTTGTCAGAAGTGAATGAAAATCTGAATAAGTCAAATGAGCTTGGAAGAGCGGGCGACGACCATTCGCATTCTCCTTGAGACTAACACTATCCCTATTGGACAGACCTGTATTAGAGGCCAGTGATGTAGCTAAATGATATGATGCCCAAGAAGTCATGCAGAGAAACTATCGTTTAGATAAAATCGCTCTTCCTTTCCACTTTTCTTCTTGATACCTCTTCTGTTTAAATTAAGAACAATACTAAAAAAAAAAAAAAAAAAAAAAAAAAGAGAGAGAGAGGGAGAACTTACATATACGCCATTCTTTACGATCAGCTTCCCTGACAGCCGGCGCAGCTGAGAGACGTCGACTAATTGGTCCAGTCATAGCTGATCGACTCGCAACCGTAGAATTGAACGAAGTTGAGTATCGTCTGCGGTCACGAGCGTCATCATTATTGACAAGACTTTGTCCGAAATTCTGGAAGGCCGCAGAGCCGGTGCCAGGCTGCATATGGTTGGGAAGCTTAGCGGCAAACTCAGCAAGAGAGTTTGGATCGACGCTGGAGATAGACCGGCGGTGAGGGGCTTTGGATGAATAACTCACACCATGTCCCATACTAGCCTTACCCTCGAGGGCTGAAAGAGTGTCTGCAATGGCATCCGCCTCTTCATCGCTAGAATAGCTGCCTCGTCCTGAGTTCTTTGCGGCAGGTGAAACATAGGTGCGACCCTCCTGCAATGCTGCAACTTCTTCTGGGCGAATGATGACTGAACGACGATTAGGCTGATATCCAGAAGTAGGGGTGGTAGGAGTGAGTGGAAGAATGTCTGTGGAAGGGTTGAAGTACAGACTGTCCACAGATGAACCTGTAGCTGAGCGTCTATTTCTTCTACTGATCTCCTGTTGGTCAATGCCCATTGTGCCTATATCCTGGGGAAGCACAATAGAACGGCGGTTATTGGTTTTTCTGGGAGCTGTGTTGTCCAATGTCTATTTTAAAGAATAACAAAACCCAAGAGGATAAAAGAAGGGAAAAGAGGGCGAGGTTGGAGGACGATGGATCAGTTACACGCCAGTTGACGACTTTTCTTTTTCCATCTAAAAAAAGGGACAGGTGCGCTCACAGGCGTACAATTTCATTGAGCATGTAACCCAATGTTGTTCGAATAGACTTACAGGATCGTCATCCTTTTTGATGGTAGAAATTACAGGGCGTTTTGAGTCAGAGACAGAGAGACGACGCAAAGTTGCGACTGTAGATTGAAGAGCATTCTCAATAGAGGTGCCACGGGGCGGTTGCGAGATGTGGAGGGTAGTTGTGGTCCCAGAACCGGAGCCAGAAAATCCAGACTCTTTGGTATTAAGACTTCCTGTACTAAAGTAACCCATTGAGGACCGCGAGGGTAGCGAGGACATGGACGAGCGTTTCTCATGGCGGGAAAGGCCTTGGCCTTGGCCAATTGGTGGCTGCTGTTGCTGTTGCTGTTGGTGCTGCTGATAGGGGTCAGCGGTGCTCACATTCGATGGTTGGCTATTATGGTTAGCAGGAATGCTCTTGAGGCTACTAATGATCTCCTGCAGAGACTGCAGGGTCTTTGGCGCATTGTCCTTGTTACCACTCTGACCAAATTGATCAAGCTGTTCTTTCATAGACTTTGAGCGTACATGGCTGCCACGTCTATTGCTTCCAGCAGGAGGAGGGCCAGAATGAGATTGGGGCTGGGACTCAGGCTGGGCCGGAGGTTGAGACAGAGATTGACGCGAGGTATTGGCAGAATGTTGGAGGTCATTTTCGTTGACAGTAGGTAAACCCGAGCCAATGCGACCAAACTTGTCACCAAAGAGAATAGAGGACCGGCGACTGGAAGGAGCGGAAGAAACGGTCGGAGCAGTGATATTGGAAGGAGATGAAGAAGGAAAGACACCTGTTGCAGGAGCAAAGGTGAAAGTGGAAGAGGGAGAAGAGGAAGAAGAAGAGGAGGATTCTCGTGACATAGTGGTAAAATGAAAGAGAAAAAGAGAAGAGATGATGAATAAGGATGATGATGAATAGAGGTTTTGAAGAAGAAAAAAAAAAAAAAAAAAAAAAAAAAAGAGAGAGAGAGAGAGAGAGAGAGATTTATCGTTGGGTTGTTAATTGATAATAAGATGATAAGATGATGGAATAAGGAAATGGAAATAAAACAATAGGATGAGACCGAGGAAGAGGAACGGAAGGGCAGAAGGGATGAAAAGAAATGGGGATTGAGGAGTAAGAATGAGGAAGGAACGAGGAAACGGAGGGAGGAGAGGTAAATGGTAAGAAAGAAAGAAAGATAAAATATGTAAACAAGTAAAAAAGAAAAGAGCACATTTTTTTGCTGACTGTTGTACATTCTTGGAGACCAGGTTTGTACATGCCCATCTTTTGTACCTCCGCAGTATTTTATATCCATTTAATCTGTGGCTTTCATTCTCGCAGTATGAAAAATGGTATTTCTCTTTTGCATTCTTCCTTTCCTTGCTTTTATTCCTTAATTCTCTCACTTATCCTTTGCACGATATTTCCTACTCCACAAGGCAATTGCTGCTGGTGCTATTACTACTATTAGCGTATTTTACTACTACTATGACAACTAGAGCTCCTGTATCAAAACCCATTCCTCGCTCCTTACAAAATATCGCTCAGGATCGAGCTGGTTCTTCCTTGCGCGCTTTTGAGATCTCGCAGATCAAGAATCGATACAAATCGTCCTTCATTGCTATTGCTCCTACTTCCTCTCCTGCTACTTCTACTGCAGCTAGTGTCGGTGGCAATGACAATGACAATGATAAGGATAAGGATAAGGATAATATCTTGAACTACTGCGATCAATTTCAACTCAAGATTTACCCCAGCGATCCCGACTTCCCATACGAGATTGAGTTTCTTCATATCCAGTTGTCAGTCCCCACGGATTATCCAACCTCGCCTTGTAGTGTCACTGTTCTCAACAAAGATATACCTATAGGATTTGCTACCAATCTTGAGCGTGGATTTGCGGAGGCAGCATTGCAAAAAAGATCATTGTTGGCTCATCTCAACTGGTTAGATATCAATATGGAGCAACTGCTCCAGAAACCGCCTGCACCTACCATTCGTTTTATAGGCCATGGACATGGACATCAGCAATCTCAACATCCTTCTGCTGCTGGGTTACCATCATCAACAGTGCCCACTCTTCCTCCTCCATTACCAAATTCTGTTCCAAATTCAACAGTCCTGTCCTCCTCGACTGTGCCTTCAATACAACGTCAAGAAATAAACCCAGTGTCTTCTTCAAAAACCTCTGAGACGTCTATACCAAAAACTTACACAGCAGAGCAGATCAATCAGGCTTCGCTTCAACGCCAAAAGCAGCTGAACCAGATTCAAACACGTTTCCGTTCATCGTTTTCGACTATCTCATCCACGGAATTTCAGATCTCGCTAGATACAATTGACAAGAGCCGCATGCCAGTCATCTGGGAAGGCCCTCTTTGGATTAACTTGCTAATCCCTAATGAATTCCCTCTTGAGCCTTGCGAGATTCGCTTGAAGCAAAATGGCCTTAATCCAGAGATTGAGATGTGGCGCGCAAGGTAACATGACTTGGATACTAGGAATAATCAAATTTTCAAAACTGGGATCTTACCCAAGATTCGCTTGAATTTGTTTAGAAATGTTGAGCAAGGATTCCGCGATATTGCCAAAACAATGAACCAACTATCGCTATTTCAACTTCTGAATCAGCTTAATCGGGATCTCAAAGAACTCCTCAGCAATACTGTACTTCCTTCTCAAAGTCCTGCTCCATCTGTAGCAACCGGCGCTCTCGGTATTAATCAAGACGACATGCAGAGTCAGGCAGGATCCTCCTCTGCTGCCAAAGTACTTTCAGCCTCAAGCTCCACGGCTCGTATTGGCACTACTAATTCATCGCCTCAACGTGATCCCATATCTGAGTCAGATCGAACCATGGACCAGACAAAACCAAAACTGATCTATGTCAATGCGCCCAACTATCCTCCACGTCGAAACTTTGATCAATATGAAGATCACGGAGCCGTGACGAGTGAGGACGATAATGAACGAGATGATGGTTCTCAGCATAGTGATATGGACATAGGGTCGTTATCCCGTAATGAAGACTCAAATAATGATGATGACGATACCGATAACGATGACGATGACGATGACGATGACGATGACGATGACGATCAGCAAGGATCCTTGAATACGTTAAATGGACCAATAGTGGATGGCACACCACCCAAGAGAGGCATCGAGATCCGTATGCCTGATCTCAAGCTTGAACATATATCATTGCTATATTGTCGCTCATTGAGTCTATTAGTCAAATGCAATCGTTGTAAGGGACTGTTTGAGATCCCTGATATCCTCCCAAGTGATGGAGGGGGACCACCATTGTCAGCGCCTGGTAGTAAATCCAACGCACCTACTGATACCCGCAAATGGAAAGTCTGTGAGAATTGTCAGTCGCTTATGGGGGCCCATTTCCGAGTAGAGTACATCCACATGCAATCTCGCACTATCGGCTACCTGGACTTGGCAGGCTGCACAGCGTTTGACATATTGCCCTCTATCTTTGTTCCCACCTGCAGCGAGTGCGATCAAATCCTTGGTACTACGGCTATTACTAGTGATCTCTCCACTGCTATGAGTACTACATCTATTGATGACTCTACATCGACGTCCAACTCGAAACTATCTGCAAACAATCGCCAAAACCCAGCATCTGCCCAAGTACTGCCGTCTGTAGCAGCAGGCTTCAGACAAAGGGTTGGACGTGGCATGTCCGCCACTGCCAACTGTCGAAAATGTCATTCGCGGATGACTTTTTCAATGGAAGGCGAGATCAAGTTTGTGAAGCTTAGTCCGGGAGATCTGATGAAAGCTAATGCTTCTACCCTGGAGCAGCTTCCACTCAAGAAAAAAGCTGCCATGCGCAAGAACAAGAACGGCCTTGATTTTGAACTCAAAGTTGGTGAACCCCTCCCTCGAAAGGGAGCGTGTGATCATTATAAGAAATCCCGACGCTGGTTCAGATTCCCGTGCTGCCAAAAGATTTACCCCTGCCATATCTGCCATGACGAAAAGGAGTCTGGCTCCCATGAATGCGATTACGCAAAACGGATGATCTGTGGTCACTGCTCACGAGAGCAGGTTGTGAGTGACAAGCCCTGTGTCTGTGGTGAAAGTCCAGTCAAAAAGTCCAGTGGTGCTAGCGCATTCTGGGAAGGAGGTGAAGGTATGAGGGATAAGACGCGGATGAGCCACAAGGATCCTAGGAAGTACCGTGGTACCAATAAAACTGTTGCAAAGAAGCAAGTGGGCGCTGAAAATATGAGAAAAAGAGCGCACAAGGCGGAAAAATGAGCCAGATATTTTTTCTTAACCGGAGGAAAAGCAAAAATTAAAAAAAAAAAAAAAAAAAAAAAAAAACTATGCTGTGTTTCCAGGGACAGTTTGCTAGTGTCAAACCATGCCCGTACCACAGTAGGTGTCCAGAGCCGTTTCCAGTGCGAAGGCCCTCCAAATCCTTTTACTCAATGAGGTGCCTTAGGTTGCGTAAGTGATGCTCTGCGCAACCATCAGATCATGGTAGGAGGGCATCTCGCATTTGTGGTAGTAGAGCCTTTTCCTATAAATAAAGAAAGTCCCATATGAATGCCGGGATTACTGCAAGATTCATTAATCCCTATTACAGTGAAGCCCTTTGTCTTGAGATATACATGTAATCCATACATTGTTTGTGGGCCTCTAACGTTGAAGGGATGAGATATCTATTCATTATCATAATAGCAATGAATACCAAGGCATTTATCCTATTAAATGGTTCGAAGTTTCATCAACGTCTTGTGAGGCCCTAAAAATGTATGGATTCTCCGCAAAATTTTGGCCAAAGCATATATCACGTGCAGATATGAAAGTGCACAAACCTTTGACTTTTGATGCATTCTTTTTACTCAAGTATTCGAATCCTTCTTTTACGTTGATCTCATTCAGATTCCTGTGATTTCTCTCAACCATGGAAAAAAGATCCACCCAGCCTCCAAAGGCATGGCATCATTTTTGATTCTTGGCTTCCAGAAATATCTTCGTCATATTTTTTTTTTGATCACTTTCATACTAACCATCCAATCTTATTTCCGACCTGTTTGTAACCTGCAGATCAAAAATAAGAATGCTGCGCCAGTTCAAATTTCGGCTGAGCAGATTCTTCGCGAGGCCAAAGAACGACAAGGAGTAGCCATCAAGGTTCCTAAGCAAAAGATTCACGACCATGAGGAACTAATGGAATACAGGGGGAGGAAGCGCAAAGAATTCGAGGACCGTATTCAACGCAGCCGACTTCATATCGGAGAATGGCTCAAATATGCAGCATGGGAAGAGAGTCAAGATGAGCTGGCCAGGTATAGAATTTAGACAACCGAAAGAAAAAGAGAATTGTACGCGTATTTGATTTTTTGATATATTTCTTTTCTTTTTCCTCTTTCATTTTTTCTTTGTAAAGAGATATATTTCACAGATTAAAATTCATTCTAATAATACGATGTGTCTGATAGGGCTCGTTCCGTGTACGAACGTGCGCTGCAGGTGGACAGTCAAAATTCGACACTGTACCTCAAGTATGTTGAAATGGAAATGAAGCACAAGAACATTGCTTTGGCACGCAATCTTTTCGATAGAATTGTTACAATTCTTCCACGCCGAGATCAGTTTTGGTATGTTTTCATTTTTTTTTTTTTGTTTTTCCTTCAACTCGCATTAAATTCTTGACATTCTATGCGCAAAAAAAAAAAAAAAAAAAAAGAATTAGAAATGCCCTTATTAACGGTTTGCAAAAATGGCTGATTGTAGGCTCAAATACACTTATATGGAAGAAATGCTGGAAGAGGTTGCTCGAGCTCGCCAGATATTTGAGCGCTGGATGCAATGGGAGCCGGAAGAAGAGGCGTGGATGGCTTATGTTAAGTTTGAAAAGCGGTATAAAGAACTGGACCGTGCACGCGCCATTTATGAAAGATTCGTGCATGTCCATCCAGACCCCAAGAACTGGATCAAATGGGCTGAATTTGAGGAACGGGAAGGATCTACCGAGAAGGCACGCGATATATTCACAAGGGCCATCGAAGTGATGGGTGAGGAGCTAATGGAGCAAAGATTGTTCATTTCATTTGCTAAATTCGAAACCCGACAGAAAGAAGTATGATATTATGTTATGTCTTGATCGCTATTTTTGAACAAGTTGCTCCTATTTCAATATTGATCAGAACATCATTACTTACTCTTTTCTTTAAAAAAAAAAAAAAAAAAAAATCTTTGAACAACAGATCGAACGGGCTCGCGTCATTTATAAATATGCGCTGGATCGTATTCCTCGCTCAAAATCCCAAGCTCTTTATAATCAATATGTTCAATTTGAGAAACAGTATGGCGACAAAGAAGGAATCGAGGATGTAGTTATTGGCAAACGAAGACTTCAATACGAAGCAGTAAGTCAGAGTTATAAGCGATCACCTTCTGCATATTATCAGCTCGATCTAGTCATTGTGGAGAAAGCTACTCCATCTCAAAGTTCAACACATTATGCTGATGCTATGTGACGCATACTTTCGATTATGTTCAATGCTTAGGATCTTGCCAATAATCTCAAAAATTATGACATTTGGTTTGATTATGGAAAACTTGAAGAAAGTACGGGCGATATAGATCGAGTTCGAGAGGTATATGAACGTGCTATCGCACAAGTTCCGCCAGCTCAAGAGAAACGACTTTGGCGACGGTATATTTATCTTTGGATTAAGTATGCCTTATTTGAGGAACTTGAAGCAAAAGTAAGATCATCGTGATGCCATGGAAAGCAGATGCGATGATGTCGGCATGTACATTGGGCTCAAGAAGCATGGGTCACTAACCAAGTGACATTGTATTTCTAGGATTACGAGCGTACACGGGAGGTATACAAAGGATGTCTCCAACTCATTCCACATAAAAAGTTCACATTTGCCAAAATCTGGCTGTTATACGCCAAATTTGAGATTCGACAGCTGGATGTCGCTGCTGCGCGCAAGTCCTTAGGAATGGCTCTAGGTATGTGTCCCAAAGACAAGCTATTCAAGGGATACATTGAGCTAGAGCTGGAGGTGAGTTGATAGGTTGGTGATGACATAAATAGCCCATAATGTAGACAACAACTGTAAAGCATTTTGCGATAACTTCTACACCTTATTATTTATTTATTTATTTCTTTTTTATAAAATAGCTGCGTGACATTGATAGAGCAAGGAAATTATATGCCAAGTACCTTGAGTGGTCGCCGTCCAATTGTGCTGCCTGGATCAAATTTGCAGAACTGGAGAATGAGCTTCAGGACATTGATCGTGCACGTGCTATTTTCGATTTGGCTATTTCTCAACCGGAGTTGGATATGCCGGAACTTCTCTGGAAAGCGTATATTGACTTTGAGGTTGGTGAAGAGGAATGGTCCAATGCTCGCTCGTTATATCGGAAACTGTTGCAGAGAACGGCGCATGTGAAAGTATGGATCAGTTGGGCACATTTTGAAGCAAGCGTGCCGGGCGAAGGTCAAGCTGCTGCTGCACGAGAAGTGTTCAAGAAGGGCTGCAATACCATGAAGGAGCATGGGCTCAAGGAAGAGAGAGTTATTCTATTGGAAGCGTGGAAAGAATTTGAACAGGCGCAAGGTACAGCCGAGACCCTCAAGAGTGTACAGGACCTTATGCCTAAGATGGTCAAGAAACGTCGACAGGTCGAAACTGCTGATGGTCATGTTGCGGGCTCATCACAATGGGAGGAATACTACGACTATATCTTCCCAGATGACCAAACCGAGAAACCCAATTTCAAATTGCTCAGCAAAGCCCACGAATGGAAAGCAAGAGTAAGTTTGTACCTGAAATGCTAGAAATGAAACCTTTTTGTTTATTTTTTAACAAACTATGTTTTTGCCACTCTATCCTGGTAGATGGAAAAAGAAAAGGCTGAAAAGGCTGCTGCTGCTGCTGCTGCTGCTGCCGCTTCTGCCGCTTCTGCCGCTTCTGCCGCTTCTGCCGCTCCTGCTGCTGCTACTTCCAATAATTCCGATGCTTCCGCTCCTGCTCCTGATGACTCTGCTTCTGATGATTCTACTAGTCCATAATAAATACACACATAATTTGAAAACACAGTCCCATTACAAGTATATTTTTTTGTGTCAAAGGAACAGCATTGTTCTTTTTGATCTCCTTTCCTGACAAAGTTGATCAGCAATTACCATCTCCCATTCAAGCATCAAAGCAGCACATGTAAAAAAGGGGAACAGTACATATCACGAAGAATTGATTAATAATTTAAATATTACACAAAAAAAAAAAAAAAAAAAAAATGGCGGCAGTACAACCGCTGTTAAAATCTCTTCCAAAGTTGCCAGCACCATATCTCTGGCCAACACTTTTCAAGGGCTCGAGAGCACGCGGACATGCAAGAGTCTCTGTCATGACAGAGGAGTTGGCTGGTATGATAAAAGAAGGATTAGAGATCGAGACAGCAAAAAATAAGCTTAGGGAAGAGAACCACATGTGTTTTATATTAGCTTTCGCCAGTCTCTCTAATTTCTTTTTCTGTCGATCTGTGTCCAAGATAGAATCGGCAGCCAAAGTTATGGACATCAGCAATCATCCAAATCGATCCATCATCGAGATTTATCCAGGTAAGAGACAAAGGGTAGAGCATTGATACAAATTGAATACTGGAAAAAGACGAAATGACCTTTTTATTTTTTTATTTTTTAATAAAATAATAGGACCAGGACAACTGACACGATCCATGGCATTGGCCGGCGCAAAGAAGGTTGTAACACTAGATAACGGTGAGATGTTCCAAAAGTCATTAAAGGTAATTTATTCTTGAGAACGGAAGGTCGTATATGAGAATCGTAACCGATCAAGATCCTCCAATGAACATGTGAAATTACATTTGGTCTCGATCGCCCCTTTTGACATGTTTTCTTCTTCTTCCCTTCTATCCGCAAGCATAGGCTCTGGAAGAAAATTCAAAAGGCAGGATCCAACACTTTGCATTGAATCCACTCGGAGAACCCTATGATGATCTTTTGGCCTCTGAACTAAATGCACTGCCTGGATTGACCCCACAACCTTGGGATACGATTCAATCGGACATCATGCTAGTAGGATCGATCCCAAATTCAGCGCTGGGAGAGAAGGCTTTTATAGATCTCTTGAAGGCATCCATGGAGCGTATGGGTATTTTTAGGATGGGCCGTGTTGGAATGTATATGTTTTGCTCCAAGGAAGCTGTCAAGGTAATAAAAAAAAAGGAAGAAAAATCGATTTTTTCTATTATATCTACTATCAATGTTTATTAAAAAAAAAAAAAAAAAAAAAAAAAAAAATAGAGATTTACATCACCAGCAGGGACAACAGCTAGGAACCGGCTAACGCTTCTTGCGGAAGCAGCAGCCGAAGTATCATCGATCATGGTCCCTGGAGCAAGCCACTTTCATTTACCATATGAATACGAGCTACTGCGAATTGTTCCGCACGAGAAACCCAAGCTGGAAAGTAATAGCTCCCCCTCTCATCTCTTTCTCTCTTTCTTTGAGGCTGCTCGTGAAATTTGTATGATGAAAATAGGACACGTAGAGCCAAACTGATTTCTTTTTTTTTTTAAAAAAAAAAAACCTCCCCTTGATTGCCATTAGCTTCTTTGGATATAATGGAATTCTGCCTTAAGAGTCTTTTTACAAGCAAATCAATGCCTCTTAGCAAAGTCATCAAGTAAGAAACGACTTGCCTCTTTTGGCTTTTATGAAAATAGATGCGACCTCTTGCTATCTTATTTTTTTCCTGATTTCCTTTTTTTTTTTTAAAAAAAAAAAAAAGGTTGCTTGGACCTGGAGCAGAGATCTTGCTAGGTCGCCTGAGTTTTGACCACAACATCAAGGTTAAATACATGACACTGGAGCAGGTGAACGAAGTTGCTTCCAAATTTGATCAGTGGCCACTTCGCCCAACGAACCTTGTGGATGATTTGATCTTGCACGAAAAGAAAGATAAACGACATTGATTATTTCTTCACTTATTTATTTTTCTCCATGCGCCATCATCCGAATGAACAGAAAGGCTAATTTTTGTTCTTTCAGTTTATAATAAGTCTTTAATACAGAAAAATAATAGAAAAATAATAATAAAAGGAAAAATGAAAATATAAAATGCCATGTTTGTATGTATGTATATGTGGGTGTTGCAAATTTGAATTCAGTACATCACATTAAAAAGCACCTTCCTCATCGTATTCAAACTCGCCTTTGGCAAGCTCTGTCTGAAAGCTTTGAATGACATGATTGCAAATATCAGTCAAATCATCTAGTCCTTTAAACATAGCCTCTACTGCTGTTGTTTTGTCTGATGTTTGGATCCTGATATTTGTCCTTGCTTCTGAAGGATGAGGGATTGAATAAGATGCAAAGTCGACTTCGGGACTAAAAAATCAATTGTGAATATAAAAAATCATCAGAAAAAACAAAAAAATCTAATGAAAAATCACCTCGATCTTGCTTAAAATCTTTCAGTGACACCTACTTTTTCATAAGAGTCCAGCGAAGTGCATTTCCGAGAGTATGATCTTCGTCCTGTAGACAAAAGGTAGCGCATTGAGGCTCTGTCATCGTTCCTGGGACCTACAGCCCATGATAAAAAAAAAATAAAGCTTTATATATAGCCTTTTTTTTTTTTTTTTTTTGACTTTACGCTTTTGGACAGGTTTATTTTGTTGTTTTTTTTATATCTCTTTTTAAAATAGAGTTATCTTGTCTTAAAATAAAACTTACAATAGTAACTTTCCCCGTGTCGATTTCCACTGGATCTTCTTCCATCCGGACAACTTTTGAGGCGGACATTTTGTGTAATGAACGAATGAATGAACGAAGTGGAGGAAGCAGAAGCCGTAACAACAAAAAAAAAAAAAAAAAAAAAAAAAAGTGGCTGAATGATGGACAACAAGCCACGAAATTTTATTTAGAGTAAATGAAAGTGCAAAGTAGACTACACATTGAGAGGAAAGAAAGAGAGGGAAGCGAAGGGAAAACAGTGCGAATAATGAAAGAAAGGGTTTTTGTCTACCACTCCTTTTTCTTTTCATCCATGCTCATGCCACCAGGCCCAATGTTGACAAGGAGCAAGAGACCGCCCATAATTGAAAGGGTCTGGAAAAAGTCGTATTTGAGAAAATCCTTTTGTGAATGAGCATTCTCAACAGACCACCAATTATTGACCACAATATTGAACACAGATAAGAAAAGAACCAGGAACATGGCCGACCACTTGGCCTTGAAGCCAATGGCAACCATCACGCAGGCTGCGAAACCAATGATGGCTCCAACAACACGAGTAACCGACCACTGTCCATGCAGGGCAAAGCCGAAAAACAAAAAGATAAGAAGTACTCGACCAGCGAGTTGGAAGTACGTTCGCTTATTGTTCTCGGTGATCGAAGGCAGACCAGCGAAGAGTTGACGACGTTTGTTTAAACCATCTGATACAACCATCAACAGACCACCGATTACAGAAAGGTTACGCAGGAAAAAGCCGGCGTCGAAAATCAACCCATAACCTAATGCCTGAATAATCACGACACTGAACAGAGCCGCTGCTGCGTATTCAGTATGTTTCCTTGCGATTACCATCGCGGAGCAAGATAACATGGTCTACATTAATGCAACGTGGTATATACGATGAAGAATGTTTCATACAAAAGTGAGTAAAGAGTCCTGTCATTAACTAGAACACAATCTGTAGCACTTGTTCAAGGAATAATAAAAAAAAAAATCTCGAGTGGATTTGACTTACCAAGACATTACCAAGCAGGAAAAGATGACTAAGACCCCAAGGGAAACCGCGATAGCGTTGAAGATAATAAAGCTGGTCGCTGAATTGAGTTGAGATACGAACGGCATCCTCAAGAAAGGTGACGACAATGAGGAGACGTGCAATCGCTGGAATGTATGGTTTGATCGGCTAAATTCAATCAGGTTCAGAATGGTCAGTAACGAACATTGCAATGTAGTTCATTCTTTGCTCGCTTACATCGCAAGAAAAGGAGATAAAAAATAAATAAAAAAAAAATAAAAAAGGCTTACTTGGCCAATACGATCGATAATATCCTCAATCTTGCGCGAGTAATCGTGCACGGAATCCATGATAGTTATTTGTTGAGAAAAGAATGAAAAAGCGTCTAGTTGTCTGAAAGTTTGTCCGAGAACGACGTGTGAATATGCTATATTCCTTTTTGATTTGTTGCCCTTCTTTTAGACGACCTTAAAAATAAAAAATAAAAATAAAAAAATAAGAAAAAAAAAAAGAATCAGTCAATGGTCATTCGGACAGTATGGCTCATGGTCCTGACATCATTCCATGCAAAATGAGAGTCCTTGCAACCACAAAAGTACCTGGTAATGATGAAAGACAAAAAATAAAAAATTTTAAGGGAAGTAAGGGGATATGAAAGAAAGAGTGGCTAAAGAAAGGAAAAGGAAGAAAAAAAGAAAAGAGAAAAGAGAGAGCGTCTCTTTAAGTGAGACCATAGTCCATTGCCTCTCAGTCCCTTCCAACGAGAGGACAAAGGCCGAGACATGGCATAAACATAGAAATGGGTTATTGCCAGGGTGGCATCCTACACATCCACTTACGGTACTTCTTTTATTTTGTCCCAAGGAAAAACACAACCTCTCTTCTCCTTCCCCCACATTCACAAATGTAGACACAAACAACCCATCCAAGTCTCACAGACCTCTCCTTCGGATGCAACAAAAGGCCACTTCTCTGAACAAGCAAGGGGTTTCAAGAAAAAACAAATGAGCAAAATAACTTTAAAAAGAAAATATTATAAACATGTATCATCAACATTATTAGCAAAATAAAGACACATGAGTGTCGATGAAGGATAGATAATTGATAAAGTAATAACTATCGAATATGTCTTTGCAACAAAGTTGTCTATTAGCTTTCTTAATCTATACTTTCTATCTATCCAGTGTCTTCAAATCAAACCTATCATCACTATCGTCATCATCATTATCAGTCCACTCATAACTGAATATTGTGCTATTTATCATCAGGGGTCGCAGTCGCTCTTCTCATCTTTATACAAAAATGATTTGCTTCTGAATCCTCACTTTCTTTCTCAGTCTTTCAGTCTTTCATGTAAAGTGAATATTCCTTTACATTGTACATATTACATTGTCGACTGATCTGCAGTCGCGTGTCAACCGCAACTATGGAATTTCCAAGACAGAAAACATCGTCTCAGAATTCTGTTTTCACTCACAAAAGTATATCGTCTATCAACGCGCCTTACACATGCCGTCATCTGTCATTGTCTCCTCCCCTGCTAGCTGCATAAATCGTTGCACAAGAGCTCTCATCAATTATTTATTCTTTCGCAATAGTTTGCATCCATTCAAAAGGTTCGTGTGCAAACAAGGCCCTGCTGCCATCCGACAAAAGGGCGCACATTAAGCCGTCCAATCAGAACTCTCCAGCACGTACCCTCTTGTTAGGATGGCATGGGAAACAAATACTCTTCACAATAGGCTATCCAGAAGAATGATTCACTCCAGTGATGGAAAATACACGAAAAAGTCAACGAGCAGTTTAAAGATCAAGATTACAGTAGTAAAGGCTACTTGCTCTCTATTCTAGCTTTAACAAAAAAATAACAGAAATCTGCTTTATTAAGTTTTTTTTTTTTTTCTTTTTTTTTTTTTTTGTACAAGTTACAATATACAGACCCATAACAAAAATTGAGAAACATTGGTTGCTCTGTCTAAGTAGAAGCCTCAATGGATGTTTCTGATGGTCCTAGAGCGGAAGCAGGAGCAGAAGTCAGGGAGGAGTCGGAAGTAGGGGCTGAGGCAGGAGAAGAAGCCTGTGCTCCAGATGTAGAAGCCCGTGATTCTTCTACTTGCTGCTCTAAGCTAGAGCCATCCGCAACCTTGGATGGAGACTGAGATCCAGAAACGACCGATGCATTCATATGGGCCATCGCTCCAAGTGTCAGTTTTGCGCTTAGTTGCTCCACTTCCTTGATGAGACGAACATTCTCATCGATACGCATGGCGCTCAATGTCAGCTTGGCATTAAGCTCCTCGATTTCTTTGTACAGTCTTGCGTTCTCTTCTTGCAATCGTGTGCAGGTATCCTGGAGCTCATTAACATAGGCCTTCTTCTTCTTGCGACACTCCTTAGCCGCTACGCGGTTCCTCAAAAGGCGCCGTTGTCTCCGTTCTTCATTTGACATGTCACGGCTAGTTCGCTTTCCATTAAGGACGTCGTCTTCAAGAATGGCTGCTGCATCATTTGCAGAAGCGCTTTCTGTGGTCGCAGGCACCGATGCCAAAATTCCTTGGGTAGTCTCCGACTCTTGTACATGTTGTGAGCGTGACTGTGTCTGTGCCTGAGGCTGCGGCTGGGGTTGTGGTTGTGATTCAGGCTCCCGTTGACTTTGGATGCTATTTTGAAGGTCACTAGAAGAAAGAGGCGCCTGTGCAAGGACATTTGCTAAAGCACTGGACGTAAGAGACGTGAGTTGCTCTAGAGTAGCTTGGTTATTGGGATTAGTTGTGAAGGAAGTGATTTGTCTAGGATCCTTCTTGACCATCTGCTGCATCCTCATCAGATCCGCCATAACTTCGTGCATCCCTGGGGTGACTTGAATTGATTTGGATTGCTGTGCTTGGGTAGTTGAAGTAACTGACGTATCCTTAGGATCCGACTTGGCGTTAGGGGGCACCGTGGCGGTATCCTCTGTCTCATTAGATGCAGCGACATGCGTCTCTGTTCCAGAATGACTAGGGCTATGGGTACTACTGGTATTACTGCTGTGATTGCTACTGCCTGACAGAATGCCAGCAGCAGCATTGGCGTTGTTGTTAACTTCCTCTTGGAGCCTGCGTAGCTTGGCACTGTCATCAATGTTCCCAGCGTCATCTTCAGCAGGTCGCTTAAGCCTGGGGATGGCTGCGACAATCGTCTCGATAGCCGATGAGTTGAGGTTTTCAATAGAGCTTAAATTGTCGATATGACGGATACTGCTTAAATGATCATGCGTAGCATCTCTACTTGAGAAGGTTGATGTTCCTTCACCAGCAGCAACAGCAGCGACGATAGCTGCGTTCACTGCATTGACTGCTTCGGACATGGTGGTTGGAGCTGTCCTATCATCGAAGGTCGAGTTTGTCATAGTGCAGCAGTGCTACAGGTTGTGGGAACGTAAAGTTTGATAAAGACGTGACGATATGTTTGTGCCTGCAGGGATAGAGTAAGGTAGTCAGCAAACATGTATAGTCCTTGAAGTGTCATTGTAAAAGATTCCATTGAAGCCAAGGCAAAGAATAAAGACAAAGAAGTTCACGCTTCACAAGCCCTAGACTACACTTCATAAACACGCAGAATGTCATTCTCTCGCAACAATGACATGACAAGAATGATTTCGCGATGGAGAAAAACAAAAAAAAAAAAAAAAAAAAAAAAAAAAGGAAAAGGAAAGAAGAAAAAGAAAGAAGGAAAGAGAGGAGAGAAAAGACTTCTCCTAATCCAACAATGTCGTTGACAATCCATTGGCACGACGTCGACAATTGTGGTAGTCCGCGATCATACTGGGCATACCTGTGTTGGTGAAGTGCTGCGTCACGGAAGTGGAGGAAGAAGCAAAGAGTGTGTGATAAAATTGCATTCGTCATCTTTTATTTTTTAGTGGCTTATTTTTTGGAAAACCACGACATTGATGCCATCAAAGGGCAGGTAGTCTTTGGATATGCGATTTCCAAGAGGTTTCTTCTCCATTAGATATTGAACAAACTCAATTGTCGTGTTGACCCTACCGCCATCAGACAATCGTCGATGCGGGTTGTCGTGCGCAAACACGCAGCAAGGCACTACAGCGAATGGCTTGTCATGCTTTAGCGCTATATCTACAATAGGCTCAGTCGCCTGGTCAGGATGCATCCCGATCAAGATAGACGCGCCTTCAAACACATCCTTATGGTTTACTAGAAAGCTCTCATCGAGTAAAGCGGTCAATCGTGGAACTACAAACTGCTCTATCTGTTGCTTTTTGTGGCGGCGTTTCTCGTCCTTTATTATCTCGGCATCAGTGGCGTGATCAACTTCTTGCTGGGGCTTAGTTTGCGCATTCATACTCTGCTGGTTGTTGAGTGCCAACAACAATGGATCCATTCTCTTGTATAAATGACCATCGCCTCCAGCCTCGATATCGAGTTGCTTTTTAATAGCATTCATGAGAATCTTGCGCTTATATGGTTTGTCCTTGCGCTCGTTTGGCTCGACCACAGTTGATCGAACACCAAACATATGTGTGAGAAACATAGAAACCTCCCCTTTTCCGCCAGCAATGTCAAGGACTCCTGATCCAGAATTGAGGAAGTCTTTTCCAAACTCACGGACGAGCCACTTGCAAAATATCAATGCACGTTGCGAATGTGGCACTTTGGAAGAAATTGCATGCGGGTCCTCTAGCAGTTTGGACCGCTCTTTTCTAGCTTGCGAATGTTCTTTCACCCATATCTCTTGGACGCGATTATACTCCGTCCCTGTTGGATGTCTTTTGAGACAATCCTTCTTGATGCATTTTAATGAATTGATCCAAAATTTACAGTAATCTTCCCATGGAGCCAGCTCCGTACTTTGAATAGAGTCGCCCTCAATCACCATCTTTAATTGAGTTGAAGATGTGGATGACATGGATAGTGTCGATACTGTTGATCGTATACAGATTGCCGTCATAACCTCGCCAGGTAATGTATCGGATGAACTGTTGGATTTTTTAAGACCCATAGCGGGCTCAGGTGGGAAAGGGTCATTCCCAGGCCATGCCTTCAACACCACAAAATCCAATGCTTGATAGACAGGATAATCTCTCTTGGACTTTTCTTCTTCAGATGCCTCAAATACCGGCACACAGACTTTATCACCCCGTCGGACTCTCTTCCAATGGGAAATGAGTTCATGGTCGGTTAATTCTCCAGGGAGGTTTTCGCGAGAATCGTCAGAGCGAAAGAGGATCGTACATTTGAACGATTCGTTGATTCGCAAATCAATAAAGAACATCCGTTTATAACACCGGCGAGCATGAACTATTTGACCTGTTAGTTTCTGCGGTTGTACATTAGTAATGCTGCGAAATTGAACTTGATCATAGTCGTGATTGTTGTTATTAACCTGTTCCACAGTATGCATTCTTTAAAGAGTGGGTTATTAGAATATGTCCACGGCGACACTAAAATAAAAGGTTCAGCCACTTGAACTGGGCGAAGACGCTCGTGTGCGTGACATTGTGTCTCCATCTTTCTTGTCTCTCTATCTTGCTCAGATTTTCCCATTCACTCAGAAACGGTCATACTCGCATAGATATCATTCATTCTCATCCTTCTATGGCCTCTACGCCTTCATCTGCTCAGTCTGCCGCGGATGCGGACACTCATGGCTCTATTCAAACTACGACTGGCACGCTCGAGCCTGCGCCAGAAGTATTGCTCACCCGCGGTTACCCAAAGCGGTCGCTCGCTGCACTCGAGACAGAATTTGTTGATAACAATGACATTAACAGCATGGCACCTAGCAGCGCCGTCCTTCAGTCCAGCTTTTTGATCATGGATGACGCTCACAATCTCGAAGATAAGGTCGATAAGTCTGATCATGTCACTCTTCCTCAATCGCAGTCTAGCTCAGCACAACCACCACCCAAGCGAGTACGGTATGGCTCTTTAGAAAATGAGCCAACGGCGACGGATTATGCACTACTTGAACCCATTATCCACCCAGACAAAGATAATACTATCCCACGGGCACGACGACACTCTGCAGCAGCCTCGTCTTCCATTGTGCCATCCCAAACTTCACATCCCACCATGAGCAGGAGACGATCCTTAGCAGACCTAGTACATTCTTCTAGTCAACGTCCACCAGTCGTTTTAGATGAAGCTGAGGCAACAGCGGCATATGGAGAGCCCATTGATACGTCATCCCCATCCTTGGGAATGGACATTGATGCCAGCGAACAGCCCCCTACCCCAGTGATGTCTAGGTATCCTGGATCCTCACAAGTCGCTGCAGGAATCAATTCTTCGTCCCCAACAGCGACAGGTAACAGTAAACTGTAATGTCGACTAAAGACTTTTTTTGAGCTAAATATCTTTCAAAGTCTCATCATGATGTAAAATTTTATTTTCTCTAGAGTCTAGCAATACTCCTACGTATCAACGTCATGACAGTGATAAAAACAACGTTCAGACGTCAGTTACTGGAGGAAGAAGCAGTGGCCCTCGTTCTCCCTCCTCAGTTAGGTCACCATCTTCACTCTTCATGCCCTCACAACAATCCCACACGACAGCAAGTCACAGACGAAATAGTACCTCTGCAAAGAAGGGTTTTCAGCGCCCCGTGCGAATTCAGCTGCTTGATAAGGCAGAGTCTGAACAGATCAGAGAGCAGGCGAGACGCGATTCAGCTTCCTCGGGAGACCAAGAGCAACGGGATCGAGACGATGACAGCGAGACATTCATCCCTCAAGATGGTATTATCCTTCGTAACAGCATGGGCAGCGATAACGATAGTGACATTGCACTGCTAAAAGAGGATCCTAGTATTCATGACTGGGACAAGGAGGAGCTAGAGGACGAAGAGAATGGAAGTAGTACGCCTGCATATGGCGGTGAACCGCTCTCTCTTCCATTGGAGACTTCGCAGCGCAGAAAGTCCTTAGAAAATGACATCCGCCGAGCCGCCAATGCCTCTGGAAAACCTACAGGTGCATTGCCCCGTAGAAGACCAGGTCGAGAAGGCGATAATAGCTATAATAATAGTTCTAATGGTGATGACAACGAGGACGAGGATGACGATTGGGATCCATTGCGTGATCCGGAGAGGGAAATTGCAGTAATGAGCGAGGATCAGGAAGCAGACCTCCATAATGTTCACCTCAGACTTGAAAATCAACGTGAGTTTCAAGACGCCGCAAGTTTGGACCTTGGCGAGGCTGAGTCCCAGGCTGTGAATGAGGATGGACAATACGGGGGCTCCATCCAGGAGGATGATGAAGGTGAAGATTTTTGGGAAAATCGATGATCTGCCCCCTTTTTTCGACTCAATGATACACTGTAGCTTTTTTTCTCTTTCTTCTGTTTATTTGATGATAAAAGCGCACTGAGAATTATTCAAGATATAGTGTATACATGTACAGCCTCATGCTTGTCCTAACCGGAAAAGCTTTAGACGATGATGTAAATAACATAGAAAAATACTAAGAACATCCTGCGTTTTAAAAGTATAAAAAGTTTTATTGATGTAAAAGCGAGCAGAATGATTAGTGTTTGACTGAAAAGAGAAAGGCCCACAACAGTCTCTTTGCTAGAAACACATTGACATCTGACAAGGGGTATAATAAATCTCCACTTCCAAGCTCCTGATGACATTTAGTTCTTATATTTACTCCAGCTTTACCATTATAATAAATGTAAAAGTCTTTAGATAGCGTGGCCAATACTGCGCAAGTTCTTTTTAAATGCCTCAACGTGGAGAGAGAGTAGGCATAAAAAAAAATGCATGTCTCAAATTGATGGCTAGGGTGAAATCAACAAATCAAGCGCATTTGACACAGCGGCGAATGTCAGGGAACCTAATAGTTGTGCTTGGCTGATTGACATGTGTTTTGGTTTTCGTACTTAACAACCTCGACAGTATAGTGGTGAGTAATGGCATAACAATGATATGCCATTAATGTTCATCAGTTACGATGTGGATGTAATATCCCACGCAAAAAGTAGCTTACCTTAATACGCAAAGACAGCTAATTTGCTATAGTGCCAATAAAACAATCAATCCACATCGCTCCTTCTACCACCATTAAAGGTATCCAATGGTGAAAGATGGACATTAGTCATCAAAGGGGGTCTTTCAGTGTAGTATGGTTGTGTATTTTGAGTATTACCTTGCCATGCTAACCATTTCATATAATCGGATAAAGACATCTCTATACTCATTCACCCACCCCAACTACCATCCGCATGAGCATCTCTTCCCTTTTGATTGATCATGTATAGAAAGAAAAAAATATGTATTAAAATAGGGATGATATGATGTACAAGTCCATATTAAGGAAAGAAATAGGTTCACTCATCCTTTATTCACAAGAAGCACTGTTATTGATATTTGGTTTGATTCAATTCATTTAGAACTTGAGAGCGTGAGGAGCCTGGCCCTTGGAAAGGGAGAACTTGGAAGCCAAGTACTGGCGGAGGTGCTCAACCTTGTTGACAGCCTCGAGGATAAGCTTGTCAGTGGACTTTTGGAGAGCAACCTTATTTTCAGCAAGAGGCTCCTTCTTCTTCTGGCCCTCGAAGAAGGCCTCCTCAGTGGCGACCTTCTTGGCACTCTTGGGACGGGCAAAGTAGGCATCATTCAACTGGGCATCAACCTATAAGACAATTACCCATTATGAAAAAGTCAATCAGTACCTTATTAACTTGGCTTGACAAATGCAGATATTCCATAATCCCTTAAGTACATTGTTGTATAATGTAATTTGATAAACGCACCTTGGAAGCATCAATGTCAACCTTAGTGGAGGTGGCAATAACGTAGGCCTGATTGACGCGCTTGAGGGGAACGCCATTAACCTTGAAGGGGCCAGAAACGAGCAACAAGCCAGACTCGAGCTGCTTCAAGAAAACAACGCGCTTGCCACGGTAGCGACCGGCCAAGAGGATGAGGACAGTACCAGGGACGATGGAGGTGCGGAGCTTAGCGGTGCCAGCATGCTTACGGTTCTTCTTGGGGACAGCAACATCCTCGGCGGAATAGAAGCGAGGTGCCTTGGAAGCAGCAATGACACGAGAACCACCGTTCTTGCCGCCCTTAACCTCGACAGTCTTGTTGGCAGCCTTAGGGGCAGCAGCAACGGTTCCAGTGGGCTTGCGCTTATACAAGGCACGCTTGGCGATGACCTGGGAGCGGCTGTACTTGGAGACGCCAGCAGTCAGGAGAGAGTTGCGAGGCTAGGGGAAGCAGATAAGTTGGTATATAAAGCGTGTGTCGGTTAATTTCACCAAATTGGAAATCCAAGCATCCTCTCTTTGTTGTATACTGTTGACTGAAGAGATAATGATGATAGTGGTGTGGTGGTCATATTGCTCATTGCTTGCTTGCCACTTCTTTTTTTCTCCACTTGCTCTAGTTCCTGATGCGAAGAATATGGTCAGGATGTCCATTGCTTTTGCATGATTTTTCATTCGCAGAAATCCTATTCATTTGTCATGGTGAGTTCGTGTTTCCTGTCAAAACCAAACCTCCCGAATTCAGACTTCAAGTAGAGATTTCTGGTTCCTTCTCTCCTTCCTCATTTGATGTACTAGTACATTCTTTTGTTTTTCTTTTTTTTTTTTTTTTCATGTCTCGTCCGTATGATTCCGATCTGATGCATCGGATATTTTGATGTATTTGCTAAGGGCGATGATTCTATACAATCAATATCTATTTATCGATCCTTCTTTGTTCTATTGTTCCAGATCCTACTTATTGTCCTTATGCTAAAGTGCAGTATTTCTGAGAGCTGGCTATAAAAGGGTCGACGGCCTTCAGTTCTCTTCCTCTTCCTCTTCCTCTTCCTCTTCTGATATAATAATGCTGATTTGCTAGGATGTATAGTGCTGCATACCTTGTGAACCATTTCTGATATCTACAGTGTTGATATAACCAAACAGATATGCATAAATGGTATGGTTAGTACACTATACTATCAGAGTCATTTGTGAAAGTCGTATCCCAATCACTACTATAGCGTTGACTCCTGCTGAGTCTTCAAATAAAAATGGGGTTGAAAGTCCATGTTGGCATCGCAATCGTGTCGCATAGTTCTCCTTAATCAAGATTATTCTGAAGGATCAGGGTACTGGCATGCAACGTTATTCTGTCTGACCTCACACCGCCTCTCATGTAGATCTTTCATCATGGCGGCAGAAATTGGTGTTGTTTGACAAGAATCGCTAAAATCCAATAAACATTTCTTGTCCTGTATTTTTATCCTTGTTGGGTCTTGTCAAATCACTAACTCGAGCTAAAGATCTGATTCTATGCCAAATCTCGCTTAGAATGCCTGGAAGAATGCCACTATGGCCAATATATTATGAGATTCTGGATAATATATTGATGGTAGATATATCGATGGATGGGTTGATGCTTTCACGACTGATTTTTACACCAAGACAGATGGATGTGTTTGCTGAGTTCCTGTACTATCCCCATGTAACACCTATGTAGAGTTGTGTGACTGCCCCACATACATTTGAACGAAACGAAAAGAGAGAACAGATGTTGCCCACGCCGCACACACTAAAATAATCAGCAGCGTGCATTTAGGAAGACTATTTAAAACAATGAAAGCTCTATATATGCATGAAGAGACACAACCTGGGCTTATCCGATGCTGAGAGGGTTGATTAACTATTCTATTCTTTTTTGAGCCTCTATTCCTTTATGACTCCCTTCATCCAGCCAAATAATGATGCTGTGATCATTGGCGTCAAAACTAAAATGTAAACATTTCGGTATCCAACGATGCGATGATGACGGAGTTGTTGTTAGGATATCGTTGTCGAGTACTGCCAAGGTAAAGTTTAAAAATATACACATCGTCATAAAAAAAGCGGGTTTGTACACATGCACACACACCTTTTAGGCACATTCCTTCCTTTCCATCTCTTTTGAGCCTTTGCTCTCTTCGCACTTTCCCTCACCAATTCCTATCCACTTGTTAGCCCTATACTCTTACTTGCTCTGACTGCCACTATCCATGCACAAACCTAACACCCGTGGCATTGTTATAGCCGCCGGCCTCTGTTCGCTCCTGCTGGCAACCGCGGCACCAGACCGGATTATAGAGCATTGCTCTGGCGTTGGCTGTTCTACTGTAGTTCAGCTGTTGGCCCCCTGTGGAGGTGGCGCCACTAACGCATCACTCCAACAGGATCTCATCTATACCCCCACCGCAAGTCTCGGTGAATGTGAATGCAATTCTCAGTTTTATGATGCATTTTCTTCATGCCTTACATGCATTGGTACTCAGGGCAAAAACTCCCCTGAGATTCAGAATCGGCAGGATTGGATAACCAATTGCGCCGCCTATGGTTTCAACTTTACCTCGACCCCGGTCACTAACTCAACTAATAATAATAATAATAATAACCACAACGACAGCGGTTTGAGCAAAGGTGCAATTGTTGGCATCGTTGTAGGTGCTATCATCTTACTTGCGCTAATCGGAGCATGTTTCTTCCTCAGGAAGCGTAGGACAAAGCAGGACAAGGCTGCGCTCTTCGAACAGAGCCCCACATCTGGAGCTGGCGTTGTTACTACAGCCGACCCAAACTATCATGACCAGGAATATCCTTCTACTTATGATCACCAGAACAATTACTATCCTAATCAACAGTCATATGAGGATCCATCAACTCAGCAACAATATGGTAACCATAATGGGCAGTACCAATACGCGTCCGGCTACCAGAATCACTATTATGATATGGATGGTCACAACGATAACGTGATGATGCAGGAGCTAGACCATAGTCATAACTCTATCGGAGCTTATGTGCCTCCTCCTCCACATCCAGCCTCGTCTCCAACAGTATCTACCGTGGGTGCTGGGGCTGCCGCTCACTCTGCCACAGTACGTCCATCCGACTCGTTCCCTCAAAGCTTGCGAAGTAAGCCTAAGAACTGGGGTACTCAGGAACCGTCTTCATCTCTTGCCGTTACAGACAGTACGCAATATAACGACAAAGCTGAGTTTGATGAATGCGAAGCATTGGATCCTCCACGGTCTAGGGACCGGTTTGTGAACGATCGTGACGACTTTACACCCCGTCGTTCTATGACTCCACCTCGCGCGAATATGCAGTCCTACCGTGAGGAGATGAACCGAGCTAGTATTGAACGTGAACCCAGGCTTAGTGGATCGGAGCGAGGCTCATTTTCACTAGCGCGTGGTATGGATTCCAACAGCAACTTGCACGGAGACCATGATCGCCACAGCGATGATCATGGTCGCCTCTCTCAAGATAGTCCAGAAAGCGCTCGCCGACGAGCACGTGCAGCAGAACTCTTTTCGGCGGAAGGTCGACGATAAGAATTGAACTCTAGGCAATAATGTGTTTTTATATTTTATCCTCCATCCTTACTCGTTTTAATATAAGCAACATATATATATATACACACATATAAATATTTATAACCCTACAATATAATTTATCATGACGCCATGGTGAGTGAGAGCATCAATTTCTTTGTTATCAATTGAGGCAGAGACATGTACAACACAAGTCTCTCCCAAAGTACATCATAAACGTGACATCAGGTTTTTTGCCACTGTGAGAACCAGCCTTAGAAGCTGCTCGCTTGCGCCCACCAGACTTTGATCCAGTTCTTGCCAATTCCATCCAAGGATATCTTCGATATTCGTCTTTAGGAGAGATAAAGTGGTCGTTGTTGATGCATTAGGCAGCCACGAACAGTATTGACAATATTATGTTCTGTCATCTCGATGCAAGAATGTTTCTGCAAATCTGTCTAGCGTACTAATCCCTAGTATTTAGGGTATTTCTTGGAGGTGTAATAGACTATGTACTTATTTACTTCAACAGCAATAAAGCCTTGAGATCCAGAGTGAAGCTTGCATTCTTTACGTGCACATCATTTTTTTTTTCCTGACATCAATCCTCATCGCTCCAAGTCTCTTTCTGCCACTCTATCAACATTCCTATTTATACTCTTTTGTAAGCTTGTCCCTCCATATTATTTTTTTTCACATGCTTATCTTTTGCATAGATAAAGCACTATTCATAAGGCCAAAACATTGTGTGGCGGTCATGGCAGAATCTTAATAAAAGGCTCTCACTTGGCAATAATAATAAAGACAGCTTTTGATCTCCTAGACTTCCAGAACCTCAGAAAATTTCATCATTTGGGAAACACAGGGGATCACGAGGAGCTGGTGATGAAGCGGTTCTGAAAGGACTCGTATTTGGTGCCGTTGGTAACGGAGGTTGATATCAGTGATGTGGCTCGACCTCTGTCACAAAGATTGTATTAACTCTATTGAGGATTACCGCTTTACTGCTGATGAAATAAATGAAATAGCTACTCATCTTTTCTTGCCTGAATACCTCATACTCGAGGCTTGGGTTACGGTCCCCATATCAGGGCTCTCTGTCATGCCTTCCATCGATTAGCTATTCCAGGACGTTTAGCTGATGCAGAGATCATTTTTCGTAGGGAGCAGCCCTGTTACAACCTTAAATATAACAATTTTTTGACAATTCATTTGCGACTTCCTTGAATTCTTTTCCCGCTTTGACAAATAAAGGTATATTTTCGCCATCATAGTTGAAGGAGATATCGCTAAGTTTTTCAGATAAAATATTCGCAGGCAAAGTAACTTGAAGTTGATTTTCATCAGTGGATCTTGCACCGTGGTGTAAAATTTTTATTCGGTACGGTGCACTACCACTCAGAATATTCCCATCGTCGGTGGTTTCTGGTATCGTGTGCCAAAGGTGTTGGTGTGCATTCATGCTATACAAAATTATAGCAGTCAACGAGAATTTGTACCTGAAGAAGAAATGAGATATCATATACCTCACTCGCGCAATGGGTCATATTGGCACTAATGCCATGGTCATATCCATTCATGCTGAATAGGAAACACGGTCGCATCTAGCGCACTCGCCTCGAAAACATATGTTTGGCAAAGATCTATGTCCAGAATCTTTATCTTCTCAGGCTGACCCCAATATCCGCCCTTTCAAATTGGTCCGATCAACCTGTAGCCACCTTATTTGCGGGGCTTGTAATTGAAGCTAGCTTTTCTGGTGCGTTTGAGCTGCATCTACGTCCTTTTCAGGGACACCAAGATTACCTTGTTTTTGAATCCACGTCTACTCTCACATTCTTCAAGGGCTTTCCTACAGATGAGAATAGTGGTGTCACATGATAACCCGGTTCTTGAGCCGTGGGCCAATTTCATATCTGCTAATGATGGGTTGGTTTTTGGCTTTCTACCCTAGATGTGTGCTTTTCTGAAATATAAAGGACAGCCCGTCTTTTGAGAATGACACTAAAGGTTTACTACATTGGCGTTGAGGGAACCATCCCACAACTGATTTTAGTAAGTCGATTCAGATAAACAAAGTTCTCGATGGCAGAAATAGTGCCTTGAACTTTAATGACAATAGGGCTATGCTCGAACTATTGAGGAACTATACCCTGTTAGTGTCGCTACAAAATATCCGATAAACTCACGGGTGTAAAATATTAACGACAGACTCAATTGTTTTTCAAAGAACTCCATACTGCCACTTCCGTACACGTACTTCAACTTGACGGAAAGCTAGAACAAACCTGACTGCAGCAATGTCAATGTGGATATGGCGTTCTACAGCCTTTGAATAAACTTCCTGACTATGTAGTGGCTACTTTAGACTTCTTATTTTCCATCACATCAACATCGCAATGAAGGCGTGTTGTCAGCGTCTTCGTGATTATCTCCAGCCAATGTCTCTTCATCCTCCTCCTTTTTACCCTTCTTTGATTGCATTTGCAAGCGTGTAAATATGGGGAGAAGGGAGAGTTTTTCTGTCAGTTTCGTGGATACTATCCGAAGAAATCGCTCATAGATCCAATTCATAGGCATTTAACATATAGCAGTTTACATCAAGTCTCTCCTCAATCAAATGCTCTACAGCTAGAAGTATTATGTTTTCCAATTAACCTATTGCTTTAATACCTTATCAACACATGTAGACCAAGCTCCATTGGAGGCTGCGGTAAGTCTGATCTGGCCCCTCCAGAATAGAAGTCGACAAGGACACAGCCACATCCCATATACATATATATTATAGTTTAGGTTGTACGGGCTCTGAATCGACTTCTCATGCACACGGCGTGTCCATTTGACCTCCTTGTTGTAGGCTCTGAGTCGACTCGACCACTCCTCTACACTCTTCGCCTATGATAAAATTTTTAGAGCATGCTTAAATTTTTTTATTCCCGTTGCGGCGTGTCCTTTGCTTGCCACTAATGATCCGTGCTGCTGATTCTTAATAGCGGCCTTCCAACAGAAAAACTATTTATAATAAGCTAATCCTCTGTTTTTTTTCCTCTTTTTTTTGTTCACAACAATTCACCATCTCTCTCACATCTTCTTGTTACATTGATTCTGCTCTTCTCAATATGAAAATTTCCGCTTTGCTGTCTATCGCTGCCCTCACTGTGGTTGCTGCTGCAGACTTCATTCCAGCTGAGGACCAAGTCGCTGCCGCTCCACTAATCTTTAACGAAATTAAGCCATATTTCGAGGCGAAATCGGAATTCGAGGCTGTACTTCTCTCGAAAAGACAAGGTATACTTTGCGGGTTTGCTCATAAAATGTATGGATGGATATCTCGTTTAATTATATAACTTTCTAACAGACGTATTTATTTCAAATCCTGGGATTTGGCTTAGAATGCCGAAGAGGATATGGCCAATGTCCAAAGCAGAAGGGGTGCTGCCCCCTTGGCGGTGATTGCTGCAAAAAGGGCTGCTGTGGTGCTGGTTATTGGTGCTACGCGAAAGGCTGCTGCAGGAACAACCAGATGGGCTGCGATGGCAAAAGCTGCTGCCCCTTGAATTCGCGTTGCTGTAAGGGTGGTGGATGCTGCAAAAAAGGCTATAGCTGTTGGATCTCTGCGAAGGGGAAGAGAGGATGCTGCCCTACCGGCAAGATTTGTGCCTAAGCTACGAAAATACCCCATAATTGCCAACCCGGCTCTTATATCTTTTTAGTTCGTTGCGTGATACAGCTCCAACATCAATAATAATCAACCGAGACTATGTCTCTTTGATAGCTTCCCTAATAACCAATGAAATAGAATAAAAAATCGTAAACAACAATATAAAATATGAAGATCTATGACCTTCTGCTTCAATCCCTCCTGCAGTTTACATTGCTCTCCTCATACTCTTCCCCAGTCTCACCCCTTCCCCTAATATGAAAGAAGCCGGTGATATCCGTTAGATCTCTTTGAAGCCTCCCATCTTCGTGTTCCTCCTTCTGCCCCATTTCTAACCGGGACTGACAGAAGAAAGGCGATAACCGCAATCTTTAAGATGAAAGGCAAGGAGTACAAGTTGGTCACTTGCCTTTCAACTCATCTCTTTTGTGCTTGTATACGTATGCTGGCTAGACACTCACTTCATTTCTCTAGGGGAGAAAGGAAATTAGGAGATACCAAATATGTGACGACATGTGGTTGCTTGAACGAAGCAGAACTAATGGTGGGCAATTTCATGGATAAACGATGCTATAATACCCTTGATTCCGCCCAAGTCAACCTCCCGCCATACTCTAGCGGCGCCAGTTCCTTTGAGACTTGTCTTTGCCATGACCACCAATAAGGCTCACTTCCACAGCCAGCTGTGGCCATGAATAACTCTGTGTCTCTCTCTTATGCTGTGCAGATAGATCAAATTGTACACTATGATGTTCACTGAGAGTTAATATTTATTTTCATTATTGTTGATCAAATAGCATTGTTTATTTAGATCTTTAGAAATAGATGTATTCAAAATGCTATAACAGAAAAACAGAAATCCATCTTCAGGACCTCCAGTGACTGTATATTTTTTAAAGCAGCTTTCCACTGCTTATTGTTGAAGAATAAAGCGCCTATTTGGCAACGAAACATTTATCAGAAAGAGAAAACGATGATTTTCTGCCCTTCGGGATTGGTTTGGCTACTCGCGTCATACTCATCCTTTGCTGCATGGATATTCTTTCCTGTCTCTGCCTGAGTGCTACTTCCACGGCCATTGCCTTTGCAAAACACAATGAGACTTGGTAATAGGGCTTCATCTTCTTCCAAAAGTCTGACGTGTCCCCAATGGTACATGGGAGGTATCTAGCTGTAAGAATAGCTCATAGTGTCCACAAATAAAGGTGTGAATCGTCAAGTCATCACGTGACTGGTGTGGGAACCTACCAGAAACATCTATCGATCTTATGGCGCTGAAAATCTACAATTGAATGATCTTGTCACTTGACAAGATGTACCGAAGCTTGGTATTCTTCGCCTTTAGCACTTGTTCATGCTAGCCATCAAAATAGAGTGCTGTTCATTGTTGTATTCATTGTTTTCGTCAATGTGCTTCGCCGTTCTGATAACGACTATGTTCGTCTCCCTCATCCCGATGTGGCTCACCATACTTTTCAACAATATCGTGGGCACCATTTTTAACATGATCAGACTATACTATTCTTGTGATTGTCCTTTTTTTTTTTTCTTTTTTTCTTTATTAATGCGACGCGTTCTACTCATAGGAAACATATTCATTGTTGATCAGCAGCTGCGCAACGATCGACCAAGCAAAGACGCTGAGCTACTATGTTTTGACAGACCTTTAACTCTTTACTCCAGCCTGTGCACTGAGTTTAAAGGAAGAATAACAAGTTTCTGGATTCTATCCATAACGAGTTTGCCCATTTGATACTTGGCATATGGTATATATATATATATACTGTGAACCCATTTTTCTATTCACTTTGGCCCTGCGATTGTTCGGAGTTTTGAAAGTTGAACGGGTGCATCAGTATTAAAAAACACACGGGTAGTCTAAATGTACAGTATTGGAGGTACCTCTCTTTCCATGTGCTCTTTTTTTTTTTCTTTTTTCGAGAAAAGTGCACCCTGCCAGACTGTAGTAGACAAGCGTACGTGAAACCGATAAGCACTCTGTTCCGGGAAGACTAAAAGCTGGAACTTTCTGTATATATTTGTATATATATTTGTAACTATTGAATCGTATTATATATATATGTCGTATAATATATATATATATATATATATTTAATTTATATATATGTATATATATAAATATGTTGTTGCACACTTGCACTTAGCAGAGCAGCTTTGCAGAATTTAAAATCAAAAAAAAACGAACCTGGCGTTCGGCCATTCAGTCGGGACTCCTTGAATGAGTAATTAAAATAATTAGCATATACATTTATATATAATAGCAAGAAAGAAACAAAGACAACAAGAAAAAATAAATCATTCATCCATGATAAATACATCCATGGTACACCCATGGTACATCCATGACTATGTATTAGACCCAAAAAGATCTAAAATGAACGAGATTCAAAAAGAGCATCGATTCGATTCGATTGGTCGATTGAATGCGATTCGTCCGTTTTGTTTTCTGTTTTTCTATCCTATCTTGTCACAATATCAAAAATGTACATTTAAATATAGTCTGCACTGAGGTGAAATAACCTTTCATTTCACAAAAGTGGGACGTTAGAGTGTTTAAGTCAGGTTCTGTGGTGCTTTTTCATCTCGCCGGTCGCTCCATCATCTCTTCATTTCATCTCTTTCTTTCTCTGTCCGCACCGACTCGAACATTATTCCTCTCCTTTCTTTCATTCAGCCCCTCTTCTCCTTTTCGCAGTCAGTCCGTCACCAATCTTCCTTTTCTCTTACACACAATTATTCTGGGGTCTTGCTGCCATCCTTCCATCTCACACTTCTCCATCTCATACTCTCTCCCTCATCACCACCCCCTAAAAACAACCGATTTATTAAAACCATAATATTGTAATAATAGAGAGTAAGCCAACAAACATATTACAACACCCTTATTTCCTTTTTTTCTTTCTCTCTCACTATCTCACTCTCCTTTGTTCATCTTCACACGACATGGAACTAAGGAACATAGTTTAAAAAAATTTTGAATTGATGTGTGTACACAAAGTGTGGGTGTTTCCTTGCTCGGGGAACCACCCCTGTTCCTCTGGCCTTCGACCACACTATCTGTCCCTT
Organism: Lobosporangium transversale; assembly: GCF_002105155.1. Taxonomy (NCBI): domain Eukaryota; kingdom Fungi; phylum Mortierellomycota; class Mortierellomycetes; order Mortierellales; family Mortierellaceae; genus Lobosporangium; species Lobosporangium transversale. The sequence goes on along the minus strand of NW_019029003.1, from coordinate 402,838 downwards.
CTTCCTGCTCTCAACCCGCATAACAATTTCCCTCCTTTTCTCTTTTTCTTCCTTTTGGTTCGCTATTGCACCACATACACAGACATTCGTGCAAGCGTTGTATACACATCGCTAAATATGGGTCTATATTGATATAGAATACCCCGACCTGACTTCGGTTATTTTCCAATTTTATTGTTTGTTGCTTTTTTTTTTTTTGTGGTATACAATGGTTTGTCAGCCAAAAGGCCCAAGAGCCAAGCGCCTAAAAACAAATCAAAAAATTAAGATGGGACCATTAGGGATCCAAAAAAAAAAAAAAAAAAAAAAAAAAAAAAGGCATGGTCAAAACTATCTTGCTTTTGCTCTTTCTCTCACCATGCTGTGCAAGAGGAGCTGGGATAAAAAAGAGCACAATGGTTTATTAATAACTCCCACATGGATTGGCCTCTGGTCCATCGTTCGCTTTTCGAGCAACATGCAATGTGAGATTAGTGATGCGATATGTCTTCACGTTTTGCAGCACACAGAAACATCATATCCCGCCAACCATTTATCCTATACATGCACATCTGAAGTCTTTTTCTGGCAAACAAAGAATGTTGTAACATTCAGGAGAGGAAAAAGATGGGCAATGGTCGAATTAAAGACACATCTCGTTTGCACATTGTATATGTGTGTATCAATGCACTGCTCTGTCCCCAAACCTTTCTGTACTTCAATATCAGACGGCTCAATTAAAAAGAGAAAGAGAGAAAGAGCAGGTGTGTGCGTTTGCGATGTGGGCAGATTGGCTTTTGTCATGTCTCTATATGCCATGGATATTGTACTTTTTTTTTTATTTAGTGTATTCTCTTATGTGTGTCTGATTGGTCCAACCCAGTGCAAGAGGCGAAATCTTTTTTCTTGCGATATAATTTTAATATGCGGTGTGACACCTCTTTTTTTCACTTTCTTCCACAAGAAACTACACTTTCTGCTTACTTACACCACACACGCACGTTTACTTCTCTTCACTTTGATACAGTGCTTCTCCTCTCCACTTTCTCTTTCTGTTGCTTACTTTTCGTTCCTGTCTTATCATATCATTACTATACATTTCTTAATTGTCAAAGAAGAAGGGCTTTGCTCCCTTTGCTTGACACGCGAGACTTTCTGTTGCTGACCAATCCTTTCCAATCCTTTCCAATCATTTTCCTTCATCTCCTTCTGGCATCAAAAAAAAAAAATCGGCACTACAGTTTACTCTGCTTAGACAACACCCTCTTCCCTTTCAGTCATGCCACTGACCCCGACCGTCGTCGAGCAACCTCCTCCGCCTCCTCTCACCAGGGGCAACTCGGTTGTCTCACTCTATCAGTCGTGCCTCAACCTAATCGAACGTCTCTCAGGCGTTCCTGGTTTTGAAGAGTACCTCAATCCTGATTTACTCCAAAACACTCAAGCCGGTGCCCCTTCCACCTCCAGTCCAAATGACCCTGTCCACCAACTATGGGTCCTTTTCCGAATGGGCTCTCCACTCGCCTGCATCTTCAACGGTCTGCGTCCCAAGGATCCTCTTAAAATCAACCCTGCCACTAATCTCAGCAACATCAATGCTTGCAAGGCCTCCGTCTTCCACTTTCTTGTGGCCTGTCGCCAGGAGCTTCACTTTAGCGAAAACGATCTCTTCTCCATCACGGATCTTTTCCATGACGACACTAATGGATTTGTCAAGGTATGGACTGTTTTTATTTTATTTTACATTTTTTACATGTTGTTTGTCTAGTGGTGTGTACGTGGTTTGTCTTTAGGAGAAAATGGGAGGCAGAATCATTCCTCTCCCGCCTCCTTGTTTTTCATTCATTCTCCCGCCTATTACTTTGTGATACCACCCGTTCAGCTGCTGACATTATTATTTTCATTTCTGGGGGGTGGCCATGTGGCGGATGATTAGGTGATCAAAGCAGTGAGTATGGTCCTTGATAGGATGGAAGATCAGGGATTGCTTCGCGCAAGGCTCACTACCAAGCGCAACTCTGATCAAGCCAAGCCTACCGACAACAGAGCCAAGGTTGTACAAGAGATTTTGGAGACTGAGCGCAGTTATGTTCGTGATCTTGAGGATCTCCAAACTTATATGCGCGCTCTCCAAACGGACGGCACTATAATTTCACCCGAAACTATCCATCTCATCTTTGCGAATCTCAATGCTCTAGTGGATTTCCAGAGACGCTTCCTTATCGCTGTGGAGACTCATGCTGCCTTTGCTCCTCAAGATCAGAATTTTGGGCAAGTATTTTTGCAGCATGAGGAGGCATTTGCTGTATATGAACCCTTTTGTGCTAATTTCAATGAGGCGAGCAAGCTGATTCTTAGTGAAGCACCCAAGCTTCAGGTAAGTTCAGTCTCTAGATACGGCTGTCTTTCAATATGATATTCCATATCTTTTCTCTCTTGCTCTCTCTTTCTCTATGGTACTTCGCATTACATGCTCAATGTCTCACTATTCCTTCTTTATTTCTTTCTTGTAGAAATTGGCCCATCTGATGGAGCCTATTTATGGGATCACCTCGCAACTGATCAAGCCTGTCCAACGTATCTGCAAATACCCACTTTTTATGCATGAGCTCATCAAGTTGACAGATCCGGAGTTCCCACACTACAGAGACCTAGTTGAAGGTCAAGCCTCCATCAAGCGTGTCGCTGACCGTATCAACGAAACGAATCGCAAGCAGGACAATCACTTGATTGCACAGGCCTTACAGCACAAAGTTGCTTGGAAAGAAGGAGAACTTGTATCTGACTTTGGTACATTGCTCTTACATGATAAACTTTTGAATCCCCGTAGCGCTTCAGACAAAGAGTTAGAAGTCTATTTGTTTGAAAAGATCATACTCTTTTGTCAGGAAATCGTTAGCAAAAAGAAACAGACAAAACCACTTCCTAAAGGCGCAAAGCCCAAACCGACACTTCACCTCAACGGACGTATCTACATCAACAATATTAAGTCGATTCTTCCTGTTACCGTCTCTGGAGCTTATGTTCTTCATCTTGTCTGGAATGTTGCGGCTGATGAGTTTGAGCTCCGCTGCCGAAATGAGGATCAGCTTAAGAAATGGCACAGCGTCCTTGATAAGCTGGTGACGGAGGCTAATGCACAAAAGACCAATATTGTTTCAACTACCGCCTTCGTTGGTATGCCATACGTGACTCCTGAACAATCTTCATTCTATAGGGATGACGATGATTATCTGGATGACGATTTGGATGGCGACGAAGAGGACTATGAAGATCAGCGTGGATATCGCAGTAACTCGTTGCCATTCGGTCTTGCACCTCAGCCAGCTATGCTTGGATCTCGCCCCAGAGCTAAGACCGAGGATGGCACAGTTCAACCCGTCGGATCCTGGAACTCACGTACCGGTGGATACACATCTCATGCAGCCGCAAACGGACGACCTTCACCTGGTATGTCGCTTCCACCTATGCCTCGTACTTCCAGCAGCGCAAGCACTACTATGGGTCTCATGTCACCAGGAGAGTATCCTTATTCCCCACCATCCTCATATCCTGCTTCTCCTACAGTTTCAAATTCTCGTGGTTCGACCAGTAGCAGTAGCTCATGGCAACGACGAAGCAACGGTGAAGGCCACTCACCTATGACCGAGACCATGTCCAGGTTCATGTCCCACGATGGTTCGGACGACTATACCCCTGGACAACCGCTCTCTAGAAATGCTTCCACAGGCTATTCTTACAGTACCTCAGGATCGGCACCTCCTCCTGTTCCTCAGATTCCTGGCCAGCTTCGTGTACGTGCTCAGAGCAGCCCCAATATTCATGCGGCCGCTAACCCCTCTTGGCACAATGCCCCCGAAGTTCCCACGCCTCTAGCTCACCACCGACGACCCTCTAACTCGAGTGGTCCCAACTCGCCAACGACGCCATATCCAGGTAGCTCATTTAACATCCCTGCAGTCCCAACCATTCCCTCTCGTCATAGCTCACCCCGTCCAGATCCCAGCCGTACTCTGCGACAGCAGCCATCCAACAGTAATCTGAGTGCAGGAGTACCTCAGCTCAAGATTAAGGTCAATTTCCAGGATGATGCCTATCTGATCGTGGTCCCCATTCAAATCGGATATAACGAGTTGGTTGAACGAGTTGAGAAGAAGATACGCCTATGTGGCTGCCGTCGACCAGACTCGCAGCCTCTGCGCCTTCGCTATAAGGATGAGGATAACGACTACATTATCATGAAGGATGACGACGACATCTCGTTAGCATTTGAGAGTTGTTATGCCGAAGGAGTGATGAACTTGCATGTTAGCTAAAGCATCCTGTTTCTTTTGCCTTCATTATGTCCATTATTTATTTAACTATTTAACTATTTATTTATTTTATTTTACGTCCTTTTTCATGTCCAGATGCTTTTGATGCCTTTGATGTTTACAGTCTCTTTTGTTCGCTATTCTATGTCTTTATTTCACGCGCCTTGTCCTGTTGCTCTTTTGCATCGTCCTTGTTTATATTTCACGTACTTTATTATTGTGGTCATGATTCTTTTTCTTATTGTATCTTTGTCTTCTTTTTTTTTAACTTATTGACTATTATTTTCACTTTGGAAATACATATACCAAATATCCACGCGATTATAATAAAAAAAAAGTATTTATGATAACAATTGACAACAAATGTCTGTGCTGTAGGAAAAAGAGAGTAAGTCCATTCAGTCTACAGGGGGTAAACATTACTGCTTTTGATGCTCGTCATTCTCTCCTTTTTTTTTTTTTTTTTTTTTTACTCAGATCTGGATATGTCATAAGATGTTAGGCATCATCTCTGCCACATTCACATAAACTAATACAGACTCAACGACATCATCAACATCAGCGGCAACATCATCTTCTTTTTAAAATATTGGATAGTGGAGCTTGAAAAGAAAGAAGAGCACGAGACTACAATCGTTCTTTTTTTTTTTTTTTTTTTTTTTTTTTTAAAAAAAAATCATTCTTCCATTTCCTTCTTTTCTGAAAACACCCTCATTGCCGTTTACACCAGCTAACCACAAGACCAGCCAGTCTCTCTGTGCATCCTGACGCCTTTCAATGTCGCTAAATCCGCACGGCACAAACTTTCAGTCGAGTAGCCTTTCTGGCCGACCTCCTCTCAGAAAATCAGCCACTAGCTCTACATCTATCACAGATCCACATCATAGTGGCCGCCATCTGAGTACGAGTACGAGTACGAGTACGATTGATAATACAACACACAAGCTGTCAGACACAAGATCCATGGGCGATGTGGCCTCAGTGGTTAGCCAACGAAGGAGCTCCATTAATTCCGCACTATTGGAAGATCCTCTATTGCAACCGCACGCTATGTCATTTACATCTCAAGTACTGTTCTCATCATCTTTGATCCGTGAGCAATCCTTGGCACTTGGACATTTGGAACAGCTCCATACCTTGGATCTCCCTGCAGCTGTAGCGGGCACTTCACTAGCGACGAGCACCTCGTTGTCTAGTATGGGTATGGCTGGAAATACTGGTTCACTTCAGTTTAATCAACCACTGTTTTCATCATCGTTTGGCGTCCGCCGTCAACAACTTTTCGAGGGCATTCCGGACAGGGAAATCCCTTCCAGTGGATTGAGTATGCTTTTGAAATCTAATGGTCAAAGCACAGGAAGACCAGAAGCTGCATCATCCTCTACATCAGCTGCAACACCAACAACAGCACTTTTAGTAAATGACAGCGACAACAACATCTTGAGCCCCTTTCAAAAACCACACCCAGTATCGTCCCAAGATCCATCCCTTGACCATACCCTCAGTCGCCATAACACAAGGACGACAATGACAACATCAGCCGCTGGAGATGGCCATATTGTAGAGGGTGGCGAGGGTGAGGATATGTTGGTGTCATCGTCCACTGACGCCACTGGATTCTTGGCTCGATGGAAGAACTTTTTTATTGGACCACAGGACGAGACATTCTCGAGTGATGAGGCAGAGTCGCTCCTCCCGCAGACCGCATTAACGAATGGATATGATAGTGTTGGAACCAATGTTAGAAATCAAGGACGATATTGTCGGCCACGAAGATCCATGAGTAGCCTTATCACGACACAGGAGAGTGCTTGGGATGACTTTAAATCAAACAAGTGGACTTCAAAAATGATTATTCAAAAGTGCCTATATGAACCTATCGGCTTTCTACCAGCAGTTGTTCTCGGCTTGCTCTTAAATCTTTTAGATGCCATCTCATATGGTGAGTGCGCCTTGTTGTGTCTGTTTTGAATTTTCACGATTTGTTGACTTTCTAATACAAAATTTTACTTTTATTCCATATTAGGTTTGATCATTTTCCCGCTCAACACTGCTCCATTTCAATCTCTTGGACCTGATGGCATCTCCATGTTTTTTGTGAGCTGTATTATTTCTCAACTAGTCTTTTCTCTTGGCGGCAGTGCTTTTAAAGGCGGGAACGGAGGAATGATGATTGAGGTGGTTCCATTCTTGCATTTGATGTAAGTGCTGAAAAAAAAAAAAAAAAAAAAAAAAAAGGGGGTGGGGAGGAAAAACAAGCTTTTTAGCGCGAAGAAGAGAGACCTATTATGTAGCATGAAAACCTTCTTCCACAAGTGTGTAACACAAATGATGAGTAATCATCGTTTATCTCTGTCTGTGGGTCTTTGCATGCATAGGGCAGAAACAATTGTGGGAAGACTTGGAGCTGAAAACAAGGATGAGGTTATTGCGACTACTATCCTCGCGTATGCTCTTAGCGCCATTATGACTGGTGCAGCCTTCATGTCTCTTGGATACTTCAAGGTTGGTTGGAAAGGATAACGGTTGTTGTAGTCACTAATGGAAGACAAATTAACATGTAAAAAAAAAAATTAACATATTTCATTCATCATAAATATAGCTTGGGTCTTTGATTGCGTTCTTTCCTCGCCATATCCTAGTGGGATGCATCGGGGGTGTAGGCTGGTTCTTGGTCATTACTGGTTTGGAGGTGACTTCGAGAATGACCTCTGAGTTGACATACTCTTATGAGACTTTTAGATTTCTATTCCTGAACCACCATGTCTTCTCACTCTGGTTTACACCGCTGTCGCTGGCACTCGTGCTACGTTTACTGCAGCGCAAGATTAAACATCCGTTCTTGATCCCGACATTCTTCATGGCTGTCCCAATGCTTTTTTATCTGATTGTAGCTATTGCCGGCTTTGACTGGGATATGCTCCGTGAAAATGGATGGGTTTTTCCGATGCCATCAGGCAATGCACCAGGCTGGCAATTTTATACCTTTTTTGGTATGACAATTTTTTTTTTTTTTTGGGTATCTCACGGAAGAAACACAATACTGATATCTCGCTAACGTTCTCAATGCTGTCATTGTTGTTGTTATTAACAATAGATCTCGGGAAAACCAATTGGAGTGCCATTTTGGAAACAGTGCCTGTGATGCTTGCATTAACATTTTTTGGAATTCTGCATGTTCCAATCAATGTGCCTGCACTTGCTGTATCCACAGGACAAGACAACGTCGATATCAACCGCGAACTTGTTGCACACGGCTATTCTAATCTACTGAGTGGTTGCTTCGGAACGCTTCAGAGTAAGTTGGTTTCTATTGTCTTTTTCTCCCTTTCTTTTAAAGCAAACTTCTATAAGCTGACAAGACACTATCCGTCCATGTCTCTTAACATATACTTAGACTATCTGGTGTATACAAATTCGGTGTTATTCATTAAATCTGGTGGTAACAGCCGAGTGGCAGGGATCATGCTCGCCGTAGCTACGCTTATTGTGTTTCTTATAGGCCCATGGATAGTAGGCTATATTCCTGTGATGGTAGTTGGTGCCCTTATCTTCCATCTAGGTATGGACCTTGTTAAAGAAGCCCTTTTAGACACCTGGGGTCTTGTTCATCGCTTCGAATATCTTACGATTATCTTGATTGTCGTCTTCATGGCGGCGCTCGGATTCGTCGAGGGTATCTTTGTGGGTATCTTGCTGGCCTGTGTATTCTTTGTGGTTAAGAATTCTCGTAAGGAATGTATCCGGTATTCATGCACGGGTGAATCAGCCAAGTCGACAGTCAGGCGTGTCTATCGACAACAAAAATTCCTTCGACAAGTCGGCCGTCAGATTTACATCTTCAAACTACAAGGTGACATGTTCTTTGGAACGATCAACAAAGTTGAAATGGCTATTCGGGATGTATTTTCACGTCGCCGGTGGGAATCTAATCCAATCCAGTTCTTGGTCCTGGACTTTGCTTTGGTCCGCGACATTGATTTCTCTGCAGCAGAGGGATTTGGTCGAATCCGGCGGACTGTGCGTGCTAAAGGCGTGTGCTTAGTTCTTTCTGGCTTGGACGAAGAAATGAGTAGGACGCTTCAAATGGTTGGCGTCTGGGGCGCAGGCTCTGGTAATGGTATGAGTGAAGGCCATGGTCATGGCCAACCAATTCAGGAGAGTTTCGATACTCAGGTGTTCCCCGGGTTAAGCGAGGCGCTCGAATATTGCGAGAATTGCTTGTTGCAGACGTTTTATCGAGCGAAGGCATCGGCCATAGAGACGGCTCGACGGCAACGACAGTTGGAGGAAACGGCTGCTCAAGAAGAGGATGGAGATTCAGAAACCAGCCGATTCTTTTCTGAGCAAATTCCCAATAGTCCGCGAAAAAGCTTTCTGTTCAATGTGGCCCGCGACACATTATTGGGTAAGAATACGACATTATTCATCTCATTACAAGATGTGGAAAAGAGGCTGACTCTAAAATAACTAATATTCTTCGGTCTTATTTTTATGCTTAACAATAATATTAAAACAGCACATGATCGGCCTATTCCACAACCTATGAATCTTCAAGAACCCGTTCCGACACTCTTGGCTGCATTCTCGGATACACGTGAGAATCCGATCGATTTCTTTTTACAGCTGAGCATGTATTTTACACGTAAGACAGTGTTGGCCGGTACAATACTCTGGCGTCAAGGTGGATTACCAGTCGATGGGCTTTATATAATTGAAACGGGCACGATGCGAAGTATACAAGAATTCCAAGACAGTGGTGTGATTCGACGGACAGCAGAGGTGGCTCTTCCTGGCACCATTGCGGGCGAGATTGGGCTTTTTACGGGTCAGGTTCGAACATCGACTTTGGTATCGGAGACAGATGGTGTGGTCTGGGGTTTAAGTCAAGACCAGTTCCAGAAGATGGTTAAGGACGATCCTTCTCTTGCTGTTGAGTTTATGAGAATCGCCATGAGCTACTCTGCAGGTAATTTTGTCTTTAGATTCAAATGTCTTTTGAAGTGCAGAGAAGTATTCAAAAACTTACTCGCTCCTATCTCTCTTTATTTTTTTATTTTTTTTTTTTTTCTAGAGCGTTTGAACTTGATGTCACAATACGCGTTCAGTTTGAGTTAGTTTCTCATATCATGTGACTAAAATGAGATGCGCTTGAGAAGCTGCACCGATCGTATGAGCTGCATAAATTTGAATAAAAGTGGTGATGCACGCGAGACACGCGTAAGCAGAAACAGCACAGATTTCATCCCTCATTACGCACGCATACTTTTTTTTTTTTTTTTTTTTTTCCTTTCTTTCATTGCTCTGAACAAAAAAAAAAAAAAAAAAAAGAAAAGAACGAAGCTAATAAACACACATACACATATATTCAAATAGATATATTTCTTCTTTTTCTCTTTCTCTTCCTCTTCCTCATCCCTCCATAAACATACATTCAATTACAAATTAGTTTTTTTTTTGCAGTTCTGTCTTGTGAAACACCTAAAGGAAGGATAATCGACAAAAAAAAAAAAAAAAAAAAAAGGAGAGACAGTAGGAAAGCAGACAGAGTCAGACAGTAGCTTTTCACCATGGTTCGTGACGGCATCAAGAGCTTTTACCGTGCCAAAATTGAGGAAGCCGAGGGTGAAATTCATGAAAAGACTCAAAATCTGCGTCGACTGGAAGCTCAGCGCAATGCATTGAATGCTAAAGGCAAGTTTTTTTTTTTTATTTTTATTTTTTTTCCTTCTTTCAGTTTCCATCAACCAAAGAACAAAAAAAAAAAAAAACCTCTTTCGATGAATAATGGGTCTTATTTGATTCTATTATTATTTTTTTTTTTCTTTTTCCGTTCATAACTAATAAGTCTTTCTTGTACATGTATATACTACTATCCGTAATGGTTATAGTTCGCCATCTTCGTGAAGAGCTTCAGTTATTGCAGGAACCTGGATCGTATGTTGCAGAGGTTATTAAGCTGATGGGAAAGACCAAAGTCCTTGTCAAGGTAAAAAAAAAAAAAAAAATGCTTTGAATCGATTCGTTTCTACTTTTATGAAAAGAGAAAGAAAAGTGCAAAAAAGAAAAGGAGATTTGACATTGGATCCAACTTTTTTTTTGTTTTTTTTTTTTAAAAAAAAACTCTCTTGATTCATCCTTCAAAAGGTTCATCCCGAAGGAAAGTATGTTGTTGATATTGGAGAAGGCATTGACCGGACAAAGCTGACTACGAACTTGCGTGTAGCGCTCAAGAACGATAATTATGCATTGCACAAGATTCTACCCAACGCTATTGATCCTTTGGTCTCATTGATGATGGTGGAGAAGGTGCCTGATTCGACCTATGAGATGATTGGAGGTCTGGACAACCAGATCAAAGAGATCAAAGAGGTCATTGAATTGCCTGTCAAGCATCCTGAGCTCTTTGAAGCTTTGGGTATTGCTCAGCCTAAGGTGTGTATAAAAAAAAAAAAAAAAAAAAAAGCAACGAGAGAAAAAAATTAGCAAGTATAGTAACTCTATGATTTTTTCTTTTTTCTTTTTTTTTTTTTTTTTTTATTCACACGCATGAAATGGAAATGCTGCTCTTTTAGGGAGTGTTGCTTTATGGACCCCCAGGAACAGGAAAGACGCTCTTGGCTCGTGCTGTCGCTCACCATACAGACTGCAAATTCATTCGTGTGTCTGGATCAGAATTGGTGCAAAAGTACATTGGAGAAGGAAGTCGTATGGTCCGCGAGTTGTTCGTCATGGCAAGGTATGTTTTATTATTATTATTATTATTATTATTATTATTATTTTCAACAGAAGGAAAAACAAAAGTTTCCTTATTGTTCTGAATAATGAATGCCTTTACTTCATTGTTCAATATATTCGGATATTTGGATACTAAACTTTTTCTTTTCTTCCTTTGGGCTTTAACATACCAAAAAAAAAAAAAAAAAAAAAAAAAAAAAAGAGAGCACGCTCCTTCGATTATTTTCATGGATGAGATCGATAGTATCGGAAGTTCACGTGGCGAAGGTGGTGGAGGAGGAGGCGACAGTGAAGTTCAGCGTACAATGTTGGAATTGTTGAACCAGCTGGATGGATTTGAGGCAACCAAGAACATCAAGGTGATCATGGCGACGAATCGTATCGATATCCTGGATTCTGCATTGTTACGGCCAGGTCGTATTGATCGCAAGATCGAATTCCCACCACCAAATGAGATTGCTCGTGCAGATATTCTCAAGATTCATTCAAGGAGAATGAATTTGACGCGTGGCATTAACCTTCGCAAGATTGCAGAAAAAATGACGGGTTCTAGTGGTGCCGAAGTGAAAGGAGTCTGCACAGAAGCCGGCATGTATGCCTTGCGTGAGCGTCGAGGTAATTAAAGAAGGAAAAAAAAAAAAAAAAAAAAAAGGTTATTAATGGTGTGAATTGAACAGATATTTGGAATTATTACTAATATTCTGTTCTTTTTTTTTTCTAGTCCATGTTACGCATGAAGATTTTGAGTTGGCAGTTGCCAAGGTCATGAAGCGTGCTGAGGACCAGAGCATGAGTGTCCACAAGCTCTTCAAGTAAAATATAGAAGACGCTCATTCTATGATTTTTTTTTTTTTTTTTTTTTTTTTTTTTTTGCGCTATTTCCTCAATAAAACATTTGGGACCAACACTTGACATTTGCTAGTCTGTTTAGTTTTTTTTTTTTTTTGTTCTCATTGGTTTTTTTATTTTTATTACATGAAGAGAGATATGTGTTGATACAATTTTACAGGTGTCATGACGTTCTGACAAGAAAGGAAAAATCTATGTGGCATATAGTCGTACAGTGGAACATAAGGTATTTAAAAAAAGGAAAAAGAAAAAAAAAAAAAAAGTATTGTAGAAAGTGTAGTGTAATGTAGTGTACATGCGATATGTGGTGGAGCTATCGCAAAAAAAATTTTTTCGGTTAAAAAAAAGAAAAGAAAATAAAAAAATAAAAGTCATGGAGTGGAGAAGAATAAAATACTTCAATCCCTGTTCTCCATGTATCGTTCCAGCAGGATTGACAACGAAGGTAGTGAAATTGGTTTCACCATGACATCATCAAATCCACCGCTCAAAGCCTTTTCACGGTCTTCGCCAATCTCTGCTGTCCAATCTGCAGTCAAGGCAACGATGCTGGCTGGATGAACTGTTTCTGATTTAGGATTAGGATTGATGTTGTTTTCTTCAGTAGAGTTTGGCTCGTCCATGTTGGAGGGCGATGCGTCCGTTTTCTTTGATCGCTCTCTGGTGGCCTTGGGTGATGAGGAGAGTGCGCCGGAGGATCCACCAGAGCTTCGTCGATGTGAAACATCTGGAGGGCCCGCAAAACGCTCGGGGGACCAAGGACAGTTATCATCCATCCAACTTTCGTTCAAAGTACTCATAATAGGCAAACCCTTGGACGGCTCTGCAATAACAGCTGTTGGACCCCAGTGCTCAGCTTCCTTCTGACGAATCAGTGTTGTCGCTTGGAAGCCACCCATTGTGGGCATCTTCAGATCCATCAGAACTAATACGTGGATACCAGGAAGGAAGGTGTCGACAGCTTCTTGTCCGGATCCTGCTTGGTCAACGCGAGACACGCCAAGCTTAGTCAGTTGATGGTACAGCAGGTTGCGATTGAAGGAGTTGTCATCAACAATCAGCACCCGCTTACCTTCCGCATTGAGGCTCTGGATACTCTCCGAGGACATCAAAGCGGGTCGTAACTTGCTCTTGGCATTTGCAGAGGCGCGCTTCAACAGGCTCTTGATTGGCCTCCCCACCTTCTCTACAGGCTTCGACCCAGATTCTGACGGTTGTGCCAGGGCGGCATCCCCATTCAAGGCAAGCTTGGGAACTGACCCATTCCTCTTTGCAAATCGTACATGAGATGCTTGGGTTTGAGCGACATTGGGATTGGGTGCCTGTGGTTGAGGTGACTCTACGGACGATGTTGATTTGAGATCTTTGGTTGCCTTTACATCCTTTGGATCATTAGTGGATGATGGGGCAAAAGTAGCCTTCTTGGCCCCTTCTTGTCGACCGAGACGTAGCCCATGCTCAAAGTCAAAAGCCTTGGCAGGCATGGATGGTGTACCGGGTGCAGGCGCAGGACTTGGGGTGGCACAGGGTTCCTCATTAACACTGGCTTGGATGGTGACGACTTGTCTTTTGATAATGGCACCCAAGGCACGCTCCGAGACCGGTTTACGGCAGAGCGAGATTTGATAATACTGTCCCAGCGTCAGCAGAGGTTCCTGACCTAGTGATGGGGGATGGCCAAAGGGGTAAAATAAGATGATGGAGGCCTGACGAGCAATGCCAACACGTGCCTCAGCTCTGATAATCAGCAGCTGTGAAAGCTTTGCCAGGAACTGGCGCGCATATTCCTGGTCCGTGAGTACACTCTCCAGCTTTGGTTGATTGGTGCTGGGACTCAGGTCGATCAAGAACACATCTCCAAAACGGGCCAAAGAGTCATCAAGCCCAAAGTCTGTTTGCCAACCATAGGTGCACTCTTCATATGACAGTCGTCGAACGCCATGTGCCTTCCAACGGCCTGCAGCAGTGTTCCACAAAAAGTCCTCAAAGTAATTGCACTGAGAATGAAGGTAGTACTGGCGGTTGGAGAGGAAGGCGTGGTCACGAGTTCTGAGCGTGATGTTGTTGGCATTTGCGCGCGTGACCTCGGAGGGCTGCAAGGTGAAGTAATCTTTAGCTTGGTTTTGATCCTTGGGAGTGGCAGCAGGAGTTGAAACAGGGGTGATTTTGATACCCGCTACAGAATCGTTCATGGGCATGGGTGTCGTGCTACGGGCAAGGCCTGGCGTAACTGGAAGGACGGGCGAAGCAGGATCTAGCTGAACGGTTCCAGCCTGGAAGGCAGACGAAACAGTGACAACATGATCATAACCGGGTGTCCTAAAAGCGAGGAACTGTTTCTCCATCTTGACTACAAATCCGAATGTAGAGCCCACGCCAAGTTTACTATCAACAAAGACAGTACCGTTCATAACTTCGACCAAGTTCTTGACCAAAAACAGACCTAGGCCAGTTCCAGCCTCGTGAGTCTTGCATTTGCCACCCTCGACCTGACTGAATTCAACAAAGAGCTTATCCTTTTGCTCCTCTGCAATGCCTTTCCCAGTATCCTGAACCACAAACTCGACAGTGACAGTATCGTCGTCCTCGTCCTTTAAAGAAACTCCGACGTTGACATAACCAACATCAGTAAACTATTAAGGTACGGAAGAAGAAGAATAAGAAAAAAATATATATATATATTAGGGAGGGATGTTCAGTCGTAATAGAAACATTGTTGGGGGAGATAGGAAGATGTTCTGGCCCATTTACCTTGATGGCGTTTGAGATCAAATTGCCAAGGACTTGCTTGATGATTCCTGGGTCAGCACGAACCAATTCCGGGACTTGAGCACTAAAGTCGACCAGTAATTCTACAGTGCGAGTACCGGAGAGACCGGTCATCATCCTAGCGGTATCGAGCACGAGATCGTGCAGATTGAAATTTTGACTGCAATTCGTCATTTTGGCTGCAGATACCTTGGACACATCCAGGAGCGCATTCAAGATTGTGAGTAGCGACAGTGTTGATGAATGCAACATTGACACAGTTGACTGGGCACTCGAGCTAAGAGTCTGGTCACTCATCAAGAGTTCGGTCCATCCAATCAATGCGGCCAAAGGAGTTCTGGCGAAGCAAGATAAAATATGAGGAAAACATGGAAAGTTAATATGCTAAACCCCATTCAGGAAATATACTTTTTTTTTTTTTTTTTTTTTTTTTGAATGATAATCTAGGAGTCTGTTATCATTATCAAAGACAAAAGCAGGAAAAGGAGGGTGCTTACCTCAGTTCGTGAGAGACGGATGAAACAACACCATCCTTTGACTTTGCGTTAGCAACAGCAATGTCCTTGAAAAGGTTGGCGTCGCGAACACAGACATCGACACACCATTGGTATAGGCATGTCATAGCTCCCAAGAACAGGACTGAAACCCAAAAGGCACCGAAGCCAGCCCACAGACGAGAAGCTTCCTCCTCGGAGAGCACTCCATCCTAGCAAGAAAAAGGTTTTTTTTTTTAAATAATAATAAAAATAAATAAAACACATTAAAACTTTAAAAGATTCCACAAACGATGATCATTAAGACATGTACTTTGTACTAACCTTAGTTTTCTCGCGATACTCTTCAATAGAATAGAGAATGATTGCCAGACAGGAAGCTAGGCCAACTCTGCGTCCGACAAGCATTCCAGTCACGAGGGGTAAGGCAAAGAGTAGTGTGGTCTCGAGACTGGGACCCAACAAAGGGATGGTCCGCATCTGAAAGTTTATGAAGACTGCGGTGATGGCTAGAGAAAGAATGAGTCCACATAGACGGGTTGCGCCTGTGGCGCCTTGGACAGCGGGCAGGAAGAAGAGAAGAAAGGAGCAAGCGGAGATGGACAGTTGCTTGTCAAAGACCAGACCGTAGACACAGCCCAGACAGGCAGCAATTAAGGAGGCACTCTTGACTAGTAAGAACCTGCCGAGGTTTTCAGATCCAACCTTGGATGAGGAAGGATGATCTTTTAGCCAAAGAAGGAAGGAGCCAAAACCGAATTGAATTGGACCTTGAATGGGATCGGAGCTCTTGCTTTCCAAATATGGAGTTGAGGGTGTGAGGATGCTGCCCAAACTAGTTGTGCTGCTCTGGCGACGAAACAGCTCAGAGATAGATGCGGGTGTTGATGCAAGCGACATGGACCTTGCAGCCTTCCTTTTTGAAGAAAAGGAGGATTTTGAGGCTACATTAAAACAGGAACACATTGGTGATGCATGAAAATAAATAAATAAATAAAATAAGAGAGGAAGAATTAGCACTAAGCCAACGGACCAAAATGAGAGCAAAATTATCATAATTATCATCATTGTGTCGTCGGGAATGACATGGCTCCCAAAATAAAAAATAAATAAAGAAATAAATAAATAATAATAATAATAATAATAATAAAAAAAGGACTAGTAAATCTTACCTTGTGAATGATGGTCATCAGAAGTAGTAGTAGAGCAAGAGGATGCAGATGAAATGGAGGATACGGAGGAGGATGTTGAAGTCCTAGAAGTGATAGTTGGCAGGGATTGGTGAGAGTTGATAGAGGATGAATCCTCAGATGGAGGGACAGAGGATTTTTGATTGGTGTTTGGAGCATTGACCTGTATTGAGTCAATTTTTGTGTCGTTGGCCTGTTCCCGTTGTTGTTGTTGTTGAGGCGGAGTATGAAGGTGGGGTTCTGATTCATCGCCTGCGTCTATGCAGGCAGTTGTAGTGTTGAGACTCTGTTGGGCCATGGCAGCGGCAGTACTTGTAGTCATGTTCCGCAAAGCAGAGTCCGTCCTGCCTTCTGTACTGGCGCCGATGATCTTTATATTACTAGGGATGATATCAGTGTTGTCAGTATCGGCGGTAGAGGAGGCAGTATATGTTGTATTTGTGCGGGATGAATTGCCCCCTGTGTGGTCGATGACAAGACTAGAGTCCATGTCCACACAGAAGTAAAAATAAAATGAAAATTAAAAAAAAAAAAAAAAAAAAAAATTAAAAAGAAAAAAGAAAAAAGAAAAAAAAAAAGATAGATAGATAGATAGATAGATAGATTAGAAGTTGGTTCAAGTAAATGAAATTAAAGGTGAAGAATAAGATGAAAAAGGACAAGGAACGTTATGATCACGATAATGAATAGGACCGAATAATGGGGAAAGAGGGGGGGGGGAGAAGAATGTAGATGGGAATTTGTTATAAAGAAAAGATGAGAATGTGCGGATAAGGGGATGGAGAAGCACAGCGATTGTATTTCTTGTGTCCGTGTATTATGATTGAGTGTACACGTTTCTTTTTGCTGATTAATCTGAGAGATACAAGAGAGGTAAGAGGATGAAGGGCACATGTATGTGTGTGTACGTCGAAAGACGTAAATGATCGACGGTGGATGAGGAGAATGTAAGAGTGTATGAGAGAGATTGAGAGAGAAAGAGAAAGAGAAAGAGATAAGGAGAGAGAAATGTGGAGAAATGAAAAAATGTGAGTATGTGCGTGATGAATGTGAGAGAATGTGTGAATGTTTGTGAGCAAAGATGGATTTGGACGATTAATAAGAGGGAAAGAGAAAAAAAGAAAAAAATTGGTCAGTTTCGTTTCAATTGCTCCAAAATGAAATGATTATTATAAAAATACGCCATATTTCCATATTTCACATTGTCTGTAGCTCAATCGCTTTTTTTTTTTTTTTTTTTTATTTATTCTTGGGAAAAATAAAAGGGAGACAGCCATCTCTCTATCCTCTCCTCTCTATCTACCTCTTTTTTTCTTTTTTTTTCTTTTTTTTTCTTTTTTGCTCTGTATCGACCTTGATGAGGAAATGGGACAAGAGCCGAAAGCAATGCAAGGAGTTCAAGAAAATAAGAGAAATAAAAGAGAGTGAAAGAGCCAAGGGAGCGAACGGAATATGCTTTGCTTGCCTAAAACAGATGGGGAGCAAAGCATCCACTTGTGGATAGAATAGGCTTCTCTGTTTCTTTTTTTTTTTTTTTTTTTTTTTTTTTTGCCAGATAAGCTCTTCCCTGTACTTTTTAAGAAGGTTGATTTCTCTTGAACTTTTTTTTTTTTTTTTTTTTTTTTTTATCAGTCTCCCCAGATGTAGACCCCCCTTCACAATTTTTTTTCTTTTAAATCCTTTTCATTTATGCGTCTCATCACCAAGTATGAAACCCTAACGAAGTGTACTGAAATAATTTATTGCTGTCGCTGCCTGTTACTGTTACTGTTGCTGTTGTTGCCTGTTATTGTTGTAGCTGTTATTGAAGAGAGGAGAAGGGAGAAGAAAAAAAAAAAAAAAAAAAAAAAAGACTCCTTGCGCAATTACGTTTTGGACAAGTGATTGATGGCTTGAATAATATCCTTTACTGATGATAAGGATATATAAGAAAGGTAAGAGGTTGAATGAAAGAGAGAGAGAAAGAGGATGTTGAACGAATGAATCAGGTGTTATTTCGTATTGAAATCAGTTCCCGTGACTTACTCAAAGAAGAAGAGAAAGAAGAAAGAATGAAGGAGAGATTGAACGTGAAAGAATGAGAGAATAATGTTTTTTTTTTATGGGGAATAAGAAAGAGATAAATGAAAATAGAACGGAATGGAATGGAATGGAATGAATTCAGCTTGAAATTGAATAGAGGTTGGATTGAAGAATGGATGGACAATGGGAGAATGGAAAAAGGAACGATGGAGTGATGAGAAATGAAAGTGATCAGAGATGAACAAACTCTGCCTTTCAATAATTACAAATTAAAATTGAGAGGAGAGAGAGAGAGAGAGAGAGAAGTACAAAAGAAAGAAAGAGAAGAAAAGAAAGAAAGAGGCGAAGGAGGGGTAAAAAAAAAAAAAAAAAAAAAAGTTTGCAAGCACGGTCATAACTATTTTTTTTTTTTTTTTTTTTTTTTTTCCTGACTAGATGACTAGTAACTAGATGACTAAATGACTAAATGACTGCAAAATGGGGCACTGCATTTCAAACATTTTATTTTACTATTTGCTTTTTAGCATTTACGATAATACGTAATAGATTGACATCAACAACTCGTTTAAATACTCTCCTCTCATACTACTATTATCCTATTATATATTTATATTTATATATTATACTGTATACAATAAGATATACCTTTATATATTTATACGTGTGTGACATCCAGTCCAGTTTATTCATAAAATATGTGTATCTTGGGATTTATGTATCGATTGATTGATTGATTAACCTCATCCCCCCCACCCCTTTTCTTTCTTCTCTCCAATCCTCCTTTTTTTCTCTTTCGCTCCACCCATCACCACTGCGGCATTCTTTCTTGTGTTGGATTGCGTTGTGTGGTATGGAAGGATATTATATTTATATCTACATCCATATGTGGATACAATCATAAATGGTATAAACATTGACTGCATATTCAGTAATTATTCAGCATTTATTCAGCATTTATTCAGCATTTATTCAGCATTTATTTAGATATAAATATTTCTATTTAAAAAATCAAGACTGAATCGAAAAAGAATAAAGAAAAAGAAAAAGAAAAAGAAAAAGAAAAAGAAAAAGAAAAAGAAAAAGAAAAAGAAAAAGAAAAAGAAAAAGAAAAAGAAAAAGAAAAAGAGAGAGAGAGAGAGAGAGAGAGTAAGAGTTGGTATTTCTTTAGAGTGTGCATGTCTATAGAATAGCAGCAATGAACGACAAACGACTCTTACAAACGACTCTTACAGACAAACAACAATAGCAAACAAAGAAGAAGAAAAAAAAAAAAAAAAAAAAAAAAAAAAAAAGCTGTGTGGCTGGTGGCAAATAATAATGAAAAGAAAAAAACGGCTGGGCTGGGTTCTGTCCTGCCAATGGATGCAATTGAAACTAAATATAAATGCAGGATACAAAATACATCTATCTACTGTATGTATATAAAATATATACCGTAACAGTAATTCATATATGTATATTTAATACTCATTTTATCCATTTATATTATATTATATATATATGTATATTAATAATATCAATGTTTATATTAAAGACGCTAAGATGATTGAATGGTGATTGACCGAATTGAATAGGTTAAAAACAAGTCTGTTATATATGTATTATATATATATATATATATACCTTTTCTACTTGCGAAATGAATTGAATTTTATATATATGTATATAAATTATCCATTCCAAACAAAAAAATAGAAAAAACAGGTCACACCAAAAAAGGCTTTTTAGTCGAAATGATCAAAAGGATCCTTGATGAATTCGCTCCTCATCGGACAATCCTCTTTCTCTCTGATCAAGACTTTACTGAAATGAAGGACTGGTGTATATTAAGCACAGCTTGAATGAAGACCAGAGCCATTTCCTACTTTTTATTTATTTATTATTATTATTGTTATTATTATTACTATTATTTTTTGTTCTAAATAAGATAATACGAAACCGGACTAGACCAGACCAATTTAGCGTGCTCAAAAGACCTCGAGTGATTTTTTTTTTAAAGGAGAAATGAAGTTTTAACCCAAAGGGATCAATCATGACAACGACATGAATGCCTTTTTTTTTTTTTTTTTTTTTTTTTTTTTTGGTTTTTCATCATACCTTTTATCCTATTAAATGAAGCCAATATACAACGACCAAGATACAGTTGCGATCTGATGGAACTGTATACATTCTCTCACGCCTAATCTGCGCACGACTAGAATCACTAGATCGGCATTTCATCTCGACCTAACTAGTTCGTGACAACTTTGTTTTTCTTTTTGGAAAAAAAAAAAAAAAAAAAAAAAAAATTAAAGGGTTGGCGCCGCTATAATCTGTATACTCTGCGTCATCAACTGGACCGTTGTGTCTAGTAAAACTAACTTGTACAGAACTATATCAGCTTTGCAGTCATGTTATACCAACAATACCCCTCTCCACAATGAGCGATCTACAAAGTTGTTTGTAGTTCAGTACTGTATTCCATATGCAAATATGCAAATGCAAATATGCAAAATGCTAATGAATCTTGTTTGTCTTGGATGCTTAATCAATTCAATTGAATAATGGTGATACAAAATTCTCTTCTTTTTTTGTATCATTCAATGAAGCATTATGACATCATCAAAAAATAAAGAGTGACACCCGCGTCATTACTTTTTCTTTTTTTGGGTCCTTGGAATCTCTTGCTTTCGTGACCCCAAGCGACCCCAAGCACAAACTTTTTTTTTTTTCGAGAGTGCGTTTTTGTTTTTTTATGGTCAGGACGCCGCAAAGGAACAAAATGGCTTTTTCGACTTGAGCAAAGCTTGGAACACCAGACCTTAAACAAGGAACAGGAAAAACAAGCTCCAAACAACTATGACGTTGCGCTCGAGCTTTGCTTACTTTCTTCATCTTTGTAAATACGATTATCTACAATTCTATACTATCCCACTATCGTGGGGTGATAGTCTCTGGTACCCTCTCCAACGCAGCTGCATCATTTTCTCTTTTTTTTTTTTTTTTTTTTTTTTTCTTTCTTTTACTGACAAAATAGCCTTTATTGCATAGCGCCATTAAAAAAAAAATAAATAAATGAACGATTGCTTCATAATCGCGCTACTACAGTTCAACTACGAACAAAAAAAGTTGGCGTAAAAAATAAAAAAAGGTCCGTATCCGAATAATCTCCTTTTTGACCAAGAAGAAGGACCATGGGAAACAGACTAAAAAGTCATCACCTGCTAGTTAGAATAGTCTACGGTACCATGGCTTCTTTTTTTTTCTTCTTTGATTTACCCTTCAATCGCATCCCTTACCGAGACCCCATCGATTTCTTTCTTGAGAATAGTACATTTGTATAAAGTACCGCCCAAAGCAAGAAAGCAAATGGACAAGATGCAGATATTATATTTGATTTTCGTCACTTCTTTTAAATGTCTCATCCGTACTGCACACATACACTTTTACCACATCTACCATATCAGTCAAACAAGTCATGAACAAACAGGCTGAAAATGTTTCTCTGGACCTAACATGGCCACCTCGGAGATATCAAAAAAAAAAACCATGTGAGATCAAATTGACAATGTTCAACTACAATACATGTTCTCTGTCTCCTGCATTTTCTTTTTTTTTTTTTTTTTTTTTTTTTTTTTACTAAATATAAACATCATATCTTGGTGTCATCATTGTCAGCGATAGTTTAGCATCTGTGTAACAAAGGATTATCCAAAGGAACAGTATGTATAAAAAATAAAAATAAAAAGCCCTTGCATTAAATGATTTATTCCATTATCCCCTGCCCTGATTATCTTATTCCTAATAACCGGGTGTGTCTTCATCAAACTACTTTCTC
The DNA here is from genome assembly GCF_002105155.1 of Lobosporangium transversale. Classification (NCBI taxonomy): domain Eukaryota; kingdom Fungi; phylum Mortierellomycota; class Mortierellomycetes; order Mortierellales; family Mortierellaceae; genus Lobosporangium; species Lobosporangium transversale. Next base: position 380,667 of record NW_019029003.1, on the reverse strand, counting down.
CTTGTTTGTCAGCCTCAACAGCATTATACATACATATATATCATGTGTATCATTAACTAACAAACTAAAAAAAAAAAAAAAAAAAAAAAAAAAACAGGTTGTAATGGGATTATGGGAGCCGATCTCGTTTCCTACTGGGTTCTAGTAGTGATAATAAAAAAGATCATTAAATAAATAGAAAGATCATCATCATCATCATTACTTTCATCACTCTACTCACTTGCATGAAAATATCACGATATTTATAAGATACAACGATACAGCGATATAACGATATAGCACATCTAAACGGGCTCCTTTCCACTTGTTCAATTTTACGTCAAAAAACCAAAGCAAGTTCTTTAATTATCTTAAAAATAATAAAAAATATACATGTAAAAAAGAAAAAAAAAAAAAAAAAAAAAAAAAAGAAGCAAGTTCTTTAATTAATGTTCCATCTCTGCCCTCATGCCTTGTCCCTTGTTCCAATTTTTATTTCCGTCATAGCTGTGCAGCAGATGGTCTGTTGTAAGAAGAGAACAGACAGAGAGGATGGACAATATGCATTAACATCAACATACCAATCCAATTGATCACCAATCTTTTTTTACATATCAATGAACTCTCATCATTGCATTGCTGTCCAAAACTTGGGGGTTTTTTTTTTTTTTTTTTTTGATGGAAAACGAACTAAAGTTAGCTCTCTCTCTCTCTCTCTCTCTCTCTCTCTCTCTCTCTCTGTTCCCTTCTCTTCCTACGAACTTTTTCCCAACTCTAATTATCTCTTTACTGGCTAATATTGATAAACGCGTCTTAAGAGCCAAAAAGAATAAATTTTTACTCGTAATTGCATATTAGACTATCATCATGACAACACTAATGAATATGCACAGAGAGCTTTTTCCCGTCTTTCGAAGCTTTATTTTTTATTTTTTATTTTTATTTTTATTTTTTTCCCGCACTATTCCTTCGCGTGCAAAAACAACGTGTTTGTGTAGTATATCCATCATTGACGCACTGACAGCGATTCTATGCATATAACAATCTAACAATCATTTCATTGTCTCCTTGTTTTTTTTTAATGCATCCCACTAGTGTTCTTTCAAAAAATGTGTAATTTGTTTGGTACCTTTTTTTTTTTTTTTTTTTTTTTTTCCTCCTTCGTTAATGCTGTTTATTGTAGACTCTAATTGAAGAGCTTTTTTTTATTTTATTTTTATTTTTTTATAATGATTATTATATATGATTATTATCATTTATTAGTCATTATTGTCCCTCTGATGCTTCAAATTCTGGAAGATCAAAGACGAATGGGTATTGTCCAAAGTTGGCCTTGAATTCAAATCCGATCGTGTTGTTGTTCGATGATGAGAACTGACTTAAAGTAGATTGCTCTCTGTTGAGGTAATGTGTCTGTGACAGAGGTCCTCCCACTCCCCCACCTTCCTCCACAACAGACACACATGGGTAACAATCCAACACATCCACTCCATAGAACGCCTGACCTAGGCATTCACCATTAAGTGTAAAGAAAATCTCCCGGGACGCAAAATCAACACCACATCCAACAATGGATCCTGCTTTAAAAGGTTGACCACGGGCACGTGCCTTCATCTTCCCAGACTGTGAACGTGCATTTAGGCTAGGCCGGTTGTTGGAGAGTGATAAAAAGTTTTCATCACTTGAATAACCATACGAATTCTCCTTCCAGCCCAAGGTCTCAGTCATGCTCTGATCCTTGCCACAGATGCCAACCACAATCGTTCTAAAAAAGCAGTGGTAGTAATGTAGTAATCGGAGTCGTGAGTAATATGTATATATACGTCGCATAAAATTAATAACAATAATAACAATGCGAGACTATTATTATTATTATTATTATTATTATATATAAACATATACCTACCCGAGATTGGTTGGTGGCATGTAGAGAATAGTAACCTCGAAATAAAAGACATCCTTATCGCGAGGTGAGACCTTTGGCCCACGAATACATCCAGAACAAGCAGCAGAAGATGACCTCCCTTTCATCCCCATTGAAAGATCATGGGCAATGACAGAGAGACCGTCTGATAAGACTTTGAAGATCTTGTCATTCCTGACACCGTTATTCCATGTAATCAGTTGTGGAGCTTGAACAGGTTTGGACATGATTCTCTGTGGAAAAAAAAAAAAAAAAAAAAAAAGTTTAAAGGATATAAATTTTTTGATCAGCAAGCAAGCTATATATTTATAAAAAAAAAAAAAAAAGAACACGTCTTTTCCTTACCTTCTTGTAGTCCACAATGTTAAACAAGAATGTCTGGTCTCCAAAGTTGGCATTGATTTCTGTGCCAGCATGGGACAGGCCGATGGCTGGGTACAGAGGGATTGTGTCCTTGATGAACCGGAAGGCCACCCCCAACATATCTCCATTCAACGTAAAGAACACTGCACGGTCCACAAAATTGATACCACAACCCACGACATCATTCTCCTTGTATTCGTATGCGTACTTGATGGATTGTTTACCATTTCCAAAGTACAGGTATCCATCATCACTATGGTAACCCCAAGAGTTCAAGTCCCAGCCAACTTGACAATTCTTCCGCAATGCTTTGCTGGCAATGCCCACACTCATAGTACTGCCTTTAACCTCCTTGTAGGCGTCAATCGTGATTTCAAAGTAAAACAAACCGCACTGGGGATTGATCGGATGGTTGGCTGTGACAGAAGCTGACACTGTCATGTCGTTCTTGAAATCGGCTATTAAAAAAAGTTTTGTGGACATGTGCGCATGTGTGTGTTTAAAAAATGTAAGTAAAATGATGATAATAATAATAATAATAATAATAATAATAATAATAATCTACAACCTCCCCTTATAACTTACATCGATACTTGATATAGCTACCCTCGACATCCAACTCTGGCGGCGCATCATCATGATCCCAAGCATCCGGGGGTGAGAGATACAAATCTGGATTGTCCACAGAATGCCGGTTCTTGATAATAGCTCCAGCTGATGGTTGTGTGGCCGTGGGTGGCTGTGAGGAAGATGATGGGCTTGCTTGGAACGATGAGCTTGACGGCTGTATAACATCGGGTGCTGCAGACCTAGGACGATCATGACCACTATTTCGCAAAAGCAGCTCATCTTCCATCGACAAAAACACAGGAGCATCTGCGGGCAGATCATGCAGCGCGTGTGGACCTGGTTTCGAGGGTGTCACAGGTGTTTCAGGAGCAACAGGTGGGTGTGGTTTGGGATGTGGAGCTGCTGGCATTGCATCTTCATAAGAGTATTGATGTAGACTTGGCTGATACTGATACTCAAATGAGACATGACCCGGTTGAGGGACAGAGTCATATTGCTGGTGCTGGTGCAACTCCTGATAATCCTGATGTGGGAAAGGTGGTTGTGGTGGTTGATATGGATATGCAACATAGATATCTGACTCGTCAGGCTTTTGTTGTCCTTGGCTGAGCTCAGATGGGTTGAAGGCGCCCGGAGGTGAATTAAAAGTACCCAAAAGTGGGTTGTACATGTTCATAAAATCAGAATTACCCGGGGAACTTGCGATTGTGCTCTGTTCCTGAACCATAGGCACTGGAAGGGGTAACATGAAGGAAGATGACTCCTTTGCTGCCGCTGTTGTAACTGCCGAAAATGTGGGTTCAGAGCCGTTTGAGAGTAGGGTAGATGGGCCTTGGATAGGACGGGGCGGCAGACTAACTCGACCAACTGCTGCTGCCGAGAGCATGAGTTCGTCTGGGAGTTCCGTCGGTAACTCATAACCAATGGCCTTACAGTTCACAAGATGAAGACCCGCGATAAACTCCGTTCGTGTCAACGCCGGTTTTTCTTCCGGGTTTAACAGTTGCCTATACGCATCCGAGTATTGTATATTTTTAATGCACGTAATGAGAATCCTCTCAAAGGAATAATAGTAATAATAATAGTAATAAACAGTTTATGCACATCTGTGTATTCTAAATCAGAGACTCACCATATTTTGTAGAGATCGCTATTCGGGAGTCCAAGTGTCATGAAGACCTTCCCAGCAATATCGGCTAAAAAAAAAAAAAAAAAAAAAAGCGTATCAGAACGTTGTATAGTTTACAGATTACCAGAATCCTGAATACCATTAAACAAAATTTGATTATAAAATGTAGATGTTATACTCACATGATACACACTCCTCTGCTGGACGCTCCCAAAGTCCAAAGATACGCTCGTAGGTAGCTTGCTCTGATTCTGTAAAGGTCCATTCAAACTGCGTTGCCTCCAGCTGTTGCAAGTCATCCTCATATTGAAAGTTATCTTGTCCTTCTTCGCTAGCTGTCATGGCTGTTACTGCCTGCTGAGGCTCCACAGTGGGCTGTTTTGGCACTTCAGCTCCAAAGTCTACACCTTTTTGCTGGCTGGTCTGACTACTGCTGCTGTCAGATCGTCTGATAGCACCAAGGTCTTCATTTATGAGTGGATCTAAAACCGATCTGCTACCGGATCCTGATCGTGACAAAGGCATGCTTGACTGTAGTTCTCGGATAAAGGCACTTACACCATCATCCACATGATCAAGATCATCCTCCTCCTCCTCCTCATCATCATCATTCTCATCCTCATCACCCTCGTTTTCTTCTTGCAGAAGAGGGGCATCCTGCACAGGAATGAGATCAACCCTTTCCGTCGGAAAGGGAATATAAACCTCTTCCGAAATCGTGGGCTTCGAGCCTGAAGAACCTGCTTGTGGGTGGCTAGCTTTTGCGGCTGTAAGCGCTGCAGGTTTGGGTGCTGGGATCGGAGGAGTTCCACTAACAGGGCTTTTAGCCTTTCTTGTAAGCGAACCAGATGATAATAGAGATTTCGGTATTGGTGATTCCGGAACAGGAAAGCCGTTGGTTATCGTGGGTGTAATTGGATTTAGGCTAGTACTTTCAGTTCTTTCAAGGACAGGGGTTGAACGGCCCGCTTCTGCCAGGGTAGTGTCGATGTGTATGGTGGCTGGCGATCGTTTATGAAGACTACCCGTTGGCGACAATAGGTTCTTCACATCATCAAGAGACTCATTCTCCTTCAGGGCCATAGGGTTTGTAAAGTCGGATGGCATCGTCCAGTTGCTCATTGAGAATGAGGACGCAGCTACGTCCGTAAGCGCCTTCATTGCAGGTGAGACAGGTGATGAAGCAGAGTCGATGTCCTTATCTTCCGCACCTGCGTCCACGTCCACGTCCGCGTCCGCGTTCGCGTCAACATCTGTGCTAGTGGTAGAGAAGGCCACGGCAGTTGCGGTCGTAATTGCGGTGGACGTTGTTGGTTCAGATGATGGCGCCGTCTTTGGCTTAAGCTTAATGCCGTCCTTTGTGGCTGTGAGCCCTGTTTGTCTGAGCTTCTCGATTGACTCATCCACTTCTGTTAATGAAGATTGTCCCGAAAGTACATACGGTCGGTTGTCGACCTCTGTCAAGGGCGACTGGGCTTCCAATGGATGTGGCAGATTGTCGATTTCAGTGAGAGCCGACTGTGATTCCAGAGGGTGGGGTAGATTGTCGACTTCTGTCAAAGCCGATTGCTCTTTCAATGGATGAGGTAGATTGTCGACCTCAGTAAGGGCCGATTGCTCCTCAATTGGATAGGGTCGATCGTCTATCTCGGTCAATGCTGACTGGGCTTCGATTGGGAATGGAAGGTTGTCGACTTCTGTAAGGGACGACTGATTTTCGATAGCTGATGGATATGGCGACTGGTTAGGGCTCTGACGATTCGGATACTGAGTTGAGCTGAACTGGGAGCTCCGTCCACTAAATCCTGGTCCCGAGCCCGATCCTAGTCCTGATTCCGTTCGACTAGGAGAATAGACTCCAGAGCTAGTCCGAGATGTTGCGTCCATCTCTGTCAGTGACGATTGGTGCTCAATTGCAGACGGGTATCCCTGAAGTGGTTGGATTGCAGGTCTGTCCTGAGTGGATGAATATGGCCGTGAGACTCTGGCATTGATACCTGTCGTCACAGCAGGCGCAGGATCGAGTGTCGTCAGTGATGAATCCCGGTCATAGTTTGGTATCGGAATGTTGTCCGTCAGAGAAGATTGATATTCCACAGGCATGGGTTGCATCGATGCGGCTGCTGTGTGCGACAAAGGTGTTGTGGGAGGATAGGGGCTGTGTGCAGAGCTTGGACTAGCACCACTAGAGGAATGGCTCCAGGAGGCAGATGGCTGTGGCGAAGGGGGCCCAGCATTGAAACTACTACTCTGGCGATTGTGCAGTGCCTGCAATTGGGTTTTACGCTGCAGCTCTGGTTGTGTTTGCTGTTGCGATGTTTGAACAGGACGATACGCAGAGGAAGAAGTGGATGAAGAGGAAGGTGGTGTATTAATGGATTGTGTTGTAGATGAAGAGACCTCAACCTTGATATTCTGTTGGACGCGTTGTTGCTTCCAGGTCTGGGCTTGACTCTCAGTCATCTCTGCCTTGTAAAAAATGGGAGGAGCCCCTGGCGAAGTTGGTGTTGTTGGATGCATTGTTGGAGCAATTGAAACCGAGGAAGAAGGCAGTACGACTGAAGGACTCGCAGGCAAGGATGAAGCTTGCTGTGCATAGTATGGAGGGGCAGGCGAGAGGGGTTGATGAGGTGGATACTGCGTGGGATGGTAGGATCCTCCAGAGAGAGGTCGTGAGGGCTCTGACGAAGGTGAAGGCGAAGTCGGACGGTGAGCAGCCTGGTAATATGGATGATGCTGTGCTGTGTGCGCGTGTGCGTGTGGATGCTGGCTTGGCTGGTGTAGGTGCGGAAGAGGGGTGTAAGGTGAACTAACAGGCACCTGAGGGTAACCAGTCCAGCCATAAGGTGGAGGCGGTTGCTGGGGATGTTGTTGGGCATGGTGGCCAGGTTGAGGATGGCCATAGGGATGTCCTGATTGAGGGTACATCGTAAAGGTAATCTTTTATTCCTTTCTTTTTTTGTGAGAATGCAAGAGGCGAAAAGAAGATTTAAGAGATTATGCGAGTAAGGGCTGTAAGCAAAAGGCAAAAGACAAGGAATGCAAGAAGAATGAGAAAGGAAAAAAAAAAAAAAAGAAGAGGTGTTGTAGAAAAAAGGGTTGTTTGATGCGGGAAATGCACAGCCCAGTGGCGTGTGATTGATCTTTTTTTTTTTCATCTCTTTGAATCTTGCCCCTGTTCCATTGTGCTATTGTATGTTAATTGGTAAATTGGTGGCAACCTTGGCCATGGCTTTTTATTGCTTCCAATGATAGACACCTGTCTCAATTCCAGAGCATGGGAAAAATGTTTTTTAGTCATTTTAAATGTTTAAATCGAAAAAAAAATAAAAATAAAAATAAAAATAAAGACAAGAGAGACACCAGACAAGGACAAGTGAAGTGTCATGTCACCAGAGTCAATGTGATCATTTACATCTTCGCCACGTTTGCATCTTTTCCTTCGCTCCCAGTCTAGATGGATTCAAAAACAGCGCCTCTTTAAGGAATGGCATCAGGAAAAATTGTGCAACACTCAAACATCCTTTTTCTACATTCCCCTCCCTCTTTTCACTCGTCTGTCACCTTGTTGTCGCCCCAACCATCTTCTTTTCCCCTTCTTCATTCTTTCCCCTCATCACAGTTACCATGAACCGATTCACCTCATCAACCACAATCCTTTCCCGAACCCCACCCTTTTCCTCCTCCACACCTGCGCTATTTCCCACACGCTCCTACCGTCCACTTCAGTGCCCGACCTGTAAGGAGCTCTTGCTCAATCCTATTACCCTGCCCTGCGGCTTTACTGTCTGCCAAGGCTGTCTCCCACCTCTGGAAACCATCGACTTCCAGCAGCAGATCCGATGTCCCTTCAATGCCTGCGCACGCTCTTGTCTACACACACCGGACCAACTAGCCGTCGATGTGACCCTTCAGAATCTCTCAATGATCTTACGGACAGCGGCACTCCACTCCAATTCCCTTGCCAACATCCTTCATGAAGACTCTGAGAACGAGCGGCCCCACCATCAACCAGACAACCTCTTTTACGGCAGTACAGAGGCCGATCCTACCTGGGAAGCCACTTTAGAAGGCCTTTTTGACCCATATATGTCCATTCCAACTGAGCCAGTTGTCAGCTCAAGTTCAGCTTCATCCTCAGCCCTTTATCGCAATATTCCTACCATTGTTGACAATCTACGTCTAAAAATTCAGCAAGAAGTCGAATGTCAAATTTGCTTTCTGCTCTTTGATCATCCTATCACGACTTATTGTGGTCATACTCTTTGTAAGAGCTGCCTTATCACTTCTCTGGATCACAAACCAGACTGCCCACTCTGTCGACGCAAGCTACCTTTGTATATGTTCTATCACAATCAACCACCCAACAAGGCACTTCTGCGCTTCATTCAGTATCTTTCCACTCGCCCAAGAATAACTTTTGAGAGTGAAAATCATTCATCTGTCGAGGAACGAGAGGTTGATCCAACGCTGGCCGTGACCCCACTGTTTATCAATGCTCTCATCTTCCCACGGATACCCTGCTATCTCTTGGTATTTGAACCACGATATCGAAAACTGTTGAGGAATGTACTCAAGACAGAAAGCAAACTATTTGGAATGGTGCTCCCGCCTCAACAACAAAAGTATCAAGATCTGGAAACCTTTGCTTGGGAACCCAGTATGGAGTATGGCACGTTATTAAAAGTGCTCTCCTGCGAGCTCTTACCCGATGGACGGGCACTTGTAGAGACCGTTGGGGTATCTAGGTTCCAGATCCTGACTTATTCCAAGGTGGACGGATATTATGCTGCCACGGCCGTCGATATAATTGACGATATACCCGAAGAATACGAACGAGGACTTGAGAAGAAGGTTCTGGATGCTGCCGCCGCTACTGCGAAGGAGCGTGAGCAGCAAGCAGAAACAGGCATATCTAAAAGTATAGCTGAGAGTGGTGAGGAGCAAGCCAGCCATCTGCTCGGAAGAGCAAGTAAACGGAGACAAGACCAAGAGACTTCACAATCGGGGACCACTCCGCTCCTTTCGCATTCAAGTTTATCACTATCTCCATCATCATCATCATCATCATCATCATCATTGTCGTTATCGGTATCAGTGTCAGCACCGACGTCATCTTCAGGTCTCTTAGAAGATGTAGGTAGATCTTCTTCTCGCCAACTGGGATTTGAGGACCTCCATCGGCAGAAACTTGAGATGCTATCACAAAAGCAACTACTGCAGATCTTAGTAGCGTATGTGGCCTATATGCAAGACCGACTGGGACCATTGGCAACGCAGCGTCTCCAGCGCGAATATGGCGAGATGATTGAGGATGATGGGCAATACTTGTCATTCTGGGTAGCGTCCGTACTCCCAATGCCCCCGTATCAAAAGTACGAGCTGCTGCACGAGACCTCTGTTCGTAAACGTTTGCTGACTGTACTGAACTGGATCAAAGACATTGAGACGCGTCGCTCAATGGCTGTGTGCACAATTTCGTAGTCAAAAGATATTGACATTGGGGCATGGTTGATGAGAACGTGGCTTACTTTTACTTTTAAACATCTTTAAATAAGTTGGATAGAATAATATGACTCTCCACTCTCTTTTCTTTCTCTCTCTTCGTACCTTTTTTTTTTTTTCTCATAAACGTCCTAATCAAAAAGAAAATGTCGCGTGGCGCGTTCATCCCTGCCATCGCAGCATCACTTGTCATGCCTGGCATGGTCTTTGCTGGTATGTGCCTGTTGTCAATCGGCATAGTCATCTTTTCGCAAAGACATGATGTGTTTACTCATTCAACAGTTGATTATCACAACGGATAGATGCTTCGACAGGATCGATCGCCGCCTCGATCCCGTACTTTGAATGTAAATGACTAGACATGCACATACACTTTTTTCCCCCTCCTTAATTGTCACACACTTTGGATCTGATATGGCTAAATTCATCATTTCCTTGATTCATTTATCTAGCATTTGACGAATTGCGAGACCGCTTTGGAAAGGAACTCATGTATATCAGCTTCATCTTCTTAATCCTGGTCACATATTGGGTTGGGAAAAGGCATAATGAGGTGCTTGCAAAGTCCACTATGGCAGTTATGCTGCCACTCTTCCGTGCTAACTTTGCACGTGTGGGTGACAATGGTGCCGAACTGGCGATCGATGCGCCTCACGAATATATTATCTACTTGACGGGCCGTCGCCATGTAGCAACTGTTCATGGACTGATCAAGGTACAACATAACATTGTTTTTATTTCCTTTCAAATCAAGATTATTTTTTTGGAGAAAGAATTTCTTTTTGCATCCAATATGTTAATTTAAACTGACTTTTCACTCTTCATTTTTTGGGGTGGCATGGTCATACTAGATGCGGCCTCGCCAGGATCTCATCCGCACGATTTTCACCTTTCTATCAACCCCAGTTCAGGATACTTGCACGCTGAATGTAACCATGAACCCTGGCGAGTATAGTGACGGAGTATTTGCGGTTGTGCCCAAGACCACGGGAATATCTGTTCGCGCAAAGTTTTATGATCTCACAACGTTTACCAAAGCTTCGAATCAGAAATCGTTGGACGCTTCGTTGATCACATTAACAGAGTCAAATGAACTGACAGAGGCCATCCTGCCTTTAATCAGCGACAAGTTGAACAAGGCTGCTCAATGGCTCGATTACTTTGTCGTCTCCGACCAGCCTATGTACAAGCCTGAAACGTACGTTCGTTCTCTCCTCTATCTAAATTGCAACATTTTATACCTAATCATTGATCTCACTCAATTTTTTCTGTTTTTTTTTTTTGCTAGTGTTTCTACAGAGCCCTATGCCAAGCGCATCTCGCTATCTTTCCGCTTGCCTAATGCTAGATACACTCGTGAGATCTTGCCTCTCGTGGAGGCCCTTGTTGCCTGTCTGGACGGCCTTCCTCGTGATTGCCATGTCACTGCAGTGGTAAGTGACTTTTAGATTGGAACTACCCAATTTGTCTCTATTGCATTGTATCTGCCGTAATACTAATTTAAAACATTTCATTCTTTTTTCTTTTTATCTTTTTCTTTTCTTTTTTTCTTTTTGCTTTCAGACAAAGTCCAAGATTATTAAGGCTCGTGAAGAAGCTTCTAAAGAGCTCGACAAGAAGGCTCAAGCAGAAAGAGCGCGAGAGTTGGAGGAGAAACGTGTACGAGAGAAGCGTGAGTATGAAAAGAACTTATCGCCCGAAGCCCAACGCAAGTTGGCTGTCAAAGAGGAAAAGAGAGCACTCAAGAAGCGTCAGAAGATGGTCACCAAGAAGGCATAATAGATCATTCAGAAAAAAAAAAAGTGAGAAAGAGAAGAGGGAAAAAAAAAAAAAAAAATGTAAAGTAGAAGACAACGACTAGTCTTTATTTATCTGTCTGCATTCATTAAACCAAAACATTATGAAATATCTTGTTGGGATATGAACCAATTTTAGTTCGGTTTGTTGAGCAATTGATCCATAAACTCGGCAGCAGAGACTTGTTTCTTCAGCATGCCTACACCTGTGCCAGCCCAGAGTGGCAACAGATCGAAATCCTGATCTTTGGTGGCCCTTATCCAATCCTCCTTGGTACCGGTGCGATCTTCTTTGAGCAATTTGAACACTGCTGGACCTGTCTGTTCGTACAATCCATGGTTTTTCAAATCCTCCTCTTCACGCTCCGTCACTAAATTTCTCACAACTCGCCCGTCATAACCCTCAGGCCAATTGAACTCGCGCAACTCGTCAAAGATGCGGGTGCGGACGGTGCCTGCACCACCATCCTCGACCTTCAAGAGGCGTTCCTTTGCATGCTGAGGGCCTGGCGATTCGTATGTGGGCATGAACCCGGTTCCAATGACTGCGCCAGATGCTCCCATTGTCTGAATGGCTGTAAATTGAGATGCAACTGAGATTCCACCTGCAGCCAAGATGGCAGGCATGGTAAGTTTTGATCCTGAAGCATTGACTGAACCAACCTTGGCCTCAAGAGCCTGGATAGCTTCAGGGATCAAAGTCATCAAAGGCCATACACGCTGAGCACCATGACCTCCAGACTCCGTTCCCTGCAAGACAATCACATCGACAAGTTCTTGTTGAGCTTCCAGAGCTTCTTGAATTGTTTGTACTTGTACAATCACTTTGGTTCCAGTCACTCCATGTTCGCGAATCAGCTTGAGGTATGGCTTATAGTTCCCAAATGAGAACCAAACTGCTGCAGGTGGACGAGGTGGAGATTGACGGTTAGGATCATCACCTCGACCCTTGAGGATATCTAATAGCAACTCAGGTCCTTGACGGTCCAGCCAAAAAGTGATGAACCCAACTCCATATGGTAAAAATTGATCTGGTTCAGGACCTGCCTCTGCTCCTGTTACTTCCCCTGCCCTTGCTCCTGCTGCTCCTGCTGCTTGATTGCTGCCTGGAGCCTCAAGGTCCTTGAGAAGTGGAAGAATGGACTGAAGCTCCTTGAGGATCTTGGGAGGATCTGTAAAGTAACCGATTGGATAGATGGGGAACCCTCCGTGATTGGCAACAGCAGCAACAAGTGTGGGTCCTGACCAAGCGTTCATGGGTGCGGAAACGATCGGCTTTGTCACACGGAGAAGAGGTGTGCCATTGGAAACAGCTTTTGTAAGATGGCTGAACGTGCTAAGGAAAGCGTTCTTGGCAACAGACATGTTTTTAGTCTGTAATGATAATTAGAAGCGTGAGAGAGTGAGAGAAGAAAGATGTGTTATATCAACTGCGAAGCAAAAAAAAAAAGTATATTTTGGACTCTGCAACCCTTCATCGCGCCGTTGGGCAAAGGGAGATAGACTAATCCAAATCGAGACAATGACAAATTCAGAAAAAGGCATTCAACATTAAGGAATGAGTCATTCATTTCATTAGAGTCAAAGGAGGAACATGGATCGAAGGGATCAAATGAACAACTGACTCACTGAAAGTGAGAAAGTAAAGTCGGACAAACCTCCTTGTATGAACCGTTTTTCTACTGCGCACAGTGTATGTTATGTTGCATGTGTCATAGTTTTTTTTTTCCTGCCTCGATGCACTGTACTCATTCCAACCTTGGCTTATTTTCTTCTACTTCTCCTTCTCTTTTGCCATCTTAGTCCAGCCTTTTTAGTAGGAGAGCATATTTTGTTTTTATTATCAACAATCCTTTTATTCGAATAAACAAATGGTTGATGACTGCGGGTGAATTGAATAAACCTTTTGTCGGGTCGCTTTGCCTTTTTCCCTTTTTCCCTTTTTCCCTTTTTTCTTCTTTTTTACGCAATTGCATTCCGAACACTTTTCATATTGACACATTCATTCGCTCAAGTCCTGCATCATCCACTTACTCATCTCAAAAGATTAGGAAAAGAAAAAAAAAAAGTGTGAAACACAACAATGTATCTGAATCAGAAATCTATTCAAGCGCTGGAAAATCTGAAGAACTATCCGCCAAGTGTAGACAATTATCAAGCCAAGAAACGCTCGGCTGTGTTAGTAGCGCTTGTAGCCAATAATGAAGGCGATCTTGAGGTCATTCTCACAGCTCGCTCTTCTTCTTTACGTACTGGTGCTGGTGAATCTGCATTTCCTGGAGGTTTGTGTTGGATCTGAAAATTGCCATGATAGGTGGACCTTTATTCAAGTTTTAGGCCTTTTACGGTTTTGTTTTACATTAATTGACACTCCGGTTGCCATGATTATTAATTGATCGAATATTTAGGCAAGCAGGACCCTGAGGATGCTGATTTGATAACGACGGCTGTAAGTCATTCTGTCAAAAAAAAAAAAAAAAAAAAAAAAAAAAATGCTTTTAACCATCTATTCGAATGCATGAATTATTAAACGCGCATTTTTGCTCATGCGACTGTGATACCAGAAACGGGAAGCGTTTGAGGAAGTTCGGTTATTGCCTTCTAATTCTCAGGTATTGACAGTACTATCACCTGTACTCTCTCGACATCTGCATGTTGTCACACCTGTAGTCGCCTTTTGCCCCGACCTGAGGACCACAGACCTTACCACCCTCCTCCGCCCAAATCCTGGAGAGGTCGCTGCCATTTTCACAGAGCCTCTTGAATACTTCCTCAGTCCTCGCCCAGGAGACTACAATTGGTTTGATATGGATTGGATTTCAAATCATCGGGTCCACAGGTTCGAGCGATGTGGGACCCATAACTTTATCCTTGAGAAGCTGGAGAGTTCTGGGCAGTTGCCACAGACAGCAACAACAACATCATCATCAAACTCAAGCTCTGTGTCGAATAGTGGGGAAGATAAGCAACTCGAGAAAAAAGAAATTGTTGCTCAAGAGAATCCAACCAAGGTTGGCTGGGCTGTATATGGTCTCACAGCAGGGGTGCTCATCGAAGTTGCAAAGATTGCCTATCAACGTAACCCAGACTTTGAAACTTTTGCACCAGGGCAAACCCTGAACAATGAATCTGTGGTAGCATGGTATAATCAGAAATATGGTCCCCAGCCTGTGTTATAATGTAAATAAAAGTATGTGTTTCCTATCTCTCAATTCGGTTTTTTATTTTTTCATCTATTGGCGGATTGTAAGGTACAGAGACATGTCCTTAGAAAAGCTAATTGGATTGTCAACTCTGATATCTTCACATTCATGTTCTGTGGCTGCTGCTGCTGTTGTTGTTGTTGTTGTTGTTGTTGTTGTTGTAGTTGTAGTAATTCATCAGCAGCGTGATCCAGATCCTTGGAGAGTGCTTTCAAAATGGTAGCGTATTTTATACGTTGCTCTTGATCTGTCATAAAGTTTCTAGTCTTTCGCACTCTAGCATGTAGCTGACTACTGACAATATTGCCTAGAGACGAAGTGCAGATGACATCGCATCCAACTAAAAGTTCGATCCAAAGCTTAGGAGCAATGCAAGTGCGATATTCGTTCTTCGTGTCCTTGTTGACACTAGCAGACGATGACAATGCTACTGCTGAAGGGGAAGAAGAAGAGGAGGAGGAGGAGCAATAGAAGAATGGGTTGGAATTGACATCCAACTCGATCAGGCCTTGAAGCTGACATTGTTCCTCTAATCGGCGGTTCCATTGTGGTACTACGACCAATTGGATATACCAATCTTCTTTCACGCGGTAATGATCTGCGAAGAATAATCGAAACACTGGGAACATGGCTTGTTGAAGGTCTGTAAAGGACACTTGAAATCGGATCTTACCATAGGGAGAAGAAGGAGCCGGCCGCTCATCCAAGGCAGGAGTGGTGCAGAAAAAGATTCCCAACATATTGAAATATGGATTTACGATCGGAGAAAAGTCATTCAGACGATCGAGAGCGTATTTTTCAGCAGGATACGCAACCAGATATCGCTTCATTTCATCATTAACGCTAGGCTTATTAAAAGCAAAGGGGGAAGTGACAACAATCTCTTTCCGTTGCATATCCTCTGAGTGCCAATTACGGTAAATCTGATGGCAGGTCGCATGCTTAGCTGACGCGCAGTAAGTCAAAGCCTGTTGATAGCGTTCTTGAATCAATACTTGGATTGTGTTACAAAATTTCTGTGCAGAGTCGATTGGCTGTTGTTGTTCACCGACAGTGGCTGTGCCTAAGGTGCGAATGGTGCTGCTCTCTTGTGTCTTTTTATATCTACTTCTACTTCTACCTTGGCTTCCGCAAGCAATATGACCTTTGTGTTTATGATTACCTGATGACAGCATCATGGATGGGACGGATAAAATGGGATGAAGAGGGGATTTTTTTTTTTTTTTCTATACAATAAAAGATTGAGAAGACAGCAATAATGTATTGCCTTTTAAATTTTTGGAGACATGGAGGATGTCAGCAATTTTCAGCTGTGCATTAACCACTGTGGATCAAATTCAATGTGCAAAGATAGAAAAGACCACAATGCTCCTTGGTGCTGTGTGGACAACATAAAAGTATAGAATAAATGTCAGCTTGGACAAGAAGAAAAAAAAAAAAAAACCACACCCACTTCGTTCTTGGAGTGATGAGCGTAAAGTAATGTTACCTTCATAAGGGCTGACAAATCATTAGTTTTGACTAAAAATACTCGAACGTTCTGCGATAGGAGATCCCTTTGTTGATTATTTAAACTCTCTCTTATAAATTTATAAATTATGGAATTGAGTTTGGAGATGCATACGGAATCCGAAGATTTGTATCTGCCGCATCATACGACTTACATCATTCCTGTGATGTCCTAGTTTGGGATCAAAAGGACATATCCTTCTATCAACTGTGCTCTATGTTTCCCATTATGCTTCCTCTCCTTCCCATTACTCTATATCAAACTGTGTACTCCTTGTTATTGCCAAGAAGGAGAAAAGCAAACTATATTAAAAAGTAAAAATAAAAGGATAAAAGATATTTCAATCGGCTTTTTTCTTTCCTCCACGCAAGCATTGTTGATTCAAATAGCAACAGCCGGCGAAAAGGGAAGATGTTGGCTATTAGACATTTAGTTGCGCAGAAGAGTGGAGGAGGGAGAACCAATTCTGAGTTCTTGCTGCAAAATCACATCACTTTGCGTGATGTTTTCGTCAGACGGACGACATTGACGGTTGTATTTATTGAGTTTATTTATTTACTTTTATCTCCGGATCCGCAATTCATTTACTGCCTGCCTGCGTATGCCTTGACTAATTGGATTCTTTGACTTGAAGCCTGTGTATGGGTAGAATGCATTGGCAAATTGACAAATAGGTATAAGCGATGGTCGATTAAATTGCTAAGCAAGCAGAAAATGGTATAGTCCCAGTTGATCATTAATTTTTTTTTTTTTAGTTCTCTTGATGTCATTGTTGATTGTTGTGCATGGTTTCTCCACAAACTTGACAGTTGACGGTTCCCTTTTCTTTTTGCTTCATCTTTGGATCTCCGACTCTGCTAAAGGCTCCAAAGGCTGCCAAGGTCGACGGATACGGTACGACTAAAAGGGTTTACGTTGTCATGGCTTCTAGGTTCTTCTCAAACAATAAAAAAGAACAACTGATACTGCGGTGCATCTGTGGCTCGTGCATGCTCAGAGAAAATATAAAGAAGAAACTTTTTTTTTTTCTTTTGCATCCAATTTGATTTTAATTATTCTTAATATTTTTCTTTTTCTTTTTCTTTAATCTTCAACCCTCAAGCGCATTCAGCATCATCATTATATTAAACAAAGCAAGCCATTGACACCAAAAACAACTTCATCAGTTCGGCATAAACCTCACTCCCTCTCTCACACTTTCAAGGTAATGCTTTTTCTTTTCTTTTTCTTTTCTTTTTCTTTTCTTTTTTTTTTTTTTTTTTTTTTTTTGAGTTTCTATTTGATTTCTATTATGAAAATCAACCGTCATCATTTAGCCCCAGCTTTGGAGATTTGGTGTTTTGTTTTTTTTCTCTTTGCCATCAAGCATACCATCTCCATCTCTTTTTTTTGTCGCCTTTCTGCTTCCCCTTCTTCCCCCAATAAATCAACCAGGGAGCTTACATTATCCATGAATCCTCAGCTCCTTAGTCAAGCATTGTGCTTTTTGCTCGACTTTGTCTTTTAATTGATTACCCGCTGTTAGATAAAGAAAATACGATGACTAGGGCGAAGCAATTAGCAAAAAGCGGTTCTGGGTCTTTAAGACCAAGGAAAAACAATGACGATAAAGCACTGTTCTCTTGACGTTATATTCAGTTTTTTAAACCACATTCTTTCATTGTTCTGTCACGCACACAATACCATGGCACTATTCGCACTATCTTTAAATAAACAAAACGCTTGCTATATATACACAATTGGCACGCAACGGAGCGATGATCACTCATGATCTCGTCTTTTTTTTTTTTATTCTTTCACACTCCGTCTGACTTTTAAGGTGTCCTATCTATCACAAATGCTTTTATCTTTTTGATTGTCATTGTAATGCTTTGCCTTTTTTTGTTTGTATAATTCATACTGTCAATTCGCAAATGACACCATCTTCCAAACAAAAGGCTATTTCATGTATCATTAGTGAAGACTTCATCCTGTTCCATGTTGTTGAGGAGAGAGAGACAAAAAGAAAACATCATGAGACAAGGAAGACAAGAGGGATTAAGGAGGTGGATGATGAAATAAATGACCTTCAGATTATATAGCCAGAGCGGTAAACAACTCATTATTGGGATAATCAATTTAATTACTCCAATCTATTCTTTTTCCATGCCATTTTCATCGTTCCGAGATTCAATTAATCAGCATTTTGGTATCATCGGTTACACATCCCGATGTTCATTATTAAATAATCTTTAATTTCTTCATCCTTACTCTCCATAACCATTCACCGCTTCGTCTTATGCCCATTTCGCATCTCAGTACCTAAAATAAAAAATAAATAAATAAAAAAATAAGGAGTGAGAGAAGGATAAGGAGAAAATAAAGGGAGTACGAATATCCTCTCAATGAAACTCAATTGATTTGTGTGTTCAACAGAGTGAGAGCTGAATAAACTAGAACGAGACTCTGGTGGTAATGGTAATGGGCAATGGTGATAGTGGAATGTGTTACTCATCACTCTGTGCCACCTTTAGATTTCCATTGCACCCTTTTTTTTTTTTTTTTTTTTTTTTTTTTTGCTCAATTACTCCTAATTCACATCCTCCACACCTTATTTTATATTTTTTTTTGCATCTCCATATTCTGCGCAGCCCTTCATTCATTTCCATGTTGTGCTGTGCTGTGCACGTTGTAATTCATTTGGGGAAAGGCCAATTGAATCATCTTCACATGCATGTTCTCTCTTATCAAAAGCATTCTCTCTCCTTTTTTTTTTTAATCAATGCCTTCAAGGCATGTTTTCTTCCCTTGTGGTCACGCCTCGTTGACTTCTATAGTGAGATGCCATTGACACCCTACATGCTGTAGAACGAGAATATTTCTTACCAATGACATCTCAGCTACACACATTTGAATTGGTTTTTCCATCTTATTAATCTTCTTTATTGCCTTTTTATCATTTTTCCTTATCCCCGCCCTGAAAGTTGGAATCTGATTCGTTCCCTTTGCCAAGCACCTATTGCTGACATTAATTTTTAAGTCTAGCCGAATTGACGAATTACCATATAGAGTAGAAATCCCGTGACAGTCATATTTTATTCTTATTAATTGGCGCACAAGCCATATTATATTTTTATTTTTGCTTTTTGTCATGCCCATGCATGGTTTTTTCTTTTTCATTCTACAAAAAACAACAGATCACCTAAGCATAAACTTGGCGATCGATCCAGTCCTTTTTCTCCCCCTCCTTTCCTCTCTTCTTCTAGCACATTTATAACACACCTTATTCATCCATATCATCATACACCATCATTTTTTGAATTTTGGCCATTTCGGTGCTGAGTAGAAAAGAGAGGAGGCGTAAAAGTCAACTGAGTTTGACCGTAAAAAATCTATAAATTCACCTGCGCCTTCCAACTCTCAATTTTCTTTTTCTTTTTTTTTTCTTCTTGTTTCCCGCCATTTTCACTGCACCGCAGCAGCATTGCCACCAAAAAATCATACACAAAAAAAGAGACACTCTTCCCTCTCTCTTCTGTCCTACAAATAACATCATTCATAATTCAAACACTCTGTCGCTTGTTTACTCATCTCTTTATTTCCTTTTTTTCTTTTCTTTTTGACAGCAGCATTCACCACACTCTTCTCACTCATCACACTTCCACACTGTTCTTTGTAACGAGAGCAAAGTGATACATCCACTTCGTCGTTGGTCATCCCACCTCGACATGACCACAGACCACACTACTCTACCCCATCTTCCAGTCGCACAGCAGCATCCACAGTCAGTTCCATCTCAACAAGCCTCATCTTCTTCATCTCAGGGACAGCATCAGCCTTCGTCCTCACACATCCAAAGTTCTTCGCAAGGCTTCCTTCGCAAGTCTCAGTCTCAGTCTCAACCTCAGCCACAACCTCAGCCTCAGCAATCCATCCTTGATCACACGCTCTACCAGGACAATAGAAGAAACTATTCTTCTTCTCTATCCGCTAATAATAGCCCCCTTATCCCATCCGTCACCTCTTCGACTCTTCTTCCTTCTCCACATCTTCCTACTTCTTCCACAAAGAATAACAGTAATCAAATTAACAAAAGCGACATGATGATGGTGGGACATAATATCACCAACTACTCACAAACACTGCCACAGCCACCATTGTCTCCTCCTCCTCCTTACACAAAGCATCCCATTCAGCGGCCATATCAGACATCCCAGTCAGACTACCAAAAAACTTCTTCATTTCCATTACCTAACCCTGAAAGTATTGGCCGTCTACCTGTGAGAATGGGTTTGTCAGATCCTCGAATCGGCCATTATCTCAAACCGTCAAAATCTACATCTGCATCTGCAACCTTACCCGCACTTGAACATACTACCCATACCCTATCCTCACCACTCCAAGACCATGTTCCTTCAAGGCCTTCTCCGCAGTTATCCGCCGGATATCTTCATGGCACTGTGCCTGCCCGGTCCTATTGGCCAGGATCAACTTACAACAACAGTAACAGCAGTCATAGACCAACTTCTCCACAAGTCCCTAATAAATTCAACAAGCTCATGGCTGATGACACTGGGCAGTTGTCAATCCGTCGAGACTTTGAGCTGTATGACTCTCCCAACCCTAATACATCGCCTCAGTCAAGACAGAGCTATGACAAACATCCTGCAGCTCGTGGGCATAATCATGAAAATCACTCCAATCATCCCAAGGTTTGTCACGGAGCTGCGCACGGACACTCAACCGTTGTGCGCTCCTCCGCAGACTCTTTAGCTACAAGATCATCAAGCTCCCCAAGCCCTCTGCCAAGCCCTGCACCTACTGTCTCGCTGTCACCTGACTTGCATCTGACTTGCAACAATAAGACCCAGCATCGTCCCCACACCACATCTCAGAATAATATTCAACATCCACATGATCTTTTGTCACCCTCCAGTTCAGAGGCAGATATTGGCGCAGACTCTAAAACTATTCTCTCGCCATTATTTCCATCGAGTCCTCCAGCAGTGTTCTCAAGCATTCCACAGTACGGCGGTACGCATCTCTCGTCTCGCCCCTCATCAGCTTGCTCGGCTCCTATATATATGACAGCTTCACTATCCGGATCAAGCAATAGCTCTACTGTATCGCGGCCATACGATAGTGCAGCAGGAAATCGGCCAATGTCACCACCTTCATTGGCTCCATGGACCTCCAACAAGAATCAAACCTCATATGCACACTCGCATCCACACAAATTACCACCGAGCCGAGCACCAGAGCGTTCGGGGCAAGAGGTGATGCGCACATCGTCATTGGATACAGAATCGAGCGAATACATCAATTTGGATTACTATACCATATACCGTCAGAATCCTCGACTGCTACGACCAGAAGGCGGTCGATACGACGAGAAGCGACATCATGAGGCATCCAGCGAAAACCAACACCATGATGAAGAGGAAGGACATGCTACCATGCAAGGAAAGGCCAGGTTTCGAGGCAGTGCAGGCGAGAGCTCATCAACGGGCGTGTCTAGAAGACAATCTATGCCTCTGATATTAACAGCCACTGGCAGAGTGCTGCGCCATGAGGACGCCAAGCAGGGGTCGACATCGGATGTTGCCCGCAATTTCGGCATTTATTCATCGCCCAGTAGCAAACCCAAGTCAACGTTTTCCAACAGGTCCATCTCAGAAGGTTTAGGAAGCTCATCTTCTGGAAGCTCATCACGCCCCGCAGCTATGTCGATTAGCCACCTGTTGACAGATGATTCATCTATAGATACGGATACTGATCTAAAGCATTTTTACCGCGATTGGTCCGAGAATAATGACAGTGATATCGGAACCAACTTCAAGCGTCAACGAACAGACTCTACTTCAGTGGTATCGCAAGACAATGATACTGAGCCCATCAAGCGCACTCGTATGTCTAAAAAACGAGCAGCGGAGTTGGGCTTGTTGGATGCTGACGGCAACATCATTAGCAATCGCAAACGCACCAAGAAATCTCATGGTGGAGATCATGTGTCTTCTTCGGGCTTTACACATGGTGGTGAGCGTGTAGTTCAGGAACCTGAAGAACTGGTGATCCTTGAGCCGGATGTTGGACCCATCTCAATGTTGGATGTCAAGACCCCACCCGCAGTTCATTGGAAGGGTAAGTAGGCTGTTTTTTTTTTTTTTGTTTTATTCTGCTGCTACTTATTCATCTAAAATTAATATTTGTTTTTGCTTGATCCATTGATCTTTTAGGTCAACCTCTCTCAATCACAGATAAACCTGGTATTGAATACTTGCATCCTCATGAGGCAAAGATTGCTTCGATTCTTCGACTTTCACCTGCCCAGTATCTGAACTGTAAACAAACTATCATTCTTGCCTCGCGTGATTACTTTGCAGTACCCAACGGCAAACCATTCCGCAAATCGGATGCGCAAAAGATGTGTCGCATTGATGTCAACAAGACTAGTCGACTTTGGGAGTTTTTCGCTAAAGTTGGATGGCTCCAAGGGATCAGTGCCAAAGATGTTTAAAAAATGGACTTTATGAAAACAACTTGAAAACAAAACAAAAAAAAAAAAAAAAAAAAAAAAAAGTCCGCTTTATTTGCCAACCTAATGTTATTTTCAATCACGCAAACATTGTTTGCAGAATTATAGGTTTTTACGCTTTATTTCTTTACTCCTTGATGATTTTTAACCATAGCCTACATTTATAATGTGTACAATCATTCACCCCTTGACTTTTCAATGTTGCAAATAATTATCATATCATGAAAATCATCAGCAAAAAAGCATTCCTGTAAAATAAAAACGAAACTGGTGGGCTCATTCAAATCTTGATAAAGTTTATGAGCTTTGTATCAGATGTTCGCCGCTTTTAATGGTGGCAAAACTATATATAAATGTGTCGTTTGGGACATCGCATTTCGTTTCTTTCCTTTGGTCGCTACCTCTTATTTTCATGTCTGTAACAAGTCCCTAGTTTAGATATACTATTTCATTATGGATCGATCGCCCTCGCCTCTTCCTTTTGACGTCCTTGTGTTGATCGGTTTCTACCTCGATCAGAGTGATTTGATCAATTGCATTCTCGTTAGCAAGGATTGGAGCAAAGCCTTTAAAGCAGCACTTTACTACAACATTCGAGTATGTTTTGCTACTTACACCGCATTCATATCACTCAAGATCCTCGAAGAAGTATCCAAGAGATCAAGGCATATCTATTCGATTGAAGCTCCGCATCCTTCATTTGTCGGTCCGTTACTCGAAAATGTGGCTGTCTCTGATCGTACTGATACTGAGCCTTGGTTCCCACGCCTATGGTCATTGTCGATTTTATTTGATCAGGAGATCTGCCGAGCACTTCGACCGCCAAAGATGCAGCCAACATTTTACTATCCCAGTGATTTGGAGGATCAGACAGATGACAGCGATGACGATGGCGACGATGATGGTGGTATGAACTTGTGCAGCGAACATGGCAGTCAGCCTCAACATCAAGATATTAAAGGGAAGCTGCCTAGAGAAGAATATCGCGATATCTTGGCCCCAGTGGTACCGGTTCGAGCCGACGCATGCTTGACACAAGATCCTTACGATGTTATCCGACTAATCCGTCAATGCTCTAACCTACAGGAGCTCAAAGTACAGGTTCGTGTATTTGGCAATGTTGGTGGCCTTGAGCACCTTCTCTGGCCAGGCATCCTCCCGCAGTCGTTGAAACGTCTCGAAATCATCGTTCCGGACGATTGGAGGGAAGAATCCTACGATGATTCTGAGGATGAGGACTACGATCATACGCTGTATCCAGCACGCGATGTTGAAGAGGAGTATGAAGAGGATGAGGATGATGACCAACAAGAAGGGTTGACTGACGACGATGACGGTTATGATGAGGATGAGCTCGTAAGATGGTATCATAATCGCCTGCCAGATCCGGAGCCTTTACATTACTATCGGCATGAGTACTTTAATAATATTTCACGCCAGCCGTTGGTCAACCTTCAAGAGCTCATACTCAACAACGTGGAGACGGCTCGAGCTTTGGTTAGGGTCTTCATTGCTCGACGATGCCCTCATTTACGATTGCTTCATCTGATCGATCCAGGAGACTACTTTTGTGAACGGTTCGATATTAAGATAGCAGAAACGTCTTTTGAAGACTTGACAGAACTTAAGGTCGAGCTTCGGAAGGATTCGAGCGAACTTCGAGAAGAGCATTTCTCCAATTTGCTCGTTGCGACGAATTGGAAATCGATTGTGCTGCGTAATTTTATCAATTTTTCATACGAGAGTTTGTCAGCTATTCGAAAGAGTAGTGAGCTCTCTCTTGAGATATTAGATCTTGGGGTTCAAGCAGGAGGGCTAATGAGCAGTGATATCCAGCAATTTTTAAAGTGTATGCCTCAGCTGAGGGTCTTTTCAGGTCAGGGGCTGTACTTTTTAGCTCAGTACATAGGAGATGAAGGAGGAAGAGTAGGACGAGGAATAGAAGCAGGATGGTATTATCGAGAAGAGGAGGATCGACAGCAGCAAGAGCAAAGAGAGCGTTCTCAGTCGTCATGGCTATGTGCTGAGACACTTGAGGTTATGCGATGCCAGATTATGTTGGAGGTGCCTTGTTTCAATTGTTCAATCAAGCCACCCATAGCACCTAGGATGCCATCAAAGCATTCAGAGGAGATGGGATTTAAAGAACTGCAAAAGCGGGTCATGAAGCAGCTAGGGCAATGCTATCAACTTCGGGAGCTGGATCTTTCCCATTGGTCGTCTGGTAGCTTGGAGCTTCGAGGGCCTCACGGAGTGGTACGATCTGCTCCAGGCCTTATGGGCCTTATGGGTTACGAAATCAGTATATATGGAGACCCAAGACACCTCGGTCGAGAACATGCGAACGTTCGGCTCCCCTGGACAATGACCTATCAACAGAGTCAGTGCCTAGAGTTTACCTTGGAGACTGGGTTACAGGAATTAGAAGGACTGAAAGAGCTGCGAAAGCTGGATTTGACAGGATTAAAGCATAAGATCTCAATCAATGAGCTTCGGTGGATGAGAGAAAAGTGGCCACAACTAGAACAGTTTAAAGGATTAATGGTGGTCACCAGAGCTGGAGCTGGAGTCGGAGCTAGAGTTGAGGTTGAGAATGACGATGGTGGATATGATAGGTATGGAGAAGGAGAAGAAGAATTGACTGCGAGAAGAAAACGCGAAGAGGAGATGTGTTACTGGCTGGAAGGAGGAGAAGTTATTGAAGGAGACCATACATTTTGGAGATCATGGCGACGTGACTAATAGTACACTGCTAACGTTGGAAGTATATATATTAAATAAATGTAATTTAAGAGGTTATGACATAAACACGCCACCAAAACATTAAAAGGAGAAAGGGCTTGTTGTGCTGTATGTAGGTACAAACAAGGGCTTTGTTGATGGCATTTGTCTATTTGTCTTTAAAGAACTAAGTTGTGAGTATACAACTCAACAGATCCTGCATGAAAGCTCACATGCCCAAAAGTTGACTGCAGCGTAATTAATCATCAAATGCATCCTAAAAGAAACAATCATGGCTTTGGTGGTGAAGCGGACAGAGATGCATGCGTTTAATTATTCTAGGCTTCATAAAATGATACAACCGGAAACGAGATGTGACAACGTGACAATGGCTGGACTGACATGACTAAGTGACTAAAACATCATTCCATTCCACTTTCTATCGAGTGTTTGGGCTATGTTTTATGAACAACTGAGCAGATCTAGATCTTGAGTCCACATATCTGTTAGATTAGTATTTCTCCTTGACCTCCTCTTTTTTTTTTTTTTTTTTTTTTTTTTAATCCGCCATTTCCACCATTCAGTGTGCTTGGAAAAATGAACCAAAAGTATACACTCCAGTCTCACTGTTTTGCAAAATGTGCAAAAAAGTGGATTTTATATACGTTCTGCGATGCTCATTGGCTAGATTCACATTTAATTCAAAATATTTATTCTAAAACCACAATTCAATTGCCTGATTTTTTTGCTTGTCTTTCTCCTCTCACCCTTTGCCAGCCAATTTAAAATAAAAATTTTTGAATTAAATGTGAATCTAGCCAATGAGCATCACAGAACGTATATAAAATCCACTTTTTTGCACATTTTGCAAAACAGTGAGACTGGAGTCGTAGAGGTTTCTCTTATCGTATTAACTCGTATAATTCCTATTGTACAACGACAACAGTCCAACCAATTCAGGATCATTGACTCTGAGGAAGAAAAGAATTACAGGTTGTACATGTACAGGATTGAGTTTCGATAGAGTTTTGTTGGATAAATATAGCCCATTAATCTATGAACAGAATAACAACAGCAACAGCGACAGTAGCAACAGGAATTGTAATGGAGGTTATCAGCCCAGAAAAACCCTCGGGTATCAAGGATATCTCGGGACTCATAGATGAGTAACTTTAGTCCAAATGAAATTCGGAAACTAGAGGGCAAAGGGAAGCTAAAAAAGACATGGGTAACTATTATTGTAAATATTCATCCTAGAAACAGGGCGTGAGAGATGGGTATGTGAGTTAAATACGAAATAGATAATAAGATAACAGTGTCTTTGAATGAAGAGATGCCCCACTCACACGACCATAACGTCGGTACATAAGCAGAACCTAAAAGCCGTTTTGCTCTCTTTGCAGGTTTTTTTTTTTTTTTTTTGTTTTGCTCTGATTTTAAGTGAGCTTCAGTCGAAAATGTTATGAATGTTAATGTCTAGAACATTGTCACATAAACAGCGTTAATTTTTTTTTTTTTTTTTTTTTGTTCTTTCTGTAGGATAAACAAGATTCTGGATCAATGTGTGCATTCGCAAGTTTTTGACAGATGAATCAAGGAAAATACTATATGCGTAGTATACACACTTGGACCATCAAAGAGTGTCTCCCAAAAGAGTGAGTGAGAGCCGGATTCTCTCCTTTTTCATTTTTCCATTTCATTTTTCTCGGACGACCAGTAGAATTCGAGGAAATAACGTTTCATCGGTCATGTGCTAAGTGTTATTGAGCTAAATATTCATATTGGCTTTTAACTTTTTTTTTTATGGTCCTACTATTTTGATGGAATAGAATCTTTGTGGTTCCTATCTGGGGCTGAACTGGTGCTTGTTCCTGAACTGAAAAAAAAAAGAAAAGAAAAAAAATTAAGGTCCACAATGTAATGTTGTATACATTATTGACTTTATGGTTGCTTTGTAATAGGACGCACTGACTGGAGTGGAGGAAGTGTCTAAAAAGTAAATCTTTTCAACAAAAGTGTTCACAGCGCACCAAACAGACTGCTTCGTCCAGTAGTCAGTAAGCGAATCTGCGATTCATACTCTTTACCCACTGTCTTGGCGACGTCTGTGTCTAGTCCATTCCATCTTGTTCTTTTAGCCAAAGCTGAAGAATAACATGAGCTTTTTAATATACTATATACTCCCTATGCTATCATTATTAAACCTTCTTTTCTTCACTCCCACTCCCACTCCCACTCCACTCTCACTGCTGCTTCACTCGCTTACTTTCATCCCTTTCTCTCTCTCTCTCTCTCTGTCATAAATATGGAAGAAGTTGGTTCTACTTTGCTTGCTGTCTGTCACGGATAAAAAATGTCTACAATAAATGTTCGTACGACATTGTTGGCAAAGAGGCGAAAGTTAAACGGTCCACTTGCCATTTCTGCATTGTTTTTTTGTTTTTGATTTCTTTGTGACATGTCCAGGGTCTGGGCGGACCACCGTTTGCGACCAAACCTTAAAAAGAATGAAAGATGTACATGTACCACGAACAAAACATTTATTTATTTTCGATGAGCATTTCAATACAACACCTCAGCACTTTGATGACAGGGCAGGCGTAGAAGAGAACAATAAAAGGAGGACTCTTTCCCCCTTCTCCGACTCTGCCTCACCCTTTGTCCAAAATCATACCCAACAGTCATCTCTCATTAATATCATAATACTCATTTATTCATTCATTCATTCATTTAATCATATCATCAATACCATCTTTAACGCCCCAATTCCACACGCACTTCTACTTCCATTTAATTTCTTCTGCATTCAATCCTTTTTTGTTAACAACACTCAAAACACTTGGACTATTAATATTCCAACTTTGTTTTTTTATTTTCTCCTCCAGCATCATCACTGACACACATTCACGACACGACAATAAAAATGTCGAAATACGACCCAGAATTTGAAATGCAGGAGGGGTATTATGAGATCGACCAGATACAGGCGATCCCCCACTATGCAGGTGTCGCTGCAGAACAACGGGGTCTTAAGCGTGATCTCCGTCTCCGACACATGGTCATGATCGCCATCTCGGGTACAATTGGCACAGGTCTTTTCTTGACCTCTGGCTCGACTATCGCTACAGCAGGACCTGGAGGCGCCTGTGAGTGAGGAAAAAAAAAAAAAAAAAAAAAAAAAAGACAGACAAACGAACAAACGAACAAACGAACACACAAACAAACAGATGCTTTCCCTTCCCTTCTGCTCACATAGAAATTGACCCTGCTCAATAAAACATGTGAACTAAATGGTTTCTTTTTTCTTTTTCTTTTTTTTGCTCTCTCCCGTGCAGTACTTGCATACACTATCATTGGTCTTTGGGTTGTCTTTGTTTGCCAAGCTATTGGTGAGATCGCCACATTGCTCCCTCTTCCTGGTGCTTTCAATGCATGGGGTGGGCGTGTGTTTGACGAAGCCCTGTCTTTCCAGATGACATGGATGTACTTCATCAACTGGGCATTGACAATCTCAGCAGAGCTGTCCGCCTCTGCTGTCATTATTGAATACTGGTTGCCAGCAGGATCCAACTTTCCAGTCTGGATTGTTCCACTCAGCATCATTGTGCTCATGGTCATCATTAATATGGCTGGTGTTAGAGCATATGGAGAGCTCGAGTATTGGTTTTCGATCCTCAAGATCATCACTATTGTAATGTTTGTTGTGTGCGGTATCCTTGTCGATGCCGGCGTCCTTGGAGGAGTCAAGTACGGTATGAAGGCATGGCATGTTGTTGGTGCTCCCTTCAAGGGTGGTATCATTGGATTTTTGAGAACGTTAGTTGCTGTCGGCTATTCATATGGTGGCACTGAAATGATTGGTGTCACCGCTGCCGAATCTCGTAATCCTCATAAGCATGTTCCAAAGGCCGTCAACACTGTCTTTTTGCGCATTGCGATATTTTACATCCTCTCCATCTTTCTTCTGGGTTCGATTGTAATGAACGATGATCCAGCGTTGATGAACGCAGATTCATCGGCTGCCAAGGCCCCTTTTACATTGGTCTTTGCTAAGGCTGGTGTCAGTGCTGCTGCAAACTACATCAACGCTGTCATCTTCACCTCGGTTTTCTCAGCCATCAATTCTGACTATTACATTGCTACGCGCACACTCTTGTCATTGGCTCGAAATGGTTGGGCACACAAGTCCATCGGCTACACGAACGCACGCGGTGTTCCCTTGGTAGCTGTTGGTATTGTTACCATCTCTTCTTGCTTGTCCCTTATCACAATCTTTGTTGGTTCGGGCGTTGTTTTCAAGTGGTTCGTCTCTATCATCGGATCCCTCCTTTTCCAATCGTGGATGCTTATCCTCTTACTCCACTTCCGTTTCCGTTACTGCTGGAAGAAACAGGACCATCAAGTAGTCGACCTACCTTATGTATCTTGGGGCTATCCTTATGGCAACATTCTGGCCGCTGTCATTGGTGGATGCTGTATTGTTGCCACCTGGTACCTGTCGATCATCAACCCACCTCGAAACCCAGGGTCTGGCGCGACGCCAGAAGAAATGTCGGCTTACTATACGGCCCGCGATACATATATACAAGGTTTATTAGGTGCTTGGTTCCCATGGGTGATCTCTGCGATCCTGTTCTTCTCATTCAAGTTCATCCGTGGTACTAAGCTAATCAAGGCTGAGAACGCAGATCTAGATACCGGCCGGTTCATCCCTTCAGAATCAGACAAGGAGGATATGCGGGCCAATCGATCCACATGGAAGAGGATTTTACAATTCGTCGTCTAGAGTTCAACATTCAACATTCAACATTCACACTCACAAAAATAATGTAAACAAAAACAAACAAACAAACAAACAAAAAATTGTACCATAAAAAAATTCTTTGAAATCTTGCTCAATGTATTTTTATTTTCTTAAAAAGATTGTTCGTTGATCCTTATCAAATAATGTATACAAACAAAAAAAGCTTTTGGCTAAATAAAGCCATGTTATAAAGACATGGAGAATTTTTCGGCAATCCCATGTTTTACCAAAGAATTGCTGGAATGTTTAACAGTGTTTGTTTGGCTAGCTCGATGGATAATGAACGTCAATTATTCGACAGGGGTTATATGAATGAGCATCAAAAAGCGCGAATCAAAATGTAGTGGGAACGTAGAGGACGTGTCATCGTACAGGTTTCATGGGTCTAGCATATATCCTAGAAATCCCAGAAAGGGTTGCATCGAACATTTGCAACGCACAGGTGCATTTGGCTGAATGATCTGCCACCAGCATGCCCCAGACTTTTAAGATGGTACAGGGAAGAAGCGTGACAAACCACACATACGATCAATGCGTTATTCTTTCTTCAACCTCTTTCTTCCTTATATCTGTTGTCTTTCTCTCTTGCCCATCCAAAAAACAAACATACACACCTCTTCATCTTTTGCCTCTCTGCCACTCAACTAGCTGTCTTTCATACACCAGAGCTGACTAAATCGGTAGGGGGGGGTTTTTTTTTTTCGGTCTTTGATGTCAAAATCTGAAAGTGATATTCCTTCCATTCATTAATGTAGATAGTCTTTTATCTCTACCATTTTCTAGATTCAACTATCTTTCTCATACAGCTATTGAGAGAGAGGAGAAATGGAGAGTGTTGAGATCAGCGCTCCTATTCGAACTGAAATTTTGTCAATTGATATTTATTTTTTTAATCTGAAACATCATAATTGACAAAATTTCAGTTCGAATAGAAGCACTGGTTGAGATCATTACTGCTACAGCTGCTGGCTTCCAAGTAGCGAACTACATATCGTCTCGTTAGTTGCATGAATGAAACATTAGGACATGTACTGAGCCAATACTATGTGGCCTTGACTGAAAAAGAATGCCAGAAGCGACATGTTTCTTACCCGGCATTGCAAATGGAGGATCGTTGTACAGTACAATGCGGCGAATTCATCTCTCGTGAAGACATCTTAAATCTTTTAGCCGTGCTGATATGTGAAGTGGAGGAGCATCTTGAAAGGACGCATATTATGAATCCGCCAACTTGTCCTCGATGTGCAATAAAGAGCGGATATTAATCCACGAAGTTCACTTCGGAGAGAGCACCATGGAAGTCCTTAAGGACGTGTGAGAGAATCGATTGACATTCAATAAAGTATCAAGTCTTGAGCAGTGCCACACAACGTCCAAAATTTCCTTGCAGATCGCATGAACTAGGCTCGTCATCAATGCGCTGAAAAGCAGGGATCAAACTTGATATTTTGCAAGGGGATTTTCTGCGATCGTAAAAAAAAAAAATATGGGATAGACATGTATGACAGCATAGTTGCCCAGACTGAGGAACAGGGCCTTTCCCCCGCAGCTATTTAATAAAACGGTTTGGTCTGTCCCTGTTCAAAGGGCATCAGCAAAGGAACGGGTACATCTAAACCAACCCTGATTTACCATCCATTATAATCGGGGATTGTTGCACACACACGACAATGATAGGTCATATGCTCAGGAAAGAGAGAAACATACGGATAACTTTCGCTCCTGCATTCGGAAATGCATACCTTTACCCTCCTCATTTGTTGATTCGTTGTTTACCATGAGGTTGACCAGACATGATAAAAGACATCGCAGAAATGTAACTGGCATATAAGCCTACAAGAGATGGGTATGCAATCCAAGTACTTTAATGAAATTTGTGATGTCGTTAGGGCAAACATGCTGCAGTATGTGTATGGTCGTGCTGATGGAGCTTCCTTTGATAAGTGAGGGAAAGTACCCTTCGACAAAATATTAGATCCATGTTTATGTTCTTTCATGATTTATTACAACCTTGAATACACAAGGGGGGAAGAAAAGATGATTTCCAAGGATCTCAGGACCCCATTTTTAATGTGAAGCTTAAAAAATAGAGAATGTTATTTAAGCAACCAACTGAACGACACCACCGACAGCCTTGATCTTCTGCTCAGCAGCACGAGAGACATAGCGGGCCTTGACGATAACGGGCTGAGAAGGGAGACGACCCTTGGCAAGAACTTTGCCGTATCCAGCACGGAGAGTGTCAATGACGGGGACGATCTCGGTGTTCTTGGCAGCGTTCTTGCGAGTCTGTTCGGAAACGAGGCTCCAAAGAGTGTCCAAGTTGACGATAGGGCGGTGGTAGCTCTGGCGAGTCAAATGGAAGTGGCGCATACCGACCTTACCGAAGTAACCAGGATGGTACTTGTCCATGTTGATGCGGTGGTGGTGCTGGCCACCAGCAAGACCACGACCACCGGGGTGCTTGCGGTGCTTGCCTAAAAGAATAATAAAACATTGAAACGTGAGCAAAAAGTATCAAGTAATGTATGTAAAGTGCTTATGGCGAAATATTCTATGCATTTAAATCACGGTTGCCCAAGCAGCTTATTGGTGGATGCAGTAGCATAACACTAGCTTTGACGATTGATTCAGCGTTCCGGCTCTGCTTGCATTATAAGTTAAGGATAAAATCCTGAGCATCTCGTCGTGCAGGAAATGATAGACTGAAAGATCAGCCCTAGATCATGCCGATGTTCCTTTGGTTGTCGTTAGTCCAAATACTACCTAGGTCTCATCCACACGGACTTCAATAATTTTCGAAAGAATCTGCAAATCACACTTCAGCGGTTCCGACACAGCATTCCTCAGATCACGGAAGTTATTCTGTTGATGTCCTGTGCAAAGTTGTGATTCCCGTATGTCCGTGGTTTTCAGATTCAACGATGATTTTGACCCTCAACCATGTGATTTTATAATCTCATCGTTTTTCTTCCTTGACATTTAATAGTGAGAAAGAGCTTCTTTGTGTATTTGTCCATAGAAACTCACCAACACGACCGTGACCGGCAGAGACGTGACCTCTCTTCTTGCGGTTGTGATGAAGGCGGGTAGGCTAGCGAAATGCAAGGGAAAGGATCGCAGTATTAGTCCTCTAGTGCTACAATGTTGTCATCCATGTTGATGGTGTCGATGTAGCAAGTGCCAATGTCCATGCCAGCAAAAATGCGAAAGTAAAATGATGGATCTGTGCTCGGATATGAATCGATAAAAGCGTTATCCTGATGGATGTATATCTGAACATAATCCGAGGCAGATGGATGCAATTGATGTGAGTTACACTCCGACAGTACCATCTTTAGATTCCTATTGTGAAAGAGGTCTTTCAAATGGTGCACAGCCAACACTGGGTTTTCTATCATCTGATCAAAGCCACATTCCATTAGTGGTAGGCTAGACGCCACCAATTTGCTTCCAATAAACGGTCACGATCGAAAGCTTGAAACGTGGAATTGACTGCATGCGAGCATGTTGTTGTATGTTCTAAGTCAGCCGTCCTCCCCATCCCTTTTCATTTCTGTCAGCTTGGCTTCATGTTTACAACCTACACAGTTCAGCCGCTCCTGCGTGGAGTGCACTTAGATGACATTTCTGCTACGGGAACGTCATCATTGTCGAGGTCTTTTCTTGACAGACCCTCACATGGAGGCCAAGCAGGGGGCGGAAGTAGTCCAGTTTCAAAATCTTCAGGAATATTTAATAGGAATACACGACCTCTCATTGAATCTATAGATAATTTTGGTTGGTCATATGGCGGTGAATTGCCCAAGCATTGGAAATAGTTTTTTTTAGCCTCCACTTATTGACTTTTGATTATGTCTTTTCCTTTACATCACATTATAAAATATAGAGAACCATCTCTACCTTGGGACATCTGATGGGATATTGCTTCATTATACGATTGATGAACAAATATCTTCTGAATCTGTATGAAACAAATAGTCCATTCTTTTAGAGCATGACCATTAGTTTTTTAATCATAAATTGAACCATGATATCTCGACCCTTTTTCTCACTCGAAATAATTACAAAAAAAAAAAAAAAAAAAACGCGAATAGGATTTACCTCGCTCGCGTCTTGTCCAAAGGAAAACTCTTGGGTTCGGGAAGAAGGTGGTTGAGCGTATCATGGTTATTTCGTGCCTTCGCATGGCCATTGTTTTATGTGGTATGTTCTTACAAATTTTTTTTCTTTTTTTTTTTTTTCTTTTTTAAGTAAAGGATTTATGGGAAGAGATCGAAATCTATGAGGGCTAAATGGCTTTGTTAAACACGTACACCTACTAGATTCTGCCATGACATTCTATAGCCTTCCGGGTTTCTCTCCGTTCGCCCATCAAGTCTTACCACCTATTAAAGGGGTTACAGCATTCTGCGACGATAGTTCACAAAGAGGTCAACTTGCCGAGGATGGGAGTGTTCGCCTATGCATTACGAAGCGGAGGACTATTCAGTTTTATAGTCTTTGGAGCGACGCTATATCAGAACCAAGAGTATGTATCAGATCACTGGTGGATATCAAGCTGAATGGAGTTTGTTTTATGTGATGGAGGCAAAGCACATTGACAAGGGAATAATCTTCATCGATTGAGCAACTATTAGGAATTGAATCTCCCCAATGGCGCACTAGTTGTTACAAGATGGAGGAATATCGTTTGTGTTGCGGACTCAAACGATTTCAATCTGATTGACATTCGAGTAGGCAGGATGATCCCAGTCTTACCCGTTGTACAAAATGGGCCTGGGTCAAGTGCTCAGGTTCTCAAGCCTGTATGCCTTCCAATTGCAGAAAACGAGTTTTTGTTGGCCAGCGCTACCAGTTCAGGGCAGACAGCCATTGGGATATTTTGTAGTGGATCAGGAGACCCAGTTCGTGGAACACTGCAATGGTCAAGCTACCCTAGAGCCTTGGCTGTGGAATTTCCATACGTTACTGCTCTTTTGAGAGGCAACATAATTGAAATCCACAATATTTTGGATCAAAAGTTAGTTCAGTCGATCCGTCTTGATCCTAGCATCGAGTTACGGACACTTATGCAAGGACCCGGTATCACAGTATGGATGTCAACTTTGGCCAAGGTGCTCACTCTGTTAACAGGAAGCCAGGACACGCAACAAGGAGTAGGAATCGATCAAAAGCAGCAGGACACAAACAGATTACCAAATGTTCTTGCAAGGATCCTAATTGCTGGAAAGGACAGCGTATCGGCGCTTGTAACAACTCCATTAGTACTTCATGTGGGTATTTGATAACTTGATGTCTTTTCATGGGTTACTAGGATCTTTGTCTAACTAAATATGGAAATGTCGGATTCTTATGATTGACACGAGTATGTGCCATACGATGGCTCTTCTGTTTTAGGCCGATATGCTTCTACAGCAGGGCCGTGTTGAAGAAGCATTGCTTTTGTCTGAGAAGACTATTGCCACAATCTCTTCAGAAAACCTTCATAGAGAGCGTTTGCAAATGGAATTGGATTATATTCACCAAAAATCGGGCCTCATCTATCTTGGTGAAACTTTGTTTGATGATGCGTTTGGGCTTTTTCAACGAGGAAGAATGGATCCACGAGTGCTTATATCCATTTTCCCTGATGTTTTACAACGAGTTGATCTTATGAGTCAAGTCAGCCTGTTTCGAGGAATCAGGGATCAGATTGAACGGCTAAGAACTTTACCAGATATCAGTAAGTGTGTTTTTTTTTTTTTTGTATGCTGCTGATCAATTACTAAGTAGTATATACTCAATGAAGCTGACATAGTTTTGACAAAATCCTGTTATGGCTGTATGCAGTTAATAACCTAGCAAAAGCAGGTAGTGAACAGAGCGAGGAATTTGGCAAGGTTTTGCTGGGAAATGCAAAAGAAGTCTTTTTGCAATACCTTACGCGGTATCGGAAAGAGGGTATAGCTCGTAAAAATCGCCCACTTCCTCAAGCTGAGGTACCCTCCCAATTTATATCATTAAAAATAGAGAAAGGAGGCTCGCTCGTAACTTTGCATTTAGGACAGAATCGCTGATTGCTCTTTTTAAACTTTTCCAAAGGCTACAGATACGGCACTACTTGGGCTCTGGGTGGACAGTGGAGATGATGCCAGTTTAATACAGCTGCTTAATTCCAATAATCTATGCATCCCGGACTTGTGTGAACAAAAGCTTAAGGATAATGGTAAGCATTATGCTCTCTCGATCTGGTACAAGTCTAGGAAGGATTACAAGATGACACTTTCTCTATGGAAAAGGTAAACGACCTTTTGCATTTTTAGGCTATAATAGAGGTTTTTTATTATTATTATTTAATTTCGCTCCAGATCTTATGTTCATATGGTATTAAAAAAAATTCCAGTCTATTTCTTGGAGAGGTTAAGGACAACTCGTTCGATATGGGACTTCAGGATATGGCTACGCTGCTACAATCGCTCCAAGACATTAGTCTTGTAGAGGAATATGGATGGTGGGTCGTGGAACAGGATGAAAGCATTGGACTGAAGGTAAAATGACTTTCAACTGTCAGTGTTTGATTAATGTCTGATCAGCGTACGCTGACCCTCATGGCATCCATACAAAAAAAAAAAAAAAAAAAAAAAGATTTTCATGCCTGGAGAAACAAAAAGGGCGGCATTATTCGATCCGGACCAAGTGCTTGCAAAATGTAAGTCAAAAATCAGCAATGAAGGACTCTTGACTTACATGGAATATGTAGTTATCCAGAGAAAAAGTGAGGTGGGTTTAATAATGCTTTATTTGAACATATCCATTAAGACATTAAAACGGTTGATAAGAAAAGTGGTTAACTTTTCTTGAGACTCTTCTATACAGTCTTCAGAGCACCATGAAATGCTCATACAAATGTATGTGGACAATATCAAAAGATTGACAGAGGACATGAATACTCTCTCGCGACACAACGAAGTTGGTATGTTGCTGTTTCCATAGAAATCCTCCTTCAATGAATGGAATATGAGCATAGTTAATCATCATATCGTCGCTTTCTTCGACGATAGTATTGGAATTTACAAATCTCCAGAAGCGATATTTACTTGGGCTCGATGGATCTCGAAAGTCTTCGGATACAACCACTAAGGCAGCTCCAGTACTCTCATACAGTAGTACTTTTGCTGCTTTTTTGCATTCACATGCAAAGTCGGATCTTGTATGCAGCTACCGCTCAAAGTTGTCATTACTTTTGCAACTATCTGTACACTATACTGCTTCGACTGTCTTACCTCAAGTCGAAGCGGTTTCCCATCTAAAATTTGAAAAGGCTATTCTACTTGCTAGGGTAAGGAACTATACCCACGACTGGCTTTTCGGGCATTTTTATTTTACTTTTTGCTAAGACATATGTTCACACATTAAAAATGGTTACCTTATCTTTGTCATTGGTAGCTTGCTTGTTATGAGGAATGCATCAAGATTATGGTTAAAGATATTAGTGACTATCAAGGGACCGAAATATTTTGTCTGAATGCAGGGGTATTCAGGAGTCCAAGAAGGACATCTAGAGGTCTCGCATCAGAGGGTTCACAACCAAAGGAATCTACGGCCGAAATAGAAAAAAAAAAGCAGTTATTCATGATTTTACTTCAAGAGTATTTGCACCTGGCGCAGGATCAGGGCATGGTGGCGCTTGCATTGTCTCTCTTGGATTCACAATCGTCATATTTGGACATTGCAGAGGTGAGACCAGTTTTCTTTCTTTTTATATCCTTGTCAAATAGTCATATTTTAAAAAATAATAATTATACTCTCCATATTTAGGTCATCCACATGTTGCCGCCAGTTTGGTCAGTAGAATTGCTCCAGCGTTACCTTGTAAGATCTCTACGTAGGAGTTACCATGAGTTTAAGGAAATTCAGGTTGTCAAGGGACTCTCTCTGGGAGAAAACCTTCGGATAAGCGAGGAGCTCTACCAGCTCTATGAAGCACAGGGACCAGTAATTATTACCGCAGACGATATCTGTCATGTATGTGGTACGGCTGTAGCTGACACTGTGTTTATGAGGACAGTGGATATGAAAGTGGTTCATCTTCACTGTGGATCGTTGCAGTCCTCGTCATAGATGATTCAACCAATAATAAAAAACGCGTCTTGTATTTTTCTATCCCCTTAATAGACTATTGTGCTGCAAATGTTCCAAGCTCCTGCTTTTGATCTAGATGCATTTTTATGAATTTCATCATTTTAAACACATCCGTTCGTGTGGGCCACTTGTGTTGTTAGCTTTAGTTACTGCATACTTTTGCTTGGTCGGAATGGGTCATGTCAAGCTTGCAAACTACTCGCTCGCATATAAGCGCATCAAGAATGCCGCATTCCATGACCCAGGAACACGCAGCACAGTGCTCTTCTTTGTCGCAGCGGACGTCGACGCTATATGTGCGTTCAGGATGTGGGCGGTACGCAACGACACATGTGGACAAATCCATAAT
This sequence comes from Lobosporangium transversale, assembly GCF_002105155.1. NCBI lineage: Eukaryota > Fungi > Mortierellomycota > Mortierellomycetes > Mortierellales > Mortierellaceae > Lobosporangium > Lobosporangium transversale. Next base: position 342,176 of record NW_019029003.1, on the reverse strand, counting down.
GCATGAATAATTTTATCATCCACAGGATAATACTACAAAATACACAAGTCCTCCATCCAGAGCTTTGCATATATTTCTTGTTATAGATGCTGATCTGTAAATCATATGATTATATTTGTTATAGATGCTACTAAAATCAGATTGTATTAGCTATGTCGTTATCCCGGTCGCGAGTATGGAGGATATTCAATCCGAAGCAAAGACGATGAGTAGCTCAGTAAGTAAAAAAAAAGGAAAAAAGGAAAAAAAAAACTTAAATATCACAGGACAAACCTTTGACATATCTTTCTCTCTCTCACAGATCCGTTCAATCTTGATGCTGAACTGTGGTGGCCTCTTCAATTTGGAAGATTATATCGAGCTATCTGAGGAAATCACTATCTATGTTCTTGACAGTCATCGACCTATTAATCTTCGGAATGCGTTCTGGAACAACGAAGTTATTGTATTTCACGAAAATGATCTAGATAAGGAGCTTTTGCAGGAAAAAGAAGCCATCATTTTCACGGAAGTATGTCCATTTTTCATTTTCAATTTTATCTTTTTATTTTTTTATTTATTTTCAGCTAAACGTTTTTTTTCCTAATGTACAGGAAAATGAATATGTATCGAGGAATGGACGAGGACCTAATTCAGACGATGAAGATGATGAAGATGATGTTGATGAAGAGGAGGCAGAGAGCGAAAATGACGACGGACCTAACAGTGACGACGAACTGGAAGAGAGGCATCGACGTCAACGGAGGCGTACTGGAATTGACTCGGAAGTAGTACCGACAGATTTAAACCGTCAATGGAAAGCAGCACGCGCAATCGTTGTAGAATATATGTCTCGAGGTTCTGTCTATGGAACATCAATATCTAATCAGACCTATATGATGGCAACACAGCTAGATCGTACATCGACCGACTTGCTTTGGTACGTTTTAAGGGGGCATGAGTAACAATCAAACCAAATGAATCTTGACCTTGAGTGTTTTTAACTCTATTTATATTATTTGTTTTTTTTTTTTTTTTTTTTTTTTTTTATAAAAAAAAAAAATGTAGGCTAGCAATTGTTGGTTTGACTTCGCAATATACAAATGAACAAATTGGACACAAAGACTACCTGGAGACGGTGCAAATATACAAAGATGAGTCGGAGCGACTAATGCCTGTCTCCAGGCAAGCACGAGGTAGTGGATCAAGTTTACCGGATGACGCCGTCTTGGCGACAGTGATGACTACTACTCCAGAAGACGGCATCATTCGCTGTGCTGAGGAGTATAGATTTATGATGGTTCGCCATTGGTCTTTATACGAAAGTATGTATCACTCCAGCTATGTTGCCTCACGTCTAGGCATCTGGCGTGAGCCTGGACGAAAGCGCCTGCAGGCACTGTTTGCTAAAATGGGGTAATATTCATGTTTGAATTCCAGTGCGATTCATTTAAAAAATTCTCTCTTTTTTTACTGACCGTTGACTGAGTTTTAAAATATATCCATAGTTTTTCGTTAGAGGAATGTAATCAGGTGTTTGCGCACATGAGTATTGATCTAAAAAAGATCTTGAAGGATCGATTAGAGGCTGTGGCACCAGAATATGGGCTGTATGAAATTCTGTACACATCATTTACACGGTCGTATGGATACCGTGGTCTGATAAGCGCCAGTGATGTTGTATATTCAGTCACCAGTCTCTTGGAGTCATCACCAGAGGCATTAGTGGCACTTGGATATAGATCAGAACGTATAGCAGAGGAGACGCTAGGTGTAGGTGTGATAGCCAATATTGGTGATAAGCAAGACAGCACAGCAAATGGATCAACGACATCATGGTGGCATGACAACTTTTTCAAGGCATGTGATTCATTAGAAGCTGCTGGGGGAGAGAATGACCAACTTCGGCAGGGATTACGATTATGTATGGAGATACAGAAGGCAGTTGTTCGTCAGGCAGTCGCAATTATTGAGAAGCAGGTTATCATCACACTATCATCATGTCGTGTCGCCACTCTCAAAGATGGCCCTGATTTACCTATTTTTTGGAACCCACTGACGCTTAACAAATTGGCTCAGTTTCTGGTCTATGCCATCAGGGTAAAAAGGCTTCTCCCCAGAATTGAATTATTGCATTTTTATTTCATATTGACCATTATGTTTCGGTCTGTGTACACTAACATGTGCATCTTTTTTTACTTTCACAGGAATATGGAAGTCGAAAAGCGGGACACAAACCAATTTCACTTGTGGTTGCAGTTCTCAAAGAAGAAACACAAACATTTATAGTGACTGGAGTACAGGGAGCGCCGGTGATTGGCGAGGTTATTCCCAAGTAAGTTACATCGTTCTTTCGAAATGCAATCTGCGCAGTGTTCACGCACGGTCAATAAAAAAAAAAAAAAAAAAAAAAAAACACTTTACTCAATAGATTGTTGTTTCTTCCCTTTTTTCATAAACTGTAGTAAATTCGGGGCTGTTTTTGAAAGGATATCATACAACGAAAAAATTCCAGTGAAAAGCCTAGGATTTGACAAGTCTGTAATTGAGATTGACCGCGATGACCTGGAGACATTTATGAAGTCAATCGGTAGGTATATGCGGTAATTTCTATCAATGAAAGTAAAAAATAAAAGTAAAAAAAAAAAGCAGAGCACGGTCCCCAATGCCCAGTGCACATTACATTACTCTGCCATGTGTCGAGAGTGTCACCATTTGAAAGCTGATAAAAAGTGAAAAAAAAAAAAAAAAAAAAAAAAAAAAAAGAAAATCAAAAGTATGATAGTATGATGAAAAGACAGAGAGTGGTTGTGAGATGCACATGTCGCTCCGCCGAATTCAGGTTGAGGATTAGGCAAGAGTGCGATAGTCTGATTAAGTCTATTGTTGTTAAGCCTTCTTTTTTCCCTTTTTTTCTCCCGCTGTGCTTGAATGTCTTTTTGGATTGACTTGCACGTGTCAGCCCATGTCAATTCAAATTTTAATCTCTTTGGTCTGTCTCTATTTGTTCTGTTCTGTCATTGTGAAAAAGCTGCTGATTCCTTCCTCCCCATCTTTTTTTCCTTGTGAATAACTGACTGTCAGTTGCTCCTCTCTTTTCTCTTTTTGCAACCAAGAACTCATTTTTCATCCTTCTCCCCCACAATTGACTGTGCACCTCCTTGTCTTGCACCACACCTAAATCACCACAGCTCAAATCTTTGTATTTATTCATTTCTGGGCGTTTCTTACCATAGTCTTTTTTGGGCCTTCTTTTAGTGTTCTTACTTGAATCTTTTTTTTTTTTTTTTTTTTTTTTTTTCATCGACATTTCAAGCAACACATTCATCCACACACCCCTTTTTTACTCTTCCCCCTTTCTCTCTTACTCTCTCACTCTCACACACTTTCTCGTACGCTTTTTCTTTTTTTCTTTTATTATTATTTTTTATCCCATAAGTTTGTCATACTTCTCTTGTTTCTGATCCCTTTTAATTGTCTGCACTGCATGTCTTTCATCCCTGGTCTCACATACTCAATTGCGTCCACCGTCTGGTCAGGTACCTCGGCCGCACTGGGCAAAGGTCACTCTAACAAGAGCGCTACCACCACTACGGTCACTGGTCCTGGTTCACTTCACCATCACCATCACCACCATCACCACTCTTCTAATTCCTCTCCTTCCCCCTCTTCCTCTTCGCATCCTCACAGCAGCCCTGCTCCTAATGGCAGTAATGGTTTTAATAATAGCCGACGATTCTCGCAGAGTCGCAGACACAGTAATGCAAACTATAACTTCAGTCGAAGCCATCCCAACGGTCCCGGGGGTCCACCTTTGTCTTCGTCTATCCCCATGACTCCACCTCATTCACCTGGTCATTACAGCTACAGTGGTGCATCCTCGGACAGGAGGTCAAGTCGTAGACGTAATCCATCTATATCACCCATGCCAAGAACACCTCCGTCTTCGCCACTGCACGAGTCCGCTGCTCATGAACCACATTCTTCCTCCTATAATTTCTCCCGTAAACGAAACTACATGGAAAATACCAGCAGTAACAGCAACAGTAGTGGGAACACTTCGCGACCAAGCTCCATGCATGGTCATTACAGCAGCAAACAGAGCACACAAAACGGTAGTCCCAACAACAGCAGGAAGAGTACTACCAAAGAAAAGGAAAACGTCTCCAAGGCCCCAACTACAGCTGAAGAACGGTATCGAGTGGTGGATGATATCCTTGAGACTGAAAACCTCTATCGTGTCCTCGCAGTGAGTCGCACAGCAACAGCAGAAGAAATCCGAAGGTAAGCTTTGCTGTTTTACTGAACTGTTTCACTGATTTAAAAATAAAATTAAACGACTTGTTTCCAATGTACCTGATAGCTAACGGAAATGGTCATAACTGATGCATTTTACATTTAATGTATATAGGGCCTATATTGCCAAATCGCGAATCTGTCATCCTGACAAGTTTCCAGAGTACCCGCGTGCAACTGAGGCCTTTCAGAGTAAGTTGGGAGACCCCAACCATCAAGCAAATATGCAATTTTTTTTTTTTTTTTTTTTTTTTTTTTGTTTTTTTTACACGAGATATTTTTTTTTCCTCTCTTGGAGATAACATTTACACGTGGAGGAATCTAATAGTAAACTGATTGACATTCCCCCTCTCGTCATGACCTCAACTGAACTGAATTGTGCCCTCACACACACTATTCCCTTAGTTTATTTATGTTTTTTTATGAAAACATGTGTTTCGTGTGCTTGTATACTATCTATGTGGCAGATCTCATTGAGAGGAGGATGCTATTCATTGGAATGGCACATGCAAACCACTGGGCATTTCGTTAACAGTTGATTGTCATTCTTTAGCAAATAAGACTAACAGAAACTGATTTGTTGTGGATGAATGGAAATATAGAACTTTCGTTGGCCTACGAGACCCTTTCCAAGCCTTCTTCACGGTTTGTTTATGACTCAACGGGAGGGTCATCAGGCAGAACCATGCTGGGGAGCGATGAGACACTGCAAAGTGTACTTTCACAAGTATTTTTTGAGTTTATGGATGGTGACTTTGAAGTGATTCGAAATATGATCAGTAAGTTTTTTTTTATATAAACCTTTGCGGTTTAGATTTATTCTATTCATCTACATTTTTATTTGATGACCTATGAACTCACATAATCATTGATGATCAAACGCTATTTGATATCTAGATACGATGAACAACAACGCAGGTGGCGTGAGGCTTGGGGAGGATGTTATTGGAGTGATTGAAGAGATGTTTCTTCGCTTGCGTTTTATTTTACATGGTAAAAGATTTAACGGTTTTGAATGACAATTGGTCTTTTTTTTTTTTTTTTATGATGGTCTTGAGGGCTCACATTTATTTCTGTTTGTATACAGGATGCAAGAAATATATGACATTGGTTCATGATCAGGTGCAGCAGCTCTCGGATATCCATCATAGTATGCGTTCATTAGCATATCTGGATGTCCTAGGGCGATTCCGGCTTACGCTCAAGTTATCAAAGGTCATGCTAACTATCCCTATGATTATTCAGGATGAGATGAGACGAGAGATGGCCGTGGCAGCAGCATTGGAGGGCGCATCGGAGGATGAAGAGACTGGAGCGAAGAAGAATGCAGGTATTGTAGGGACTGTCTTCTTGAATGATCGCGTCGAAACGGTGCTCAAGAAAGTTGTTTCAGCAATTGAAACAGGAGAACGCTGGGTGTAGTAGTTGCCGGATAGAAGTAGCGACATTGTATAATTACCATAGATCATCATCAACCCTGTTCATTCACTTTATTACTTACATTGCTATTACTATTAGTTTTTTTTTGCTTTTGTATTTTTTTTTTGTAAAAGCATTTAATACCTTTTCGATTCTTGATATGTACTATCACGCTGTGGTTGACTTGGTTTTATCGTTTAATGTTTTAGAACTAACAATTGATACCCCTCAAAAAAAAAAAAAATTGCCATGGCAGATCCTTGTGCAACGATTTTTTCGCTTATCTGACTATTCAAACGAACAATAAAAATGAAATGGATATTGCATGCGTGCACGTTGCAAAGTGTGTTTAAGGAACATGGACCTGTTGTCCCTTGTGTGGCTATGATTCCAGTAAGATGCGTCTGATGGGCTTTTGGTCCTTGTCCCCTGTAGGAACTTGGTGGATTGCACGAAGCAAGCAAAAAAAGTTTTTTTCCATTGATGCTTAAGTTTGATTCCTAAGCATTAAACAAAGGTCCAATACTCTCACTCCCATAGGACTCTATCCATACAGACACTAGAAGAAAGAGAAAAAGTGAAAGCTAAATCAAATGTCAGTCAAATACGCAAGACAAGTAAAAAAAAAAGTAACAAACAATAAAAAAGAAATAACTCTTAGTTCCTGTCCTTGTCAAAAGTGGTGAAGCAGTCAGCCTCCCTTTCCTCCCCCTGTAATGTCCTTAAACTCAAAGACTTGCCTCTCTCTTTTTCTTCTTTTTCACCTTCACTTCGACCCTGTTAGCCTAGCTCTGTGTGTCCTGTCTCTCTCTCTCTCTCTTTATTTTTTTTTTGCTTGTTGTAACCTTTATTGCGTTGTAACTTGCTGGCTTTATTTCTGATTCATCTCTTCTGAGGACAGAAAAAAAAAAAAAAAGAAAAAGAAACTACACACATCCCGCATTCGCATACAGCCAATCCCGATCCATAAACCATTCTCATTTGTTCACCTTGTCCACCATGTTGACACTCTCGCCAACAACCAGCAAACCACGTGGAATCTCACAACAGAAACAGAAAGGTTCTCATTCCTCGAGAGACCATGGGTTTGAGCAGGAGGAAGAAGAGGATCTTATTGAACAGCTCAATCGGAAGTTGTCTAATGTCACATTGAATCCTTCAACGACCATTCCTGACGAGATGAATATGGCAGATATCTCCACAATGGTAATCATAATGTTCATTATTCTTATTTTTATTGTTTTTTATTTTTATTTTTATTTTTTTTTGGTGGCAGTTGCTCCTTTCGATAAGCAACGACACTGTATTTGCTGTGGGTGCCTGCTGACAATCTATCGACCGCAATGGCAGCATTGATTAGTGGTGATAATGCTGTTATTTTTTAACTGCCAAAGGAAGAGGCAAGGCATATTCATTCATAACTGAGGTTTATTTTTCTTTCTACGAAAAAAAAAAAAAAAAAAAAAAAAAAAAAATCTTTTGGTAGCTACCGACATTTGCGCAACCTTTATACAATTTGTTAGCTTCTGGAGTATATGAGCAGCAGTTGCTAGCCATGGTGCGAATCCGCAAGTACTTATCACTACGTGAGTGTTTTTTTTTTTTTTTTTTTTTTTGTAATCCCTTTGTTCAACCGTGAAAAGACATGTTTGACTTTTGGACCCATAAGCAAGGGTCCCACGCTTTTTTTTTTCTCTCTTCATCTGGCCAATAATGGCCAAGTACAATGCTTGTTGCTTGATACTTACTGTTTGATTTAGATGACAAAGCCAAGCTAACTCAGCTCTACTGACCATCATACTCATTTTTTTATTAGAGGATGTACTGCCAAGAATTGATAATGTGCTGGCATTGGACTGCATTAACTTTTTCATCACCTTTCTGAACATGAGCGACTGTCCGGATCTTCAAGTATGGCTTAGAATATCTAGTCCGTGATCAATTTCAGAGGCATTAAGGGAAGATCTAGGATATTTACTTTTTTTTTTTTTTTTTTTTTTTTTTTGACCCTCTTGCTATCACTACTTTTTCATCTTGCCTTGCCTAGTATGAAACTGCGTGGGTTGTTACAAACATTGCTGTAAGTCAATGAAAAGCCGCTACCAGTTGGAGCTGAAACAGTTTTTTTTCTTCTCCTGATAAATCATTGATCAAGGACTGATCAACTCTTTTTGTGTTGCTTTCATTATCTAGGCAGGAACCACTCAACAAACAGAAAGACTTGTCAATGCTGGTATCTTGGCTCCATTAATTCATAATCTTCGCGTGTCCAGATGCGTTCATGTTCAAACACAGGTATAGAGACCACTCTCGGTTATTTCCAGCACAGATCTTGGGCTGTGTCATGGGTATCGAGCTAATTTTTCTGTTTTAGACCATTTGGGCGCTAGGAAACATATCAGGTGACGGTCCTCCATTTCGTGATCTCATTCTAGGATCTGGTGCTTTGGAAGTGATCATACAGCTCATTGAGATGTGTGAGGATCCCTCTGTTGCCAAGGATCAAAAATATATGATTTTGAGGATTGCTGTATGGTGCGTCTCCAACCTCTGCAGGGGAAGCGGTCGTTGTGCACCAGAGTGGTTACAGGTATAAACAGACGCCTATTCGGATATAGCATTTGGAATACCAACCGGCAGTCTATCATTATCAGTCATCCCAGAGATTTATTTTTAAGGCGAATTTACGGTATCCTATGCAATTACGACCTTTAGGTTACGCCTGCATTTCCAATACTTCGTCGTCTCATGTATTCCGACGATGTGGAAATTCTGGCAGATACATGGCAAGTGTTGATAAAATAATGGAGCTATAGGAAGCTCTTTATAATCGAGATATACAAACGATGCATATTAATCTCGGTTTCTTTGCATTCTAGCTGGGCAATGTGTCGAATCCTCAATGGCACGCACAAGATGAATCTGGATACTGTTGTTATTGATCGAGAGCTGTGCGCACGTTTCGTGGCGTTGCTAAGGTAAGCGACTGCAGGGAGCTGCAATGTTGTTTTTTTATTTTATTTTATTTTATTTTTATTTTTTTCCGGATAAATTAAATTATTATTTGAAGACTAAGTTGAATTTGTGCATGCATGGAAACATAGCGAGCCTCATCCTACGATCCAAGTTCCTTCTCTCAGATCACTGATTAATATTGCTTCTGGTCCAGAGCACCATACTCAACTCTTGATTGATGCGGAGGCGATTCCAGTCCTAGGATCAGAGGAGATGTTGGGTCATCATAACAGTACCATTCGTCGGGATGCACTGCTGGGCATCTCTAATATTACTGCAGGCACAGCAGATCAAGTGCGGGAAGTCACCATCCAGGACAATGGTAATGTGATGCGTCGTGTTTTAGACGTCCTTCGGAGAGGAGATATTGGAGGCGAAGAACTTGCAGAGGGCACAGAGGGTCACGACGAAGGTGGAGACTGGCGAGTTTTGCGCGAGGCTGCTTGGGTGGTTAGCAATGCAACCAGTGTACTGGATCTTGATATTACAGGGTATGTGAAAAAATAACAACAGTAATAATAATAATAATAATAATAATAATAAGCGCATACTACGAGGAGCTTATTGCTAAACTTTTCTGTTGGAAATTGTGGAGCATTAACAACGGCATGGTATATCTTAAATGTCATCATAGGCATCTTGTCTATCGCCTTGATCTGCTTCCATCTATTGCTCAGTTGATCGATCCTCGTCCGGCTCGCAAAGCAAACTATATCCTTCCAGCTGTTGGCCTACGACACTCTGCTCTCTTGACGAAGTTGCTGGACATCATATTCAACGTTTTAAGGTGCAATGAACATTATCCTAAGGAACAATTTATGAAGATTTGGGTAAATGATTGTGAGGGCGGGACGATTCTGCTAGAGCTACTTAAGCTATCAAGTCAAACACCAGCAGAATTTCATCTGCGACATCTCGATAATCTCAAACTGACGCCCCGTCCATTGCAACACCTTCGATTTGCACCAGATGGTAGTCCCAAACCATCATCGGTTATGGCGCCGCTTGGTCCATCTGTTAAGAAGCGAGTGGAGACAATTCTGGATAATTTCTTTGAATTTGGACCGGATAACGATGGATTTGGACCATTCTTCGGAGAACGTCAGCAAGGGGGCCATTCTGGCAATCGACCTCCACGCGATGAGTATGGTACGGACGACCACGATGAAGAACATGAAGATGAGTTTGATGATGAGGAACATGGGTACAAGAGTGGATACTATACGACCCGTGGTGTATCGAATAAGCCTAGTACAGACTTTGATATCGATGAAATGGAGGAGCGTGTGAGTCGTATGAATCTCACATAGGAGCCACCTTGGCTGGCCTCTGGCTCTTTAGTGCCCCTCTTCTACTTTGCAAAACAGTTGTCAGCGTTCGGAATCCTTTTTTTTTTTTTTTTTTTTTAGTCTACAATTATATTAGTTACCCTGTTTGTTAAAAGTCGATTTCTTTATTAATGATGAGTATTTTATGTGAGTACTTGACAATCAAGTCAGTTTTATCAGTACTAATCCATAGAATTGGGATTGTCGCAGAAGTTTATGGCAAAACTAGCAGAACTGAAAGGAGGATGAATAAACATGAGATAATAAGAACATGCTTGGCTGTGCGTGAAGGATTGGACGAACAGTTCAAACAGACCAATAAGAATAAGAATGAGCCTTTAAGTTTGACTGTGGTTTTCCAACCTCATTTTCAAAATGGTATATACAAGTATATTTATACAGATATATAATAATGATAGTAAAATAAAAATAAAAGAGAATACGCGTGTGTCACGACGGTTAGATTGAGAGATGAAGTTATACATTAGAGATCCGAATATTAATTTGTAGGTCTAGGTTTTCTCTTTCCAATTAATGAGCCATCGTCATTTTTTATCCAGTGTATCCTCGCCGCATTCCTTTGAATGGGGGTACAAATCAAAACAGAAGACGACACTTGTTGATACAGTAGATAAAAAAGACCAACCAGGAAGGATGCAAGGATGCGTCAGTGATATTGGCCAGGCTCAATAGGGTGATACGCCTTTGCTCGTGAGTATTTTATCCTGTTTGGAACAGACTGGCGGAAGAATGGAAAAAAATTTTTTTTTTGATACTTTGCAGGCTCTCTTTGTTTTTGTAAACTGCTCTTTTTTTTTTTTTTTTTTTTGTGCTCTTTTTCTTTTGTACACGAAGCAGTAGATGCAAATCATGCAGAGTAGTGTGTGAATGTGGGTGGGTGATGAGAATGAAATGCGTGCGCCTATCTTTCCTTGTCTTTAACTCAAAGCTGGCTGTAGGTGAGTAAAGTCGAATTCATTATACATGTGCCTACAGAAAGAAGAAAGAAAGGGAGAAAGAGGAAGAAAGAAGACATACATTTGCAGAGGAGTTGAGGAGTGGCGGTGAAATAATTAGAAAGCAAAAGCAATGTAACATTGAACATGCAACATTTTCAACATGGAACAAATAGAATTCAAAACAAACAATTGGGTACTTTGAAGTTTGGGATGAACAGATTGGGTGATTAAGAAAGCGCGCCCATCCACTTGCTATGCTGTGCTCAATGCCCCTGCTATCCATCTCTTTTTCTCTTTTCTTTTTTCTTTTCTTTTTTTTTTTTTTTTTTTTTTTTTTTTTTTGTTCCTGTGCTGTGGCCTTCTTTCACGCTCTCCTTCCCTTCCCTTCCTTCTTTCTCACGTCCATCCTCCCTTTCTACTTCTCTCCTCCACCATCCGCGTCATCTACTCCATCTCTCATTCTTACATTCTCTCCGTCTCCTCATTCCATCTATCCACTTCGTCCACCTTCATTCAGAAGCCCAGCCTCTTTACTTTCTTTTTACGATTTTAATTCCTACAACGACCACCCAGCTTGGCTCCATACCTTATACAAACCTTCGTACATTTACACTACCTGTACCTGCATTCCTTTGCCCTTCTTCCTTCGCCCTCGCCCTCGCCCTTGTTCACGGCCTGCACCATCATTCTTTCTCTCTCTTCTTTCCCCCCATCTTTTCTCTCTGTCTTTTTATCTCTCACCCATTCTCCCTCCACATACTGGAGAAGGTAAAAAAAGCAACAAGATCTGACTCATTCCACTCCACACACACACACTTTCTCTTTCTCTCTCTTTTCTTCTCCTGTCCTCGCTCTTTCTCATCCATTATTCATGTTCATGTTCATGCAAATTGTCAATGTTGTCTCCAAATGGGAAGGTGTATTATATTTTGTTTGTAATCTAATCATTTGTTTCTTGGATTAGTGTGGTTGTTATTATTAGCCCTTGTCAATTTAATTACCATTTGTTATTTTTATCGTTCACATTTTTATACGCACTCTCTTCAGCCCTTTACTCTGGCCCTTATTTTCACAAACACAAACTCAAACACAAAGCATGATGCCTGCCTGAGAGTATTTATTTTTCTATCAATTTCCGCCCTTTTTTATTTTATTATTATTATTATCTACGATCATGCTTGTATATAAAATTTGAATGCTGTAATTTTCAGGCACACATCGTTAAACTTTTAATGGATCTCAAACAGGCTAGTCTTTCTTTTATTAATTCATTTCAAGACTTTGTTCCTGAATTTTCTCCCCTTTTTTTTTATGAACGAGGAAAAAAAAAAAAGACAGTTGCCGCAGATGCAACGACTTCCTTCTTTGACATGTTGTCTTCATTGCCACTAATTCTGACAGTAATGTGTTTATCTTTATCCATCTATTCTACAGATTACATAGATAACAAAATACGAGACTGTACACAATGTCTCTTCCAGGTTTTTATTTCAGACATAGAGCACCTGGCGCAGTCAGGCGCCGTGCAGAGCACTCTGCCTCACTTGAGGCAAACAAGCCCGTACCTACAAAGACAGAGGCTGTCCCTCATCGCAAAGGCCATTCAAATGATACTCCCCGTACTTTGACCGAAGCTCCATCCATGACTGCTCCCGCCTCTCCCTCAACCACCACCCGCGTTGTAACCGTTCCTGGCCATGTCCTACGGCAGCAGCGGCAGGAGCGGCAACATCATGTCAAAAATGCTGATCCAAGTGAAGGAGGTGTTGGTGTGATGGCCGTGGAAGACAATGAGGATCCTAACGCCGATCCCAGTCCTGACAATGGTGATACTGAACCTGAAAAGGGGAGAAACAAACCCGACAAAGAAGAAACTGAACCTGGCAAAGAAGAAACTGACCCTGGTAAAGAGGAAACTGAATCCGGTAAAGAAAAAAATAACCCTGGCAAAGAGGAAACTAAACCTGATAAAGAAACCAAGCCTGATAAAGAGGAAACCAAGCCTGATAAAGAAGAAACCAAGCCTGACAAAGGGGAAACTGATCCTGAGAAAGGAGAAACCGAACCTGACAAAGGGGGAACCGAAATTGATATAGGAACCGAACCTGACAATGAAGGAACAGAGCCAGGCGATGAGAACCCCGATCCTGGCAATGGAGACAATACGACTAAAAACCCAGCCTCGTCATCTACGACAACCACGACGACGACAACCACAACGACGACAACCACAACGACGACGACAATCCCCATGACGACCTCATCTAGCGCTCCTTTCACTACAACCACGGTCGAAACTCCTACTTCCTCAGTCAGCACAATCACTTCTACTGACAATATTACGAGCACATCTATGGTGACGGATACTAGCACGATCACAGCCACATCTACGGAAATGTCGAGCCCTATTGTCACACCAACTATTACACCAAGTCCCACTGTTACACTTTCGGAATCTCCAAGCTCTTCTGTTTCTACAGGCATTACTGCCACTACGGAGACATCGGTTCCTGTTACAGTAACAGAAACCTCTGCCTCTGTTACGGTTACGGAGACATCGGTCTCCATCACAGCTACAGAAACTTCCGTTCCTATTACTGCCACTACAGAGACATCAGCTCCTGCCACGGTTACAGCGACATCAGCTCCTGCCACGGTTACAGCGACATCAGCTCCTGCCACGGTTACAGCGACATCAGCTCCTGTCACGGTTACAGAGACTTCCGCTCCTGTCACGGCCACAGAGACATCAGCTTCTGTCACAGCTACAGAGACTTCCGCTCCTGTCACGGTCACAGAGACTTCTGCTCCTGTCACAGCTACAGAGACATCAGCTCCTGTTACGGAGACCTCCGCGCCTGTCACGGCCACAGAGACTTCTGCTCCTGTCACAGCTACAGAGACATCGGCTCCTGTCACGATCACAGAGACATCGGCCCCTGTCACAGCTACAGAGACTTCCGCTCCTGTCACGGTCACAGAGACTTCTGCTCCTGTCACAGCTACAGAGACATCAGCTCCTGTTACGGAGACCTCCGCGCCTGTCACGGCCACAGAGACTTCTGCTCCTGTCACAGCTACAGAGACATCGGCTCCTGTCACGATCACAGAGACATCGGCCCCTGTCACAGCTACAGAGACTTCTGCTCCTGTCACGGCCACAGAGACTTCTGCTCCTGTCACAGCTACAGAGACTTCTGCTCCTGTCACAGCTACAGAGACTTCCGCTCCTGTCACGGCCACAGAGACCTCCGCACCCGTCACAGCTACAGAGACATCAGCTCCTGTCACAGCTACAGAGACATCAGCTCCTGTTACAGAGACATCAGCTCCTGTTACAGAGACATCAGCTCCTGTTACAGCTACAGAAACCTCTGCTCCAGTTTCGAGCACGGAAGTGCCGGTCACGACGGAGCCAGTGAGCCCATCTTCCTCCTCAGAAGTCCCAGTAACAACAGCCACTATTGAGCCTTCTTTGACCCCCACTTCAAACATTGTTATTCCCACCACGGACACGGTCGTGATCCCTACAACAGTGGCAAGCGAAACCCAGCCTATTCTCACCCAAACTACCGAGTCAGTGACGATGATCAGTGGCACGATCGTTCCTATCGGACGTGACACAAACCTTCCTGGCCCCAATGCCGGTGATGGTGGCAATGGTCTTGACGGCTCAGGCGTATCTAAGAATGGATTGAGTCAAGGAGCCACAGTCGGCGTGGTTGTGGGAAGTTTGGCAGCTCTTGCGTTGATTGCGGGTGTGTTCTTTATCATGTTTAGACGTCAATCGCGTCGCCTCCAAAACCCTAACAGCCGGTTTGTGTCACGCGCTGCCTCTGGAGCAGGCGCAGCTGGAGCAGGCGGCGATCTTGGACATTTATACAGCTCTCGTCAACCCGAAGGTTCTGGATCTCATGGCTCGTACGGTTCAGTGCGTAACTTGCCTGGTGGTGCACCTGTGGCTGGCCACATTGTCGTCGCACCTGAGATGATGGAACATCCTGCTAACCGCTCCAATCTCAATCTTCACTCTGGACCTATGGCCTTTGGCACGAGTGCTGCAATTGGCGCTTCCTCTGGTTTGGCAGGTGTTCATGCTCACGATGGTTACCATGAATCAAGTTCAGACGGACGTGAGATCTCTTCTAGCTATGGTGCTAGCGGTGGAAGTGGAGCTGCTGGGAGTGCAGGTGGCGGTGGAAGCGGCGGTCCGTTCGGCACAGCAAGTGGATCCATGCCTACACCTTCTGGTGGAACTGGTTCACCCCACAGTCAACAAGGCAGTATTCACTACATCTAAGTAGCTTGTGTATTTGGTGTTCTCTTTTCTCTTTTTTTTTTTTGCATAGTATCCTATATCCCCCAGGGTTTTTATGACTAATTCATTTATACTTTTGAGATGATCATACCGTCATTCCTACCATCTTAAGAGCTCCTTCATTTTACTTTATCTATTTTTATTTATTTGAAGTATCCTATTCATCTTACTTATTGAACAAAAAAAAAAAAAAAAAAAAAAAAAAAACGAAGTTGTCCATTTTTCTTTTGAGTTCAGTTCTGTCCTTTTGCCCTATTGTGATTTTGAGGGCGTCAAAAAAAAAAAAAGTAAAGAGGATGAGACTGTGTTATTAGATCGCATGGCTAAGATGCTTCAATTACTCACATGTAAATGTTCTATGAATCTGTTTTCCAGTTGTATTTAACGGCTAAAATGAAGAAAATGGGGCGTCCACAAACTATACTTAAATTAACCATGGCCATCAAAGCCGGATGTAACCACGATTTTACCAAGGTGGTGCAGTGTCAAGTTCTTTCACCGACAAAAAAGGCAAAAAGAAAAATGGTAGTGAACACTTTATTATTGTTTTACAGACACAGGCTTGGAAAGAAGTAGTAGCAGAAATAAAAGTTGCTGCATGTGAACTGATAACAGGGAATATAACAAGGAATGGATGATATATCGGATGACGATGACTTGTTTGAAATATGTTTTTCGTTACAACGCCAAACGTCGCCACTGATGTCGAAACAATCTATGCATTTAGGCGACCCACACTTGCTGTTTAGGACAGTGGAATCCAATTTATCCAGCATTGTGAAAAGGAGGAAAAAAAAAAAAAATAGTTAAAAAGCATTATTGCAATTGCATTTTTGTGTCTGCATTGAGTGGAGAGGTTTCTGCCACAAAGTTTAAGGACGCGTTTAAAAAAGGTTGAGGTGATTATGCGGCTCACTTTTTTCCCTTCTACAATTAGCTCTATTACTCTTAGCCCTACTTGCTTGCTCACTTGTGAATTTCCCTCTGTCACTCACATCCCTTAGACCTCTCAGGTCCTTTCCCTCACACCCTCTTTTCCTTACTTCATCTACCATTGACTTTTTACATTTGTTTTCCATTCCAAAAGACCCAGCTCGCTTCATCTCAACACACCTTGTTTATAACACCTCAAAAGGACTTGTCTCACTTTTTATTCTCTTGACTTCAGCCATGTTTTTGCAACCCACAACTCCGACCAACTCTGCTCAAGAGCGTAGCAGTCACTTACGATGGCCAGAAAGTCTGTCTGGCGCAGCTCCTATTCCTTCTAGATTCTCACACCTGCTTAATGAGCCTTTAGTGATAAACCTGAATAATACCACATCTGAACAGGGCGCAGCCAGCAGGCTCAAGGAAATGGATGAAGAGGAAGAAGAAAAAAAAGCAGGAGTGAAAGGAAAGGAAGAGGATGAAGGAGAAGTAGAAGAAGAAGAAGAAGAAGGAGAAGAAGAAGGAGAAGAGGAAGAGGATATCGTCTGGCTTGCTACTCCCGATGACGAGATACTTTCTCAAAGTAAGCTTCTCTAAGGCTACTCATAACAACAAGACAAGTGTGTGTTCGAGGTAACATGCGCTTTATCAATAAGGTTTATTAATATAAGATGTACATATATTTGTGTTTCCAAAAAAAAAAAAAAAAAAAAAAAAAAATGCAGGTTTGGACGACCAAGAAGTGGCTGTCTATTTCGAGATTCTGGAACAAGCTCCTTTAGAGACTCTGCCTTTGGCTCGTAAATTTTGTTTTAAACCCAATTCGCAATTGGTACTTGGGCGAGCCCCTTCGTCTGGTGTCAGTCGTCTGGCTCGAGTACAACAAGTGTTGGCTCAGGATAAACGAAGATCTGCGCAAGCAGAGAATGGATCTGATGATGGGTTGTTCCCTAATCAAGTCATCAGTAAAGTACACGCTGTTGTGTATGAGGTAGATGGCCAGCTGATCCTGGAAGATAGAGGATCGACACATGGAACATTTGTGAACGAGGAAAGGATCCAAAGTCGAGTCTTGCAAGACAATGACCATGTAAGACTAGGACGTGATGTAGTTCGAAAGGAGATTCCATATCGACCATTGAATTTGATAATCCGAATCAAGAGCAACGTTATGAACGGAATTAGTGAAATGGATTTTGGAGAGTTCAGTAGTGAAGTTTCGGCAGCAACTACACCCCTTGACACCAATGGTATTGATGGTAGTAGCAGTAGCAGCACAGAGTATTCCGACATGTGCAATAGCGTTTTGCAAAATGGAGACGACACTATTCACGAGAATACTGTCGTGAATGAATTTGATACGGAATTCAGTTGCGGTGGTTCTGATAAGATAGGCACGGTTGAAGATGAAGACAATGCTGATGGTTCACCTGTGTTAGGCAAGGAGGAATGTGAACTAGAGCCTGACCTGAAACCTGATGAAGACGTTCAGTGTGAATCAATTCAGCGCGAACGCATGGAAATTATTGAGGCGACCACAACTACATCAACTTTCACCACCATACCAGCAGAGGTAAGCTTGGAGAGAAAGTGCCATACTCATGCACATGTTCCCGTAGATGAAATATGTATTATGAATTAGACGACTCACATTTTTTTTTATACTTCTTTTTAGATCATGAATACTTCTTTCACACTAGAGCACGAATCACAAACTACAACAGTGTCCACAGGAAAGAGGAAGCGAGCTTTAATTGATCCTCAGGATCCACCAGTTAGTCCTAGTAATAAGCGTGCTATAGTTGTAGCAGCACTTGCAGGCGTCGTGGTTGGTTCTGTTGGCACTGTTTTTACACTTGCTAATATCTGAAGATTTGGCGATTTGCTTAAATAGGAGTTGTATTTCTTTTTTGGTTTTTTTTCCCTTTTAGTTTCATACTCCATACTCCTTCTTCTCATGTATTTATAACATTTTCAATTGTCTTTTTTCTTTTTGTTATCGCTATTATTCTTGTTGTTACCCTTCATTTCCTCCCCTCTTCGAAACCAAGATTTTTTTTTTTTTTTTTTTTTTTTTTTATAAAATATGTTTAATACCAAGCTCAATAAAATAGTGAAAAATGAAAACAATATGCAAATATCTTTATACTTCGATAATACCCTAGATCTCCACACAAACTCATAAAGCTGGATATTTATCCGCGGCCACGACCGCCACCGCCACCACGGCTGAAGCCGCCACGACCGCGAGGGGCACCACCGCCACCGCCACCACGGCTAAAACCACCACGACCGCGAGGAGCACCACGTGGAGCACCACGACCACCACGAGCTAGAAGAAAATAAAAAGAAAAAGCAATCAACAAGCGTCTCAAATATAGAATACTTGTAATAAAATTTTAAGCGGCTCAACTTACCACCACCGCGGGCTGCGCCACGTCCACCACGTGCAGCGTTCATGCCTTGCATGCCTCCACGCTTAGCAACTATCGAATGAATCATGAAGCAAAGGTATGAAGGATCAGAATATATTTTTATAGTAATAGTAACAGTAATATAATTCTTTTTTTTTTTTAGCGACATACCTTTTCCGACGGCCTTGGGTTTGGGCAAGAAGCGCTCCAAAGGTAAGAGCTTATCAGGGGCGATGAAGACTTTGTCATTGGGCTTGAAAGAGGTTGCAACCATGCCATCCTGAAGCTTGATTGTAAAATAGAGTTCGTTCATAGGACCGAGAATCTCGTCGACCTTTCCGATCTGGCTCTTGTTTTCAAGGTAGATGGGGGCATTGAAATATGGGATCTTAGAGTTGGTCGATTTACAGACCATTTCTCCTTCGCAAGCGTGCGTGAACTGACCCATTTCTTTAATGAATAGAAAAAATAAATAGATAAAAATGAAAATAGAATGAGAATGAGAAGAGAAAGAGATTATCCCTTTTTTGCCAAGTCTAATGCTCCTTGTTCGGACCACAGCGTATGAAAAGCGATATAGTCCGATTTCTGTTGTCATGCATGTCTATCCATGAGAAAAGTAATAGGGCCACCATGTTCGCTAGGAACTTGTCGAGAGACGGTTGTAGTTTGATTTTCATGACCCATCCGTCCAATGACAAATGTATTGGCTTGATATCTTATTATTTTCTCTTTCCTGGAGTGCAATTGATCCATGATTTGTTGGATAGGTCCAAAGTTCGAGAGATTTTGTATTACTCCATTGAGAGATTAATTGAACAAAAAAATAAAAATAAAAATAAAAATAAAAAAGACAATATAAAGATGAGAGGACATTTACCAAGTACAGATTCTGGTGGTCCGAAAGAAGGGGCACCACCACCAAATCCACCACGTCCACCACCACGGGCACTACCGCCACGGCCTAAAATAAAAATACATGGATGAGAAGATCGAATCGTATCAATACATAGGCCCACAATGGACGGGAGGTAAATATAATGAATGGAATCACATCCAGTCTTATTTGTCTTCTGGTAAAAACTGGAGTAGATATTTAAATAATATATACCTCTTGGGGCTCCACCACCACGACCTCCTCTAAAGCTCATGCTGTGTTATATAAGATTGTTTAAGGAAAAAAATAAGAAAAAAAAATCAAGGGAGCTCGAAGCGAAAGAGCAGGCAGTCTTTTGTTTTTCTGTGGTGCCTATATGGAGATGGGTGATGGTGGAATCAGCTGAAGGAACTCAGTTGCATGTGTGAGATGTGGGTGTTACTTGAAGGTTTCAAGTACAAGCATTTTTTTTTTTTCAGTGGCTTATGTTATTGACTATTCAATTTGCCTTTTTATTGTTGCCAGCCTGAAATATTTCAATATCAGTATTCAGACTCCATGTTTGAAAGAGTATTGGTGATTCTTAAGTTTGGATAATTTGGCAGCCTTTTTTTTTTTTTTTTTTTTTTTTTTTTGCTTCACTGGTGGTTAATGTAGACTTGCATATAATTGTTACTACCACCTAAAAAGCTTGACTTTATCAGTATAGAGGGTGCTTGAGGGGTGTATTTTTTCTAAACAGTGACGTAGTATTAGCGAAATTTTGTGTGTGAAAATGAGTGGGAGGAGTAAGTCGCGTTACGCGTACACTGTGATGACTGAGTTCTGCATCTACTCCATAGTGACATGGTCTTTCTTGTTCTTTTCTTCTCTTACCCATTACTTTTTTCTTTTTATTTTCTAAACATTCATTCTTTTATTGATATAGCTCCTTCCATTATTTCTTTTTCATTCTCACAGCCTTGCTCCGCACACACTTACTTGCGGACACTCTTTTCTTCTTCTCTTGACGACACATCGCTCTATCAACTGCAACTTGATTCCTTGCCTCATTCATACCTCCTACTCCCTCGTCCCAAGAGCGTCTTATAACCATGGTTGGACTCACTTCTGCTGGTACGGATCCCCATGCGCCTTATTCTATTCGCTCTTATATATCTTGTGTATTGCAAAGTTGCTCATTGCCATAATCTATTGACAATCGAGCCTTTCTTGTCACTATCCAACAATTAAATCGTGTTTTTAATCTGTTTGTCTTTTGAATATCTTCTTTATCGTATAAAGCCGGAGTCATTGCTCTCCTCGATGAACAGGACGATGATCTTAAGGTCTATGCCCTTCAAAAACTGAACGGGCTTGTGGATCAGTTTTGGGCAGAAATATCGGATTCAGTTTCCAAGATGTAAGCAAAGAAAAGTCATGGGAGATCTGTTCTTTATCGTCTCACACTCGCCATTTGACAGCAATGCCAGGACAGCGGTCTAATAGACAAGCATATATTATGTCAATGTTTTATTCATAGTGAAATTATGTACGAGGATACTGAGTTCAAGGATAGACAGTTGGCAGCATTGGTTGCCTCCAAGGTACAGATCGGATTAAACCGCATTGTGTGAAAGCGCCTGCCTGACCGGAGACAATTTTTATCTAACTAGCGCCCTAAAAATCCACATATGGCATAGGTTTACTATCATTTGGGCGAATTTGATGACTCCCTCAACTTTGCGCTTGGAGCTGGAAATCTCTTTGACCTCTTCTTAAAGTCGGAATACGTTGATACTATTGTCTGTAAGTCTGCAAGAGCGCTATCAATGAACATTTTAATGGATCGTGAGGTCAAGGCTAATGTTGACTTACTATTGTTAATTTGTTATCTACTAGCTAAATGTATCGATAAGTATATCGCTCTCCGGACTCAGGAGCAACAAGAACAAAGTGCAGAACCCTTGGACCCCAGGCTCAAAGATGTGGTAGAAAAGATGTTTGATCGCTGCTACCAGGATGGAGAGTACAAGCAGGTAACAGTCTGCGCATCTCACCATGGTTTGTGCTGTACACATACTGGCATATTTATTGACCGTCAGATTATATCTATTTACGTAGGCCGTAGGAATTGCGTTGGAATCGCACCGTCTGGATGTTGTGGAATACTCAATTAAGGCTGGCGGCCCCTCAAACATTCTTCCTTATGTGTATGAATTGGCTATGACGGTTGTTCTTGACCAGACATATCGTAACACACTCTTGCAGCTCCTCGTTGACCAGTTCCGAAAGTTGGAAGAACCCGATTATGTCTCCATCAACCAATGCCTTGTGCATCTGGGTGATCATCAAGCCAGTGCAGAGTTGCTTCAAAGCCTTGTCAACACTGATGTGCAGGTAAATTTCGTGGTGTCAAACTGCTTTAGTTATGCTTGTTGATTATTAGAGCTTTATCTCTTTCATCATTTATAACAAACTATATTTTTTGTATTTTAATTAGACTGATTTGTTGATGGCGTATCAGCTTGCATTTGATCTCGAGAACAATGCTACACAAAAGTACTTGAAAAAAGTGGCAACTGCTCTCCCGTCTGATCCTAATGAGAAGTACGAAAGAATCAAATCTATCCTTTCAGGGAAGGAGACTATCAGACTTCAATTGGAATTTCTTTGTCGCAATAACCACACAGATATGCTTATTCTCAAGAATTCCAAAGTAAGTCATGAACTTTTTTTTTATCTTCATTTTTTTTTTTTTTTTTAATTATTGTTAGGTGATTGTTGTTGAAAATTGTGAAGCTGACTTTTAAATTGTTTGCTGTATCTGGTTCATGATTTTTTTTTGTCACGACCTATTTAGACGGTACTCGATGCACGTCTTTCCATCTACCACTCTGCAGTTACATTTGCAAATGCTTTCATGAATGCCGGTACAACGAGCGATGATTTCTTGAGACAGAACCTGGAGTGGCTTTCTCGCGCCACAAACTGGTCGAAGTTCAGCGCGACAGCTGCTCTGGGCGTTATCCATAAAGGTCATCTTGCTCAAGGAATGACAATGCTTGCACCTTATCTCCCACAGGACGGCGTTACAGCCAGCCCTTATTCGGAAGGAGGCTCTCTCTTTGCTCTCGGGCTCATTCATGCCAACCATGGAGATGAAGTTCTGGACTACTTGCGCGGGGTCCTGAAAAACACACAGATTGAGGTATTGCAACATGGTGCTTGCTTGGGTCTTGGAACTGCAGGAATGGCAACGGATAACAATGGTGAGTAATAAGCTCGGTAATACGTTTGACTTTTTTTTTTTTTTTTTTTTTGAGACTATGTTTAAACACTCAGGTATTGACTAGGCAAGTGTCCGTAACTTTACTATGCTGCTTATATAGATATCTATGAAGAGTTAAGAAGCGTCCTCTTCAGCGACAGCGCGATTGGTGGTGAGGCTGCTGGTCTCGCAATGGGAATGGTGATGCTTGGTACCGCATCAGAAAAAGCCTTGGATGAGATGCTGCAATATGCACATGAAACTCAGCATGAGAAGATCATTCGCGGATTGGCAGTGGGTATCTCTCTGGTGATGTACGGCAAGGAGGATGCGGCTGATGTTTTGATTGAGAAGCTTGCAGCAGATAAGGATCCTATTTTGCGATACGGTGGAATGTACACTATTGCTATGGCTTACTGTGGTACTGGAAACAACAAGGCTATTCGCCGCCTTCTACATGTTGCTGTCAGTGACGTCAACGACGATGTAAGACGTGCGGCTGTCACCGCTCTCGGTTTTATCCTTTTCCGATCCCATAAGCAGGTGCCACGCATTGTTCAGCTCCTCTCTGAGAGCTACAATCCACATGTGCGCTATGGTGCGTGCTTGGCCCTTGGAATCTCTTGCGCAGGAACTGGCTCACTTGAGGCAATCGAACTGCTAGAACCAATGGCTAAGGACAATGTGGACTTTGTCCGCCAAGGCGCTTTTATTGCATTGGCTATGATTTTGATGCAGCAGAACGAAGTACAGAACCCAAAGTCTGCGGCTGTTCGTACAATGTACGAGGAAGTTATCAAGAAGAAGAATGAGGATGCTCTTACCAAGTTTGGAGCTGTCCTTGGGCAGGGTATCATTGACGCAGGTGGAAGAAATGTCACAATCTCGTTGCAATCTCGTTCTGGTCATTCAAACATGCCAGCTATTGTTGGTGTAGCCCTGTTCACACAATTCTGGTACTGGTACCCCGCCAGTCACTTCTTGAGTTTGGCGTTTACACCAACTGCCATAATTGGAGTGAACGCTGACTTGAATATGCCAACGATTGAATTTACGTCAAACGCAAGGCCTTCTCTATTTGCATACATTCCACCTACTAAGCCCCCAACTGCCACTGTTGTGGAAAAGGTGGCTACAGCAGTTTTGTCAACAACAGCTAAGGCCCAGGCCAAGGCTAAGAAGGCAAAGACAGCAGAACCAGAGGCCATGGAAGAAGACGAGAAGCCGGAGGAGAAGGTGAGTTCAAAGGCTGATCATTCTTATTATTGGAATGTGCTCTGTGACCCAGAGATAGACCGTCAGCCATACTAATTTTTTTTTTTTTCTCAATTTGTGACATGTCATTAGTCAGAGGAGGCAAAGGATGAAGAAGCTAAAGCCGCAGCCAAGCCTAAAAAAGAGCCTCAGTCAGAGAAGCTAGGCAACCTTGCACGTGTTCTTCCTGCTCAACTTAAATACATCTCATTCGACAAGGAGGCGCGCTATGTCCCAGTCAAGAAGGTACATGATGTTGATTATCCTTAACTTCCTTAATAGCGTTTTAAAAATCTGTGAGGAAAGAAGCTATTATTAATAAGATGCATTCTGACTGTGAATTTGAAAATAGGATGTTACTGGTGGCATTGTAGTACTGTTGGACAACAGGCCCGGTGAACCCGAGATGCTGCTCTTAACGAGGGCCACAACTGCTGGCGCTGCAGCTCCTGCTTCAGACAACAAGATGGAAGTGGAAGAGGAGGAGGCGCCTATGCCAGAACCATTTACCTATCCATTTGATCGAAACTAAGTAAACGTGATGATTCTCCTTCTGTTATCAAGCCGGATTAAAATAAAATAAAATAAAAAGTAAAAGTAAAAAGTAAAAAGTACAATAAAACATTGATAAAGCATTCAATAATAGATGCCAGAATAAAATGTCGCTATTAGTGTGAAGAATCCATGGGAATAAAGACACTATCTCAGTTTTGTACACGACAATGTTCTAGTAGAGAATGGTGGCCTGGTTGGATTTTATGATGCGACTCATGCAGCGCAAGTTGTTTCGAATAAAAGATTATATTGGACTTCAAAAAATGGGGTCAAATTCTTAAAGTTGGAGCGAATATAAAAAATTTGGCTGCATAAATAAACCATCCCATTCTTCTTCCTTCTCCAAAGACCCCACTTCCGTCTCTTTTTCATTCTCTTTTCCCCTCCTTCCATCAATGCCTTCTCCTAGCGCCCTTCCTATTGTTACAAGAGGTTCGTCGATAGATCTTGCTGAGGCTTCTCTCAACTCTACGGACTTATATTTCCAGGTCCTGTACCCTCCCATATAAGGTCGCACCGAGTTGATTCGAAACATTCTTGCATACCATGGCACCAACTGGGGGAAGCTTACGGTTGTAAGATTGAATAGACTGAATACAAAATTGTTTTATAGCACAAAAGCTATCAACCAAAAATGAACTTTTTTTACCCTTATGTTGTATGACTAGGACTGGCCAAAGCAAAAGCCCTAGACTCCTTTCCGTGCTGTACCTGTGGTTAATGAGAAGACCTCTTCGGGCGCTACATTAGAGTTAGTAGAATCAAATACAATTGAGCGCTATCTTGTTCCAAAGTTCAAGTTGCTAGGATCAAATATCTGGGAGGAGCATCTAATCGACCAATACCTCCATAGCGCAGAGACGTTGCAGCAGTTGTTTGGACTTAAAGTGCTCTCTGCCAGTCCCGAGATTCTAGTGGAAGAGGAGGTTAATAAGTTTCAAAAGGAAGTCCTTGCGAATTGGATCTCAAGCCATGAAGAACACTTAAAGCAGAACGGTAATTAGGGTCATTATGTTGGTCATAGCGTTACTCTAGCAGACATCAAGACTGCTCAGGTGATTGACGGTATCCTATTGCTGGTGCCTAAAGGGGTGGAGGTGCCCTTGTCTGTGGCCTTGACTCCTTCGCTTTGGAAAGTCAAGGAGGCTGTTGAGAGTTGTACATCATATATAGAATGGAAGGGAAGCGACTGCAACGATGAGCTTGACATAAATACTAAGGCTCACTTCCAGTTTAAGTAGGAATATTTTTTCATGAACTTCTAAGCTCAGACATCGCGTTACAAGTGGCAAATGAATGCCAAAATAAAAAATAAAAACAGAAAAATCTGCCAAAAAAGTCTTTACGACAGAGCTGGTTTCTGAACCTTTCCTTTTTGTCATGTCCCTCACGGCTCTTGTCCGCTCTTTCTGAAATACCTGTTTCAAAGCAACAACAACAACAATAACAACGAGCACAAGTTGTATTTGGAGTAGTAGAGTTTCTTACCCATTCACTTTCTTTGTCGGTCGTTTAATCGTTTGATTTGCAGTAGCAACGTCACCTGGCAGTAGAAGCCTATTATGAGTGCAAGTAGACGGAAGACAAATGCGTTGGCGCAATCGTCTACTTCGGAGACAACAGCTCCAGTTTTATCTGGTGCAGAGATGCTGGTGCTTCAACAGAACATTAAGCAGTACATCATCACCAGACAGGTAGAATCAACTCTCACTGTACATCCGAACACAGAAAGCCTCAAAGACGTCCGTTTAATTATTTTTTATTTTTTTATTTTTTTTTATATGTGATAAATTGTTATACAGACACGAGCATTGACAGCGCATGAGCTAGAAGAGTTTGAGAAAATCAAAGAAAAACTGTTGCCAAATCTTCTCCGATACTCCCAACGCGCTCCCTCAGTCCTCACCAGCGAACCCAATGAAAAGAGTACTGAAAGAAGACGTGGAGTGCCTGTCATAACCTCAACTGCACTGACAGATAGGGAGACAATCGCGTCATCACGACCAAATACTGAAGCTTTTCCATCACAACGTACGACTATCCAATCACAGAGCAATATACCTGCCCTTGAGGCTCCAGCTAAAGCCAAAGCGAAAGCTAAAACCAAAGCTAAACCCATGTCCAAGGCAGGTCCAGCAACGGCAAGTACAGATAACAAACAATCAGCAGCTAAGACGGAACCACTGCAGTCGAATACTGGTCCATTAAACTTGACTCAGGCGTCAACTACTGCAGCTTCTAGTCGTGAATCTGTAGGAAATACAGCCAAGAAAGGAGACAACAAGAAGCGACCCAAGATCGAAATCTATCAAGATCCTGAAAATGTGCCACGGAAGAAGAGGGCTCGCGCAAAAGCTCAAGAGGGTGATGCAAATGATTCGGACAAGGAGAATAGGAATCCGCTTGATTCGACTTCTTCAAAGCCAAAAAGGAAAGCACTTGGAGATAGCACCAATGTTGTCAATACAGCCAACGTCAACACCAATACTAAACAGAGGAATAGAAAGGACAAGGGTGTGATTCATGAATCAACCTTGAAAAACCCAACTATTCAGTCAACATTGAAATCCACTACCACTGCCGCTACCCCTACCTCCAAGGCATTATCAAATCAGGGTACGCAACGACCTCAATTGCAACGTTCTAGAATAGACTCAAGGCAACCTTCAACCAAAGTAGTATCTTTTAAAACTCCTCTGGAAAGTACATTGGGGCCACAGGACAAAAGGGAGATATCTCAGGAACATGTAACAAATCACCCACCTGTAGATGTGGAAACAGAGGAGTATGAGCAGCCAGAAACCCCGGCGTATGATCTCTCTCAACAAAATAGCGAAGCAGAGGCCAATGACCTAGCTGTAAATGTCTCTACATCGATTCGAGCTCCAAGAAAGAGCAAAGACTCCGTGATAGAGATCTTGGCTAGCGTGGAGGATGATGACCCAGCTGCCAGTTTTGACCCATATATCAAATCAGAAAAAGCATCACCTGTGCGCCGTATACCTGTAGTGGATTATGAAATCATACCAGACTCAGAGGACTCGAACGAAGAAGAAGCAACACTTCCAGCGCCAAACTTTTTGCTTGATGATCTTCCCGAGGAAGAAAATGAGACGACGACGGCCGTGACTAGCAACTCTCCTGTGCATAATGCGATTGTGGACCTACATGGAGATGAACCAACGTTACCCATGCCTGACTTCCTGTCAAATGGTGCGCCTGAGGATCTAGAAGATCAGACTACGGAAGAGAGAATGACTTTGAGTGATTTGTTGGCCGAAGATAGGCACCCAGATGAGCATATAGACTCTGCTCTGCCTTCGACAGAAACTACATTCGTTGCTACTCAGGGATCTAAATCTGATGTTGGTATCATGGAGAGCACCCGTTATGCTGACGGCGTCTGGTGTATAGAGGATTGTGAGAGTGGTGTGGTCTCAGCCGTGTGCGGATATACTAAGCAATGGATCGCGATAGAAACAAACCAGCATGTGCGGTTTTTGCGGTTGATTGGTGACAGTCTCTCGGAGAGCAGGTGGTTTAAATATTTAGAGGTGAGCAAGGAGTTTATGTCTCCAATGCAGGTATGTTCCAGTGGCTTTGTGTTCATTGTGGTTAATTGCTCGTAAAAAAAACAACTTCTATATTTCACCGCAATTTCCTAAATCAGCCATCTGTCATCCTCTATCATTTAGCTCATATTTGCACCGGATGATTCATTCGCGATTCTCTTGAACCCGATTGAGCAGTCATTTATAAAAGTATCTTTGGACGGTGTTGACGACTGGAAGGATTCAACGACCAACTATAAACAAGTTTCATGGGCTGGAACAAAACCTTTTTTATTATGTAGAAGCCTAGTTGTCAACGCGCAAAATCAAGGTGCTGAGGCTTCATATCAACTCGTATTCGCTGCAGATAAGCCAGGATCAATTTGTCTTATACCTATCCCGAACGATGATGATCCTGTCACTTCAAAAGTATCACCACTGATGATGTCTATTCCTGGAGCCCGAGGGCCTGTGAATTCTGTTCTCAGTATTCGCAATGCTTCATCACTGATTCTTGCATCTTGTGAACACGAATTAGTTCTATGGTAACACGAGATGGACATGTCTTTTACTACAAATATTTACGTGACTAAGGGAAGTGCAAATTCTGACCATTTTGTTTTTTCTTTCAATCGCAGGGATTTGAACGACCATACAAAACCAGTATCAATCGTAGATACCTCATTCGTCTTGCCATCATCTCTTCCTCGTTACTCCTCATTAAATCGTCAAATACCAGAGGTTATGTTCGCAACCGTTCCAACACACTTCTTCAAACAGTACAAACACATCTTGGATTCGGAGGGTATACCATACTCTCAATGGCCTATCCTAGCAGTCCTCAAGACGTGTGATACTGAAGTGGATGATTCTGACAGGAATGAAGTTGATCGTTGTGCTTTGTTTGTGATAAAGGGCAACCTTATTGAGCTTGTGCACAAGTTTCAGGGATCTGCATCCATTTCTTTTGCTGCATCAACACCACGGTTTGTTACCTGTAGTGTCAAACAAAACGGAAAAGATGCCTTGCGTGTGTGGGACATTTTGAAATCGGAACCAGTGATCCAGTTGTCAGTCATGGATCCGCCGCCACGCCTCGATCTTTCTTCTTTCTGGAGTGAACCATCACAACAACCTCAACAAGCCAGTGATTCAATTCATCAGGAAAAAGTGCCACAGAGAGTAAAACGAGACAAGGCTGATCGTGAGGAAGAAGCGGACGTTTTCTCTGGCGTATCAACATTGTCAAGCCCACCTGATCTTTTCTCATCTTCGCCGTATCCCTCTCCCGGAGACGGATCTAAATGCCCCCAGCAGAGGGATACCCCAGTGTTGACACTCTCAGGATCAGGAAACCCTTCAGAAATACCATCCCGACTGACGGAGAAATCTGACCCTAACTCTGGCCATAGTCGCCTATTGCGACAGCCTGAGAGGTCGATTAACTTGATATCTGTTTCGTTGATGGAGCGTAAGCATATACAATTTGCAGTACAGCCAGAGCAACATTGGGTTGTGGTCGTGCAGCAGGATATGTCTCAACAGAACCCAACTGTCATTCACATTATGGACTTTATGTCGATACTCTCAAGTGAGTCTGCATAACGGATGGATTTCGCACAGATATCATGGGACATTGATTTTAGTTCAAGTGCACTATTTATAACACCTATATAAGGACGTCTTACAAGATTTGTTGCTGTTGCTGCTGCTGATTAACTTCCCAGTCGACAGTGATTTTGGATTGGTCAGAGATTTCATTGCAATAGTAGTGTTTTCTAACTCCACTGTGTTTATCGTACGTTTCCTGACTTTTCAAGCGATTGTTGATGATACTGTCTTCAATTTCAAGAAGATATGGAATTGTGATCTTTTCTGCAAAGTCTTCAAGCGAGAATTGCATCTGTAGTTATATTAAAGCATTGTCCCAAATATGTCCAGATAAAAAAAAAATACATATTAGTATTTATCTTTTTTTTTTTTTTTTTTTTTTTTTGTTTTTTTCATGTTGCCACTAAGGCAGATAGTAACCTACATGTTCGCCTTCCATGACGTCGAACACAAGTTTTCCGGCTCGGTCCATGGTCTTGAGACCTAACCAGTCTTGTTTATATTGATCTTGATCTTTTAGGTCTATAATCTCGCCATTTTCGTCTTGGAAACCAAACCACTAATAACAATAATAAATAGGAGAAAGGGTCAATAAGTCTGTTACTGCCACGATGATATTAAAAAAAAAAAAAAAAAAAAAAGATATGTAAAGAGAGAAATGTAAAACGCATTGATTGGAAGGAAAAAAAAAAAAAAAAAAAAAAAAAAAAGGTCGACTCACAGCGGTCTCTTTGGGTTTGACAGTAATGTCCTGGAGGAACATAAACATAACCAATTTGTTGATACTGGTGAGTTTATTTTTGTAGGTAGCATTCTTGGATTCTAATTCGTTATTGATGTCTGGAAGGAAGATGTTTCTTTCAAGGTAGGTTTGCAGATTGTGTGGGTCCTAAAGATGTATTATGAAATATCGAATCAGTACTTTGAACCTTTTTTTTTTTTTTTTTTTTTTTTTAATAAGGTACAAAGAGTATAGAGTGTCACCTTGAAATATTGTGCCTGGACGATACGTTCTCTTACGTATCCGTTATAGACACCACCTCTGGCAATGGAACGCATCAGACGACAAGAGGGATCTGGAGAAAGACATCCAGGGATATCAACGACCCCGCCATGTTGTGACCCTACTGTGATCAAGTTATGGACCGGAGGATCATTACAACGTTGAATATAGGCACGTAAAAATTGTCCTCCTTGAGAAAACCCGACAGCATTAAACCCATCTTTGAGGTCTGGAAGATCTTTGAGTTGTCGACAGACTTGTTCTATCTGAAGATTCACATTGCCAAAGAAGCCTGCACGTTGGTCATCTGCCTCGGATGAAGCAAGAGATACACTGTGGATAAAGATTTCAGGAGCGAGTGCACGGATAGAGTCAAACAGTTGGAGCATGCCCTTGGAGTGTGCAGAGTCACCCATGCCATGGTAAAACACCACAGGACGAGGTCCAGATTTCTTTATAGGACTATCAGAAGTAGGAGTGGGAGCAGCCAAGACCGTTATTGCGACATCAACGAGCGCAACAGAAACTGAGAGTGCAAGAGTAAATACGAGCGAACGCATGGAGTTGTTTGCGATGGTATTGGAATGAAATGCAATGAATGGCAAAAAAAAAAAAAAAAAAAAAAGGCAAATGGAGATTAAGAGAAATGGGCTTCGCCCGCGTGAACAATTATGACTTGTTTGCATGTGCAAGGTCTCTGAACCGTTGGCATATTGTCAAATAGATGAGCAATATTTGTATATTTCTTACCCCTGTTTCTTTCGCAAACATCACCCGAGTAATACACGCATTTTTTTTATTTTTTATTTTTAACATTGTTCTTCCATTCTTTCTACAGCTTTATACTTGTCATCGCTTATTGCACCTTGGAGAAGTATGGTGTCATGAATTCAAAGAAGGCAAATTGGCTGGGCTCGGTGCCATATCTGTACACAAAACGTGAGGCTAGATATGATCCAAAAATCGCTCGGACATAGTTCTCAGGTACACGCTTCATTAAAGTATCCAATCCCAATTGCTTCAGCAATAGGTTGGGGAAAGCCTCCTCCAACACGACCTTGCGCAATGGCACATTGTCCCACAACGACGTGTGCTGTAAGTCCTCATTCAGCTTCACAATTGCCAATGACAGCTCGTCCGATAGGATCGATCGTGGTGTCCTAGTCCGCTGATGCTCTCTCCACAAGGCCTCAAACTCTAGTTGCGCATTGCGCTCAATGATCGCTTGTACTTCTTTAACATAATCCTGATAGAACGCTGGGATATGGCTCTCAGTCACTTGCATGTGTTCTGCAAACTCTTCATCCGTAAACGCCAATGCAGCAAGGACTTCTAAAGAGGATGAGGTGACTCCTCCCTTGTTAGCTGATGCATCTTTGAACACGATCGCGCCTGCACGCTCCAGACGAAGACGAGCCTCTTGTGTAAAGAACAAGTTAGCACCCTCAACAATATACTTGAATCGAGGGTGGTTCTCGTGATCAAGCAAACGACCCACATTCTGGAGATCCACGGATTCTGGGCGACCACCACAGGGTACAAAGACTTGACAGCCCACCATCGGGTTTAAATGGAAGTTGTTGCGGAAAGATAGACCATCATCAACGACTTCTCCATATGGCAATTTAACATTAACCTCATCCACCAACACTCGGAATCCTTTTGGCGAGAGTTTCGAGACATCAAAGTTTGAAATCATGAGACGACTTTGAGCCAAACGGTTCAACTCTGTTCGATTAATACCCTCTGGGTCATACAGAACACCTGAGCCATCGACAATACCACATGTCTTGTCCTTGGAGATTTTGATCTCGTTCGAACCCAAGTCTCCATCAGGACCTCCTGTCTGCAATTTAGTGCAGTTTTCTTCCTTAAGCCCCAGTTTGCGATAGATACCAAGAACATACTGATGGACTGAGCGTGTAGTCATACCATAAGTATCGTGAGGAATGCCTCCTAGAGACTGGGACTTGCCTGTGGTGAAGGCCTTCCAGAAACTCGCTCCACGCTCACGAGCATGAGCAGACGCCCAGTCCATGTAATCTGCTGTGCCTTCGTCTGGCCCGAAGAATAAGATCTCGGGTTTCTTGTATAGATCTACAATGCGTTCCTTGATACCAGGAGTTTGACCAGCAATTAGCAGGTCTAGAATAGCATCCACATACTTTTCAAACGCCACAAGAGGCTTGTCCTGCTGGTTAACATCTAGTAAAATTGTGCCCTTGGAACCGCCTTCAGGGATATCTTTGTTCTTGCGCTGCTGTGTGGCTGCTAACGCGTAGTTCTCATCAAAGAGCGAACGCAAGTTGATAGAATAGGCCTCTCGATTACGCGAACGGATGATTCGGATTCCTCCACGGGCGACATCTCGGAAGCGCAAGTGGAAGCCACGGAACTCGGATCCAATGACTAAAAACATCCCAAAGAGCTTAGTTGGGTACTCAATCTCAGGTAAGAACGAAGGATCCATGCGGAAGGAGAGAGCAACCTTTGTGGGTTGATAAAAGTTGGTTTTGAGGACATGCTTGTTGAAGATCAAAAAAGACTCAAAGACCATTAACTCGTGTGAGTTGGAAGTGGTACGTTTGATCTTTTCGTAGAGTTGTTCTTCTGTCAAGATGTTGTCAGTCCTGAGACGTTGGTACGACAACGTGGGCTTGAGTGAATTGATTGCAGGATTTACATAGTGAATCATTGCAAAGTTGATGTAGAGCAGCTTGATGAGTTCTGGGTATGTTTTGATGATCTCCAGAATATAATCGCGGGTGAATGTGTCCGTGCGGAGGCGTTTCTTCATCTTGGAAAGCACACCCTGATGAATGGAATTATGGGGATCTAAAATATTGACCAGAGATGTATACTCGTTTCCAAGACGGTTCAAAAAATGCTGAGCAAAGATCCAGCCGATATAGCCGTAGATCGACTCCTGAACAGAGAGCTTGCCGGTCTGGAAGAAGGTCTGAAGAGGGGTTGTGGGCAAGCAGTAGATCAGTGAGGCCTCTTTGATGATTTGGTGGATTGAGTGCTCAATAGGAGGCGCAGTTGACTTTGGGATCTGGTTTAGATACAGAGAGACGATCGTGATGCCATTGGAGAATTGCTCCACGTACTTGCGAGTCGAGTACAATTCGTAAAAATGGTAAAGATCTGAAATGGCAGAGAAAAACGATTGCGTTGTCTGTTGTTTGTAGGCAATAACGAGACGGCGCTCACGCGAACCTTCGACCTCAAACATCTCAATGACAGGGCCTGTCCTGCTAAGCGCCAATTTCATGATGTTAGAATAGATCTCAAGAGTATTCTCGGTCGCCTTCTCAAGGAAAGACTTGTCAGCGGTCTCGCGGATGTCGGTTTCCTGTTCCTTTGTCGGGGATGGGTTCACGAATGTGCACTTACGCACGAAGTAAGTGCGAAGTTGAGTTGATGATGAAGATGATACTGTTCCCTTGGATCGATAAGATTCGAGACGGTACGCATTCTCAACGTTGCTGACATCGAGGTACTTTGAATCAATTCTGTAAAAAAGCAAATATGTTTGATGTTCACTCTTAAGTAAGCAATCCACTAAGCACGAAAATGAACCTTAGCCAAAGACTCAATATTCAACACCCGATGCTGGTTGCAAGGACATATTAATCCGCACTGATCTCTATTTCCTGTTCCTCCAATGAGTCCAACTATCTTTTATTTGGAATGCTTGAGAGATTATTTGGATATGATACATGAGATTCCAACATTCCAAAGGTTAATTGATAATAATCATGTGCTTATTCTCTCTTTTCTATCTCTCGTTCTCGTTGGGTTTGTAGTAGGGGGGTTTTTTTTTTTTTTTTTTTTTCTGAAAGAAAGGACGGGATCAATTGCTTCCATGACGCATAGATACGACATTCAGTCGTCAAAGGAATCAAAGCGGGAAAAGACTAAAACTAGTTGGAGTCAAGGACTCCAATGGGTGCTAAACATTCAATCATGTCTCTCCTCTCTTCCCATTCCTGAAATAAGATAAACTATTCAAAAACCAATTCTTGGCCCAGGTGAACCTTATTCACCTTAATACTTCCACCATCTGCCATTTCTCAAAAAGCATTAAAGAACCAAGCAAGATCCCTTTGATTTAAAAAGAAAAAAAAAGGGAATGATAAATAACCATGGATAGCATGCGATTCAAAGATTGATTTTTACCGTTTTTCATGTTGAGGGCCATAGAGTTGTGAAACACCAGGGCTAGATGTGTGGATGTAAACAGCGCCTTCCTCAGTTTCACGCTCAAGGTTGATGTCAAGGCCATTGTCGTTCTTGGTATAGGCAAAGATTTTGGCGCCATATAGAGCCAAGATATGGTTGGCGATGGATTCGATTGACTCTGATGCAAAGTACATGTCGTCAATACCAAGGTTACTATTTTATAAAGATAATAAAAATAATAAACGTTAGCAAATTAATTCGTAAAATGAATCACTCGAAATTTTATGTTTTGCAATTTTTTTTTTTTTTTTCTCATCATGGATGCAGAAGCTTCATTTCATTCTCATTATTTATTTTTTAATGGCTGTAAATGCTTACCCATAGAACCATGATACTTCATTTTGAGCAAGAGCAGCGGGAATAAAGGCTTTTTCACTCAAATACTCGGTAACTTGGACCATCTGCTCCTCCTTGCCAAGGAATGCATTCTCGATATATCCAGATGTGTCCTTGATTGTGTGAGACAGACTATTACGTCCAGGGACAAAACCAGGAGTCAGGAAGTTAGACATGGCTTAAAGAATAACAAATAACAGCTCTAATTCGGTGGAAGAGTGAAGGGAGAAAAAGTATAAAAAAAGAAAGAAAGAAAGAAAGAAAGAAAGAAAGGAAGGAAGGAAGGAAGGAAGGAAGGAGGAAAGGAAAGAAGAGAGGAGTGACAAAATGAAAATGACACGGTAGTATAAAGAGGGGAAGAGGAAAAGAGGAAAGAGGAAAAGAGGAAACTAAAGCGTAGAAGAGAGAGAGAGGAAGAGAAAGAGATGTGATAGAAAGGAGAGGAAGTGACTTTAATTGAATAACAAGGCAAAGCAATGAGCAATCCAAATAAAGCAAAACATTCCCACGGACACACCCAGGCACACCCAAGGCACAAGCAGCTAATCAATGAACTTGCCTCATTCTTGTCTTTCCTCTTCTCTTCTCTTCGTCTTCCTTTCTCTGCCTCTATCTGTTCCAATCCATGCCTATTCTCTTTTCTATTCACATATGAAAATCATAAGAAAGCAGAAACATAAGAATAATTTACTTTTATCTATACAATATAATTGAAAGCGCACGCAATCGCCGCCTCATACACTACTTTTTCTACAAATTAATAAAAATAAATCAATCAATCAATTAATCAATAAACAAGATGACCTAGCAGCTACAATATAAAAAACACTATTGCCGTGCTGTAGGTGGAGTTGGAGGTGGCTGTGAAATAGTCGAGAATGCGTTCCATGGAAAGTAGTCGTCAAAGATCAGTGAGTTCTGTTGGTTCAATAACGGCTGTGTATTTTGTTGTTGGAGTTCCTGTTGCCGCAGCTCTTGTTGATGGTGGAGCTGCAGGTATCGGATCAGGTTCGTTGGCGTTGCTTGCATACCCATGTGGTTATAACTCTGTCCTGCTTGGCCTCTTTGGTTATCATTATTGCTGTTACTATTATTATTAATGGCATGATAAGGATCGTCCGGCATGAGGAAGTTATGGAGCTGAGGAGATATGTTAAACAGCTGACTTGGATCTGAGTTGGGGCTAAGGGGCTCTAGGGATCTATTCAAGGGAGTAGAAGCCGAACCAGTACTTGAAGTAACAGGACTGGTGCCCGTGGCAGCTACTGTATTCAAGTCATCATTCATCAGTCCTGATCCACCTGTTCCCGAGGATATCCCAACGCTATTGTTCCCTAATCCCATGCCTTCCTGCATCATCGTTGGCGATACCTGAAACGAGTTGGATAAAAAGGAAATATCCCCTTGAGGTAGTGCAAAGTCAAATATCGATCCTAATGACTCTGTTTGGATTCGCCGTGTCTGGCTGCCATCATAATTGGTGCCATATACCAATGGCAAATCAAACGGCGTCATGGTCGATGATAGGCCTTGTGAAGAGAATCCTGACTGATTTGGTAATGACGAAGATGAAAAGAACGAAGCTGAAGTGAATCCACCAGCCGGTCCAAATGCAAGGGAGGGCGATTGTGCGGATTGTCCCTGTTGCAGTCGTAGTTGCTGCTGTTGTCGCTGTATGTTACTGTTTTGAGCCATATCAATGGACTGTGCAAGTACTTCATGCTGTTGCTGCGCATAGATGTCCATTAACTGACGACTCACGTTCCCTGATGAAACAGCCGGTCCAGTTACTGTTGACTTTGGAGGTCCAGAGGCTGGTTGAATCCGCATTGGCTGAAGGATATACGACTCTTGTAGCTTCAGCTGCTGGGGTTGCTGTATGACTGTATGTTGATAGGTCGATGACGCTGTTCCAAGAGTTTCGTCACCAGGCGCTTCAAAGCTCGACATAGCGTTTCGAGTATTTATTGATCGAGCCTCGTCTGCACTCTCCTGAGTATCCATAACCGAAGACGATGTAGCTGCTCCTTTAAAAGTAGGCTTGGGCTCTTTAGCTGTTTTACTGGTTCTAGCTTGTTTCGCACTCCTAGGGTTAATTGATTCTTCTCTATGCCGCTTCTCAACTTCAGTTAACAAAGTTGGTGTGGACTGTTGTGTCACCTCATCCACTCCCTCGACAGTAACGTTGCCCGATATATCAGAGCCCGCAGATAAAGTGGGTACATCCACCCTGGATCTCCATCTTCTATCAAATTCTTGGTTGATCTGCTGTATTTCTAGGGCATTCATCCTTTCGCGATGTTCCCGGAGCGCCTTATCCTCTGGATGCAGCTCCCTCTTCCCCTCAAGTCCTTTGTTTTGCCGAGGCGCTTCCTCTGACATAGATAGACGATGCTGCTCCTGTTTTGCCTCATCTAGGACCTGCATCTCCGTCGCGCGCCTCCAAAGCGCAATCAAACCGGAGTCGCTCTTAAGGAAAGAGCTAATCGACGCCAGTTTTCCGCTCGGTTCCGAGCCGTTAGTTGAATCTTCTATGCCTCCAGCCCCTCGATTGTATCCGGATTGGGTATCAAAGGATTCTGACGGCTCTCTTCTAGCAAAGGGGTTATCACCTTGACCCGAGCCTTCTTGTGTTGCAGTCTGCAGTATTGATTTCCTTGACGCTGAAGAGCTAATTTTGGATTGGATAGAGTAAAGGTCACGAATGATATAAAAGAACTTGTCTGCCATTGCCCAGTACGATTTCATGGTTTGAAGGATTTTGACATGGGTGCTGAGGCTGCGCCTTGCTCGAGAGGCAACTGTTGCATCGGATGCAAACGCGTTCGTAATGTGACTACGAACGGAGAAGATAAGAGAATAAATCATGGATCGCTCCCCGTTTGAGTTTTTCTTCAACAACGCTTAAAAAAAAAAAAAAGAAAAGATAAAAAAAGAAAGTCGAGTCTCGTATGTGTAGAATACTCACATTGTAGCTGTCGTGAACACTGGATAAGCAAAAAAGGCTGAGATAAAGATCCTAGGCGGACAATTATACGATTGTACAAGCT
Organism: Lobosporangium transversale; assembly: GCF_002105155.1. NCBI lineage: Eukaryota > Fungi > Mortierellomycota > Mortierellomycetes > Mortierellales > Mortierellaceae > Lobosporangium > Lobosporangium transversale. The sequence continues at coordinate 303,786 of NW_019029003.1, read as the reverse complement.
CAAGTACATCAGAGACCTTGCTCGCAGCATCAGCACACCGTGAAACAGAGTTCTCAACGAACTTGGGGTCATGGGGGAATGCTGCCTTATCTGCTGCCAAGATGGGTCTGTGAAGAAGCACAACGGCTGTGTGATAGATGATATGCATAAAGACGATAATGCAGCCCTCGCCTTTGTGCTTGACCAGCCTTCCGTTCTCGAATGAATCGGTGAGATGAGACGGAATAGATTTGTGCCAGGCAGTCAATGCTGCATCAATCACCGAGAATTCTGATCCGCGTTGACTCGGAGGGATGGCCTTTTTGGATCGCGGCCGGTTCACATACTGGGAGACCTTGCCGAGCACAGCTACAATGCGGATTAAGTACGCAAATGAGCTGAGAACATGTCCACCGCCTTGTCGCTTGGATTTTGATGATGTTGATATGCTATCAGTCGACTTTGATGTTCCCGATTCTAAACTATTGGGTGCGGTATGTTCAGCTGAGCTTGTTTCTGTTGTTGAGACAGTAGACTGTAGTCCGGGTACACTCTCATCTGGTTTCTGAGATTCTGAAGTTGGCTCTTGCTCGGTCCCTGAAGAAGAGTCCTCTCCATCATCGAGCATTTCTGTGACGACTGGCCGTTCATCGCACCAATCATGATCCTCGCTCGGCAATAATACTTCACAGTCTCGTTCATCCATCATCCGTGGCCTTCCTGAGGATGATGATGCCAAGATATCTAACATAAAACACGCCCAAAATGTCCTCCGCCGCGTCTCTCGCATGACCCAATCCCCCTTAAGGTGGAACACGGGGCTGCTGTCTTCCCGGTTTAAACCCAGTTCCTGGGCCATTCGGACAGCCATACCTCCGAACATCCATGCTCTTGGGCCTCTAGCGGCCCCATACTCATACATAGATAAGAACAACAATGCTTGAACATTTGAGACTGTAGGAGTGTCGATCGATTCAACTAGCATACCGCGGACGTTGGTAGCAAAGGGCTCTCCTGCTAAAAATGCTGGTGTGGTGACAACATCCGGATGTGTGGAAAAGCGGGCAACGGCAGCACACATGGCATTGAGTAGACCGGGTGAAACTTTTCCTTCTTTGTACTGCTTCATGAATGTCCCAGGATGGATAATAGGTAGCTGAAAGTAGATAGAGTCAAAGAAAAGGCTGACAAGATGATCTAAAATGTCCTTCCTTGGAATCTCGTCCTTGATACCATAGATCGGGTTCTTGGGTCGACCCTCGCGAGGCTGCGTTTGTCCAGAGTTGTATTTAGCTCCAACGACATCCATAACTGAACTGCTCTGTTTCCCATATTCTGTATATTGTGATTTATAGCCAGATGTCGTCCCAAAATAGCGCTCATCTGGATCTATCCATACTTTTGGCTCGCCCTGATCACCGCTCTCGGATGCTTCAGGAGAAGCAGACCGTCTACTATTACTGCCTGGACGAAGACGCGAGTTGAAGATTGACTTTGAGTCCAAAAGTTCAGGATCAATTGCTGAGGGGCCATGTTGTAGCAGCTTCTCCATCTTGTCCAGTCTCTTTTCCAACAATTCAATGTATCCCTGTCTTGGGCCTCGTTTCTTCATGCTGGGTAGATAGGTGCAATTAGCATTGAGCTTGGTACAGTTGGCACAGCTTGGCTTGACACCATCTAAAAAAGAACATGGAGGAAAAACCAAAAAAAAAAAAAAAAAAAAAAAGAGCAAACACAAAAAAGCGCGCATGCAACAACAAACAACACAAACAACAAACAATGCAGAGGTTAGTCGCTAAAGATGAATTGCGCATAATTGTCTAGATAGCTCTCTCTCTTTTTTTCAATATTGCATTGCCCAATAACAACTCATTGTTGCTACTTTGTTGTTTGGATTTCATTTCACTTGGAACCTTTCCAGACGGGGAGTGCGCGTGCACAGTAAGGACAGTTGTTGTTTCTATCCTTTTTTGTACAATGTCGCTGACCAATTCTCAATTGTCATTTCAAACGGACGTATACACACATTTCATCGTGTCATGCAATGGCAACTTGCCATGCGTCTCTTTGTTACATACCGCATTTGATTTTCTTTTTACGACAGGGATCGCAGGCTTGAGTCAATCGTTTTCTCTTGACTGGTGTAGTTTCATCTGCAGTTGAATTCCCTTTTGTGTGTTTTTGTTCTTGTCCTTGACTCTGTTCTTGCCCCTGGACATGGTCACTGTCATGGTCGTGGCCATAGTCGTCATGGTCATGATCGTCTCCTGATTCAGAGTCTGAATGTTGTTCTTCACTCGCTCTCGAGGAGGCTCCCAAAACAGTATTCTTCTTGGGCATAGTAGGACGACTTTTTTTTTTTTTAGTCTCCACTAGGTGCACACAGACTTGAACTCACACTCGCAGACTTCACACCTGCTGAATAAAACTGGCAGCTGGTTCCTGTCTCTAAGAATTAAAGCTAAAGAGGGAATTAAGTGGTGAACGTCCTCAATTAGCTGCTCCTTTTTCAAAGAGCAGTCCAGTTGGTTTTTTTTGCTTGATTTGGATGTGCCAGCAAGGAGAATGAAGTGGACAAGATATTGGATATGACGGAAAGGAAGGAATGAAAGATGATTCACTATTCCAGTAAACAAAAAAATATATAAATATAAAAAAAGTAATCGGGTCTGAAATTTGCGTGAGACAATTCGGTGGATGTATGAATTTAATAATTTTTAGTTTTAATTTGTCGAAGCATTTGATGGGTTGGATATGATATGCAAAAGGTGGATTGATGGTGAAAGGAAAGAAAAGAAATGTAAAGGATGGACTTTGTGAACATGGAAAGTGAGTAAAATGGCGACATCTCTTCAGGTTCTTTATGAAGTGTTAGCGGAATGCCAATTATATACCTTGGACTACCAAAAAGAACAAAGGGACCTGCTTTAAAAAGACCGCCCTGTTTCGCACATGAAAATGGTGCCCGATTTTCACAGTAGATCTATGATCGAGTTGGAAGAGCTCCCAGTCGCTCTTTAAATCCATTGCATCTCACGGATTATTCGTTTATAAACAAGAACATGCAGTAAAAGAAGATAGAAACCCTGACCACTCGTCAATGCGTTCCTTTTTTTTAATTGCTCATCAATCATATCGAGTTCCTAGAATAGAATTTGACAAGGTCTTGACATGTGCACACTCAAAAGGTTGCATAAGAGTCTTTCCACGCAGACTATCACGTTAATCTGCTTTGGTTATTCAGAATACTCTGCTGGAATAGAAAACCTGCCAAGCCTATATTACATACAGACGACAGCGCTGTAGAAGATACCTCTATTGTTTGTCCTTTTGCTTTACTTCATTAGTTCCGAGCTCATGTCCTTGATTCTTCTATTTGATATTATAATTACAAGTGCATCTCTCTATCTCTCTCTCCTGATCTCGATTTCTGCCCATCAGTCTTTCGATCCTTTTTTTTTATTACTCTGCCCGGGCACGAATGATCTTGACCAGCTCTTTGGGTCTATCGTTTGAATCGGTTGCAACTAGACCCATCCTGTTGACCACCCTGAGGCCCGCAGAAACACGTCCAAAAATCGTATGTTTATTATCTAGCCATGGTGTTGGAGCCAGCGTGATGAAAAACTATCCAACAAAAATTCATGTTGATGTATCAATGTTAGTGGTATTAATAGAGAGAAAAAAATAAAAATAAAAATAAAAATAAAATGTTGATAATAATAATTTATCCTGCAAATTTGAAAAATCATCTTTGAATTCTCAATTTTGTTGATTATAACTTTACCTGCGATCCATTAGTGTTGGGTCCAGAATTGGCCATACTTAAAATGCCTGCGCCTGTATGCTTAAGAGCAGGATGGAATTCATCAGCAAATTTATCACTATTGAATCAAGAAAGACTATTAGCAATTAGCAAACACGTAATGCTATAGCAATAGTAACAGACCACATCAGCCATTTTATGAGAATCAGAATAGTGAGCAAAGGTAATGGATCATACCCGTAAATAGACGAGCCGCCTCTTCCGGTTCCCGTTGGATCCCCGCCTTGGATCATAAAATCAGGAATAATACGATGGAACTTGAAAACGAAAGTGAATGTCAAATGAAAATTATTATTCGTTCATTCACTCTGATATCTTGGTAGATCAGGTTATAGGCTTCAATCAAGTTGAATTAATGCAATGACTGAAATAAAAAAAGCCATAAGATCGACTATGGTTGGCATTGCCGATACCTACAATAACATCGTTATAGTAGCCCTTCCTTGCCTAATTTCATGTTGTAGTGATTGGACCTTTCACGTCAATTGCTTCGTAAATAGTATGAAGTCGCTCATTAATGACATTATCTCAGGAGCATTTTGTTGAGAGCCCAATATCCACTTACGAGTTCATAAAAGTTTTTACAAGTCTTTGGCGCGTGTTCTGTATAGAGTTCGATGGTAATCTCTCCCTACATAGGATTCCAAGAAAAATGTCAGAATGCCAATCCTTACAGTTACAACCCTGCATTGGCGACACTACTAATTCCGCTTTTCTTATTTTTTTTGTCATCATCCTGTTTTACCATTGATGTTTCCAACACTACAGTCGACATGGCGTCTTATTCTTTTTATTTTTTATCCTTTAGTTGTACAACGAGAGATGCTTTTTTTTTTTAGTGATTCATTTTGTAGTTGCTCTTATAGTAGAATGAGACCAAAGCCACAGATGAAATGTATACTTGGTAACTTGGGCACACTTCGAACAATCTGGCACTATTTCATGTCTATTTGATATTTCTATGGATTCATGCCTTACTCTGAACGCAGAGACCTACACCAAGGACTACCATCGCCATCCCCAGCCACGAACCTGATTACCAACAGATCAATAGGATCGAAAGGGGATTTTACATTAGTAGAGAAAGAAGCATTAAAAATAGTCCAGGCTTCATCAAGAGCAGTGACGGACTTACGAGGCGATCCTATGCTCTCTCCCAAGAGGATGCCAGCCAGAGTTGTAAAGATGAATGTAAGCGAGTTAGTAATGGGTACGGCCAAGGACAAATCAGCTTTACCCAGTGTGTGGTAGTAGACAACTGAACCGCAAAGGTTTAGCACCAACGGGACTACATACTATCATATAAAAAAACGAATGTCATTAAAGGAGCAGACCTAATCATTTAAAAAATGTACAAGGAAGGAGTAAGCATTCCAATTTACCTGCCAGCGGGTAAAGAGGTACCAATACTCCGCTGCAGCCTGAGATATCCATGAATTTCGCTTAATAGTCTCTAGACCCTTTGAGCCGTTCTTGATGAATGGGTTGGTGAACCCCCAGCAGAGTGCCACTAAGGTGGTATCATATTTCATTAGGATCGAACTTCGCTTTTTTCTTTTATTTTTACCTAAAAGTCGTAGTATAATCAGATATTCAACATATGAACATGTGCAGAACAGCCCTGTTCTGTTTTCTCTTACCAAGGATAAACCCGATGGCGTTTTCGGGAAGCATGTTGTGAATGTCAATGTGAATATGTTGTAAAAATTGAAATGTGATGAAATGAAATTGAGCGAGGAGGCTTAAATCCGTTTACCTCAAGAAATAGAGAGAGGAGGGGAGCACGCGTCGTGTCGCGCACAAACCAGACGCGTTTTCAGACGCTCAAATCCTTGGGCTACCGTAACTCTGCAATTTTACTTCTTCTGCGATTGTATTGATACACGGTAACCATAGCTCCTATCTAAGAATAAAAAAAAAGTTGGAGGATCAATGGCGCTGCGTGTAAAAGTCCGGCCTTTCGCATTTGACTGGGGGCTCAGTAGTTTTTTCCTGGCAACACTTATGGGCTTTCTTCTTTCTTTCTTCTCTCACTTCCTTCTGCTCAGGACGTAGAAGGAGAATCATCTGAATCCTTTATTCATTCATTCACTCATTCAGCTAATTCTTTTTCTCCGTGAATCCACCTTCATCAATGGTTGCTGCCAAAGACGTGCCACAGGCACCTGCTTTGCCTGCTTCAGAACATGAATTGATGCAGACTATCCACACTGTAGGCTACCGCCATCGCAATACCTATATCCAGAATCTCATCAAAACCCATAAAGAAGCACTCCTCTCTCTCCTACCTGAACTCCTCAAGACTGTTCCCACCATTCTCTCTATTCCTATCCAGCGGCCTCCGCAGGATGAAACCACCTTGTATGCTGACGGTGGAAATCCATCTCCTGAAGCCGACGATGTCTCTCTGCAGTTTCCACAGACCAATGCATCATCTCGCTACGTACAACGTCAGGTTGGTCAAATCATTGCCATGACCTTAGCTCAGAAGGGTTGCAAGGAAGCAATTGCCTTCTTGCTGGCTGATTTGAACCATCCATACCAAGTGGGCAAAAAGCGATTGATCCAGTGCATTGCCACTTTTGCTTCGGACGTCGAAATCCTTGCTGCTACGACCGATACTGCACCTGCTGTTCGCGATGCCCTTGTAGCATCTTTGGTCAAGCAGAAGCGCAAGGGCCTTGCCAATGACATCTTGAGAAAGCCACGCGCGGTATGTAAGCTGTAGATACTTGAGATGGCTGTTCATACTGCACTATTGTAACTAGTCAATGATTAACTGATTCAGCTTGCCTCTTTGTCTTCTATCACTACAGGCGAATAAGGCTGATAAGAAAGAGCCCATCACGACTCGATTCAAACAAGCACTTGCAAAGGCAACAGAATATGAGCGTGAGAAAGTGTGGAAAGCATATAGCAAGATCATTGATGTTGCCAACCAAAATGTAAAAGGCGCTTGTGATCCCGGCGAGTCAATCAAAGACATTATCTTGACCCTCCAAGAGACCTATCCGCCATTGTTCCCTTGGGATGAAGCCAAGCCCGAGGTCAGGACTCCTATGCTAGCTCCATTAATCAAAGAATACATCCTTCTCTTTGTTCAATACGATGCCGAGAGAACATTCCGTATCCTTCAACAGACATCGTATCAAGCTCGTGGTTCCAATCTGGTGTACTCTGCCCATATCCCCAGCGAACTTTATGAAACCAGAAAGGCGCAGAACCATTGGAGCCATCATCCTCGTCACGAGGCAATGTTAGAAAAGTACGTTCTTGATCTGATCAATGTTGGTCAAGGAGAACTCCTCAAGAAGGACCAAATCCCTCAGCTGTTCAGTTGCCTCCGCGGCCCTGCTGTCACTCGGCTGGTACGCGCTGCCTTGAAAGTACTTGAACAAGATGAGTTCAAGATTCGCTCTAAAACACAAGGCAACCAACGGGTGAGGCGTCTGAATAATGTGCTCAAGTTCGTGGTGAAAGGTGTAGACAACCTGGTGCATCGTGTCGTCAACTGCTCTGTACACAAGGATCGTGTTGATTCAACTCAGAAGTTCCACCAGACATTACGAGAGCTCATCCCAGAGCTTTTCTCTCCTGCCTTGGAAGCTCTCCGTATCCAAGATGTGGATGATGATGCGGTCAATGTTCGTCTTTGCAGGAAGATATTCAATCCATTGTTTCGACAGTCCTCCAACTACTGGGAAGCTCACAAACTGTCACATATAAAGCGCTTCCCTCCACTGGCTGAAACTATCTTCGATCAGCTCCAGCCAATGTTCAAAACCAAGACACGCAAGGATAGTGCTGTAATCTCCATAGTTGAAGATCTCTTGGCTGTCCTTGCACCTTCAGATAAAAGCGTCTATGCTCTATCTGATGACGCCTTTGTGCAACCCTTTAGTTCTGTTCCCTCTTGGGACAACTCTGCTGTGTTCCAGACTTGTGTCGCTAACTGCCTGAATAGGACAGGAAAAGCAATGATTCAGCTGGACTCTACATGGATCGAGCACTTTAGCAAGCTGGGCCCAAGCTTGACACAAGCTCAGCGCGATGAGGTAGTCCAATGGATCATTGCACTACCCAGTTTTAAGCCTTTGATCGAGAAGGACCAAGGCGTATCTGTATACCCGATGTTGGAGGCTCTCTGCACCAATGCTGAACTCCGTCAACAGATCGTCCGTCCACTTGTGTTCTATGACAGGAGAGAGAAAGTAGTGGATTTGGGTGACAACCTATCCAACTGGGCATCTTTTGTCGATATCCAAGTCCCAGAAGTACGGGCCCAGCTTGTCAAGGAAACGACCAAGCCGTCTTTTGAGGATCGTCTTAAATGGCTTACTGCTATTATGAAAGCAACTCGTATGACAAAAGATGTGAACCAATGGCTCATAACACTGAAATGGCTGATTCCCAAGTGAGTTACATAGTCTCAGTCTTCCAAGCTATGATGAACTAAACCTTTATGTGCTCCTGGTTTTTTCTAACCTGTAACCCGTTTTTTTTTAATTTTTATTTTTGGAAACCTTATCATCGCAAAGGATCCGCAATGAAATTCAGCCCAACCTCATGGCTTTTGCGCCAAGTCTGTTCCTACGCGACCATATTATCCCGAGGCAATACCTAGATGACGCAGATCTGCAGCAAGCTAATGAGCTATCCGCATTGTACCTCGCCATGGACGCACAGGTAACAGCACATATTTCATATTTCTTTTTCTTTTGCAGGAAAGAAGGGAAAGAAAAGATAGCAATATCCTTGAGCAAGGAAATGACATATATGTCTTTCTAACACCATCAACTTTATTAGAATTCGGCTGCTATCACACCAGTTTCACAGATTACAAGGTTTTTGGACTCTATTGGCGATGCCGCTCTTTCGCGCTTCGCAAACAATGACTCTCACCCATTCTTCCAAATGGGAACAGAGATCCGCTGGCGACGAGTGGTTAATGTCCATGGCGATGTAAATGCTTTTAAGTACTTTGACCTGTCCTTTAGCAACCCTACTTACGGCCAGGATGTCCATGAACGCAATGAGCAACATGAGATTGCTAGACGAAAGGCAATTGCCAAAGAAAATGAGACATACAAAACTGAGGGTGGTGCATGGGGTCTACACCTTATCGAAGAAGGACAGGAGGAGACATATGTGCAGGCCAAGATCAATGCTTACCATAGCCGCTGGCTCACTGTGAAGGCACTAATGGCCCCAGATATTACAAGTGACTCTGTTGAAGCGTTCAAGTCGTCCCAAAAGATCTTCTGGCAAAACATTTGCTATAGCCTTCATGATGATCTAGGATGGCGATGGAAGAATTCACCGACGCTTGTGGAGTATCTGCATGAGACCTTGGATGTCCTAGCAAGTGCTCCGACTTTAGTATTCGGAAAGGATACTGTCCTAAACTGGAAAGACGACGAGTTCCTATCAAGTTCATCGAACTATATCCAGCATGTACGTGAGATCTATACACAGGAAGAGTGGGTTCAAAAGAATCTTGGCAATCTGTCATGGTACACACTGTACCGCGATCTTCGATTAGGATCAACTGCATATGAAGGGGAAGTAAAGGCACGTGTGAATGAGTGTGTGTTCCCAGGCGGCAAGCGTGACCATAATCGATACGAGCAACTCATGGTCGGACTCTTGAACAAATCTCCATCAGCTATTCACCTCCCTGCTGTCCTAGATTATGTTTGCGCACAGCGGCCGGATCTTTTGACAAATGACCATCTGTCGATGACCAAGAGTATTCCTGGACTATTCAATCAAATAGAGACCCCAGATCCATGGGACCTTTTATTTGTGAAGATCCCCTTTGAGCTAAACCCACAGCAAAGTGAGATGCTCAAGGCCAGACACTTGTCAGGAATGACCAACAGCTCGACTCCATTCCAATCCCGTGTTCAGCATGCTAAGGCCTTTATGAGTATGTCGACAACAACAGTGGAAGATGTTGCCAATGCTCTGACCACTCCATCTTTACCATCACGCATTGTCGAGGCATTGCTGATGTTCCTTCCGACCCTGGGAGAACCCGCAAGCACACTTCAGCTCCTCATGGCTCCAGTCTACCTTCAATCTCATGTCGCTCGTACATCCATTCATGCAGTTGAGAATGCGCTCAAGTGTGTCCCTGTTCAGCAAATCCCTGACTTTATCATACCGCTTTTCCCATCCTCTGGACAGCGCCAACAAAAGGTCACTGTTCAGAAGGAAGGCATTCGTTTGGTACTGTCGAGTATGTCTCTGCTGGTGGATCCAAAAGTCAGCTCGCTGATTGAGGATCTGTTAGCACGTCGGGACCTCCATCAAGATGTCAGAGTGGTTACCTTGCAATCACTGATTCGCTTACTTACCGGATCAGAAGGCAGAGAGGAGCGCTATAAAGCCACCACAGAGTGGATCTGGACTACTTTATCTACTGTCGCTCAGTCTACCTATCATAAAAAATCAGGGGTTGCATTGGTCCTTCTTGCAGTGTCCCCTTCATACAACTACAGCAAACCATTACCTGTCCCTTTTGTGGACTCTGGCTGTATTCACCGTACTCCTTGTATTAACACAGCATTGGGGGCTTTGTCCAAGGAAACCGTCCCTGAACGTATTATCGATCGTTATGTCAGCGATATCCTTATCCCTATGACTGCTGTTCCTGAAGGCGACAGTGCAAGGGACAAAGATCTAATTGAAGTCAGAGTCCTGACGTTGCAAATGCTTGCTCAGGAGAGTGGGTGGATAACCTTCAAGTATGCTTTACACTTTGCTAAAGAATGGCGGCAAGAAGCGGCCAAGGTACCCCTAGATGATGACCCATATTCACTTTGGAGGCTATTTGCTCTTGGTATCGCTCGCTGCAGTAGCGTGGAGATTGCAGGTAAATTAGCGAACGCTCAAGTCGGTGACGATAGCAGCAAGGCCAATATCAAAAATAACAACGGTAACAAATGCTGGGAAGAGCTCATTGGTTATATACAGGATCAAGTGGACGTATTCCTAGACAAGAGCCGACGACGTGGCTTCCGCAACCTAGTGCTCGATCGGATTGAAAGCCTTCATTTGAGCGCCAACTTTACACTTTATAATTCTGATGCTGCTAAGAAGGCTGGTGCCTTCACCGGCGATGAAATGGATCCAGTTCGCCCCCTTCTCTCTCAAGGAATGGAATCGGTTTTATGGGTGACAATCTTGGGAAGAGAGATTGCACTGTTTAACCCTCAGGAAAATATGACGCAAGCACAGATTAACCAAGAGGTCCTTCGATTGCTTATACGTATGGCCAACTTGAGCAATAGGTTCCTATCTATAAATAATGAAGCTATTATCCTTTCGTGGATTACATTGTCGCTCCTTCCCAAGGGGTGGAGTAACGCAGAGCTCAAGAGAACTCTTGGTAAGGCTCTCATGGAGCCTAGCGAAGAATTGGCCGACTGGGTTCATGGAGACCTTGTCGCCTTGCATATTCTGACGAATGCCATTGGGGTCTTTCCGCTGAAGGAGATTACTGCATTTATGGATCGACTGGCGACTGCAGAGAATACCAGCTTCTATTCAATGAAACGAGATATGATCTCAACTATCCTCCTAGGTGAGCTAGCTCTTGTGCGTGAAGCAAATAATGGCCAGTTGACGATGGAGCAAATCACATCTATGCAAGAAGCGTTTTCAACATTGGTTCAGCGAGCGCAAACAGCAGGAAAGAACGGGCCAGACACTGCTATTGTCCACCGTATGCTGTTAGCTGATACTTCTTTGATGTGTGCCGCTTTCCCCAAAGAAGTCGGCCCAATGCTTCATGAGCTCCTTGTAATCGATATCGAAAGAGGCACAATCCCTGTTAGTATATCTACACGCAAGCCTCTTGATGAACTTGTTGAATTTGGACCTCAAGCCATTGCCTTAGGGAATACTACAGGCATGGGAAGTGGATCTGAGGCGTTCAGTAGCGGCTATGGCATTTCACCAGCAAGCGTCTTAATCCTCGAAGCCTTCCTGAATGGCAGCCTGGATGCTCTGGATCTGACTCCATTCATGCAGCCACAAGACCTCCCTTTGAATATCGCTCGTGGCCAATGGTTTCCATTCCGAGGCAATTCGGATTTGGCAATGGAGGTAGAGCACCTCAACAATAACCCGAAGACACTTAAGGAGCTGGATGCTTACTGGGAAAAAACTGTAGGCAGCTCTGAATACTTGAAGAAGCTGGACCAAGGTTAGTCTTGAAGGATTTGGCCCTCTCTCTGCATCTCTATCTCTATCTTTACCTCTCTCCCTCTTATCCCCTCAGTCCCACTACATTTCTCTTTTCTTGACTCACATAACTGGAGAGAAGCCTGCAAATCTAACATTCATTCTTTACTCTCTCTCTCTCTCTCTCATTGTTCTTTTGACTATATCTGAACTGATGGGTGGTCAAATAGCTGTCCAAGCCAATGCACAGAAGAGTGTATCGCCGGCTCTTCTTGAAGGTTACCGTGCAAGTGCGGTTGAGACTCTTGCTGGGAAGGCCAAGTTTGTGCTGATGCGTCCGTTTGTGTGTCTCGAGTTTATGCGACTGGCACTGACAGCACCAGGAGCTACATTAACGGCTGAGAAAGCAGCAACACAGTTAGCGGCGGCCTTCAATGTAGCTCGAGAGCCAGGTGCGGATGATTTCACCTATATCTGGGCTCCGCCTCTGTCTCTGGCTCTGGACATGGCCGAATATTTATTGCATGAGGTCCGTGAAGAGGCTCGGATTGAAGGTCAGCGTGAGGCTCAGATGATTGAGAAAATGACAGCTTTGTTCTTGAAGAAATGGATGGGTCAGGTGGTGCTAAGGTTTGCAGGCAAGGTTTTGGCAGAGGCCGAAGATGTCAAGGCCCTAGAGGCGCGGTATATAGCGTTGGCTGACGAGTTGTGTGAAGCAGGCTCCGGTGGTCAGAGTATCGCATTGACTTTAGGAGACTTTATTCCTGGAGGAGCAGATCCACTTACGAAGAAACTAACTAGAAACCAGAAAGTAGGTGGTGACGACGAAAATATGATGGACACTGAAGGAACGACGGCTGAACTATGAAATTTAAATACTTGAATGACATGAGCAAAAGCAACAAATAAACCTACAGTGTATGAACAAAACTGAGTCCTTTATGGTTCTTAAGCACAAGGGGCATATTGCGTGGCTGTATTTACATGAATGATACTAGTAAATCTCGAGTGGTTTCATATTTCTAGTAAATTAAATCCTATTGCTACTGTCGGCTTGTCTCTCTTCATCCTGGACTCAGCAAAGGTCCTTTTGGAGTTTGGATCCAGCCTATCAGTGAGGGTTAGTGTAATGCACATAAGCCATACAGACTGGTGACGAGCCTAACGCGTCGTAAGGATTCGTGGCTGTGTGCTTAGTAGGCTTTACAAAAAAAGCCACGGGGCCTGAATACATGCGTTTAATGTCCATTCAAGATAATCCCTATTATAAAACTAGAGCCAATAAGATGATTGTATTTTACAACTATCACCGGAAATCGCTTTCTTGGAAGGATCGCGCAGCGAAAATTAAACAATTTCATGGTTAATTCAATTGAAATGACATTAATCAGACTCCCTGTCAAACACATCCCTGGCCTGTTCATTCTCACTCTTATTCCTTATGCCTATTGTCTATTAACTCTTACTTTTTATTTTTATTTTTTATTGTCTTTTACTTTTCATTCTTCTATCCTTTTTTTTATGTATGTGTTTTAAACACATACACAACGCGCTCTACTTCTACTCAGTCTCACCTTTGACTGTGAAATATGCCAAAGTCATTACAGGTAACGAGGACGAAAGGAAAATATATTTATTTTAATTCATGGATCTCCGTTAAATAAAAAAAAAAAAAGAGTAAAAGCATCATATGAAATGGTTGCCAATCGCAACGGGTCGGTAATCGCTTCCCTATTATACCAAACCATTCATTCATACAACAGAAATAAGTTACCTGTCAATCCAGTCGAAAGCGGTGCTGTAGGTTTGGTAGCGGGGGTAGAGGTAGCTTTCTTGGTTGCTGCTTCTGCTGTTGCTCCAAAGGTAGTTGGCATTGCACTCTTCCTCTCCCGCGTCCTTGGCTTCCTTGACTTTGGCTCTACCATGAAGTAGGATCTGATAGAGTTCCTGGAGCTTAGAGATGGCCTCAGATACGATGAAGAAGATCCAGGTATTGGCATTTGATACGGATATGAATACGTTGCTGGCTGATAATATAATGGATGAGGAGGCAGTTGGAGAGGTGATTGAAACGATGGTTGGATATATGGTTGGACACTAAGTTGTTGCTGAGGATGAGGGGGATAGTGTGCGGCAATTGGGACTCCTGGATTCATATGATCCTTGCTGTGCGTTTTTTGATAAAGTTTTACAAAGGTCATGTATTTCTTTCCTGCAGTTGATCGCCAAAATTATCTATGGATTCCCTTGGTGATAGCAGCTCGTCAGCAAATGTCGTCTCTTTTATGGATCGAAGTTCACTTGCAATTATTGACATGGCTGCTTCACATTGCTGCAGAGGATCAACCTCCTCTTTCTTTTTAAGAACCTCAACTACTTCTTTGGCAAAATCCCCAAAGAATCGAGTCTGAAATACTTCGCTTTTGAGGAGGCAGTTTTTTTTGACCATAATACAATAGCGCAGCTGCATCCTGCGATATTATCCTTCGGCAACGGACTAATAGCTTGAGGAATAAGCGCTTATAAACGTCCTTGGTACTATACATGCAACGGGTGTCAGTAGCTGAGGCAGATGCAGGCTCTTTCTCTTGCTGTTGCTCTTGTTCGTCAACTGGCTCCAAAGAGTCTGGGATTTCAGTGTTCGGAAGAGCGACTTTGTTTCCCCGTTGCTGACCCACTGTAGCTTCCGCCTTTTTCTTCTTTCGTTTTCCACTTGAAGCTATAGCCTCTTCCTCCAGAGGGATGCTCATCCTCTCTACAGCTTTCACCTCGTTCTCATCAACTTCTGCCATTTCATCCTCACATTCCCTTTGCCAAAATTTCCAGGATTCTGTTCCGGGTTTGCCATAGGCCTTCTCGATCCATGGGAAGATAAGGCACTGTAGTTCGACCGAAGGGCTTACTTTGTTACGCTGTAGTTCGATCGAAGGGCTTACTTTGTTGCGCGTTAGAGTGTTGTCTTTGTCTTTAAGGCCAGCCATAACTAAAGCACATCTAACTGGGATTTTTGCCAAATAGCTTATATCCACTTGATTTTGCCTCGAAGCCCTTCCACCTGCATAGGTGCCCTTGTAAGATGCGCCATGCGCCTGCGCATGCATTGATCCGGCATGCCGCCCGCTATGAGTTTTTTGGTTGATGTAAAGCCAACCTTATCGTACAACCGCTTGACAGCACCTATCTGAGTACTAGAGGAAACCCCATACTTTGGATCGGTACGGCTTGCAAGGACGTGGAACTGGGTCCAATCTGGATCGTCAAAGTTTGGAAGCATTGCTTTGTCCAACCTGAACTTCGACTGCCAAAGATAAAACATGTAAAACGCAAATGCTGAGAAACCGCACTGTCAAACATCAACATGTCGGACAGCACAAGAGTACCAGCTTGCACCGCTCTTATTAGCTTCTCCTTGCTGTATACGAAATATCAAGCTGGATATCTTTCGGTAAGCCGTCTGAGGACCATCAAGTGTTTTGTGGAAACACTCAGAGAACCGAAGGTGACGGATGTCTTCATCACGAAGCATCATTTGATGATGAATTGCCATAGAGAAGTGATCCCTAATATTGGCGCTTCTTCTATTAAGTCCGATTGGATCGCGCCAGAGTGTCATCAGCATTTGGACAAATTGTTTGGGACTATAGGCATTTCTCAATGGACAGTCCACTCGCCGGGTGAGATCTGGCTGTAACTGATCATATACAAGGCTAAATCTATAATTTTTTAGCATAATCGCTATATCCATGTTTTCACGCGGGGAGCAACAGGTAATCCATCCTTTGCTAGCTTGGACTCTCTAAAGGTCTGTGATCGTATCCAAGGCAGCTTGAGGCAGAGAATTAGATACAGGCACCTCAATAACCCTGCGTCCTTCTAGGTCTAAGGCCTCAGTGGCGAGGACTTCACCAAAACAAATAAAATGAAATAAAAAGCGTGGATGTGAGCACCAATATGCACCAAGTCCTAAGTGTCTAGGTGTGTAGTTTGAGCGCTTCAAAAGTAAACCACTAGCTTACCGTCTCTCAATGATGAAGTACTTTTATCGTCCTTCTCCGCCTTATTTGTAATGTCAATTTGAGCTCAGACAGTTTGCCCTTCCACGACATGTTTCGTCAACTTTCTATCACATTCCTCTTTCATGAAAGGAACCGAATGCTCTGGAGCGACTAAGGACTTTTCTATGAATAAAAACTCAAGCGGTGTATTTGCCTCCTCAGGATCATCACGTTCATCTTCAGGCTTGAAATGCTTGTTGCAGAATATCTAGCAGAAAAAAAAAAAAAAAAAAAAAAAAAGTAAAATTACGGAACAGGGTTAGAGTATTAAAATAATAATAGAATAGAAGCCAGGCTCCGACTCGACAATGTCATCTTTCTCCTGATCGATTGGATCGTCTAGCTCTCTGTTGACGACGTTCTCAGAAGATGAGCCAACAATGTCGTCTACCTCCTGTAGCAGTGGTGGCTGTGGCATGGATAGAGGTTGGATAGTTGAGACACGTGCACAATGACTCCTTTGAATTAGGCGGTTCCTGTGGCAAACCTTGTAATAAGAGTAACTTTTTAGGTTGTCTTTCTAGGGCTACTGGCGGAGTGGTATGGCTTTGTCGACGTGGTGCATGTGTTGATTCTATCTTTCGGAGGCGACCACGTTTTTTTGGTACCGGCAGAGCCTGTTCTGGTTGTAATAGGGGGTGACTCTAACTCTGGCAATGAAGGCGGAAACTTTACAATAGCAGTCCATTTATCGCTCTCTTTCTCGCGATCAAGTCGCGTCTGTTTTGGCAAGGATAGAGGTTGAGAATTCGCGATGGCTGCCTCTTCTTCGTCATCATCCCCACAAATAATTCATCTCTGCTTTGGCGGATATGGTTTTACCATGTTCATGTTTCGTGTGAAAGAATTGAATCTTTTAAGTTTAGATTGCAAATGTAATGTTGAAATGTTAAGGATGTTTTGATTGAGAAACAATGAGTAAATGTTATTGAAGAATTGAAGAGTGAGAGGCTATTAACATCCCTGAACGAGGGGAAAAGGATATAGAGATCGTTAAGAAAGAAGGAATCGGCGAAGGAATAAGGAAGGAAGCGATTTTTTTTTCTGTCTCCAGTGCACATCTTTTTTCCACTTCTTTGCGCACCTTGCAACTTGTTGGTAGTCAAATAATTGTTTCTCCGTTGTTTTTTTTTTAATGCGATCCGAATTGCATTGCTGCTCAGCCTTTTGTTTTGCTCTCTTTCATACACCTACAAATACACCCTGCCCCTCTCTCTTTCTTCTTTTCTCTCTCTCATTTCACGCTGATACAACGACATTTATCTCTCACCCTCCTATCCTCTCACCTCATACTCCTACATCCTCACACTCTCACAGATTACAATCTTTACTTAAAAGTAAACCATATCTGCTCAAACAACTTCGACTTCAATCTATCGTTGCATAAACTAACATTGCTTGCACTGTTTTATAGTATACTTTCTCAAGGTGGGTATAGAAGGTCTCTATTCATACCTTTCAAGGAGAGATCTGCTACCAAAGGAGATTGATGTACATGAGCTTGCTGCCGAACCCGATTCATCTTTTGAGTTGGATCTGCTTGGCACTTTCCACTGCGATATACACAATATCATCCTAAGGAAACTCAACCAGCCGAGTTCTTTCACTGTCTGTGACCATGCTATGGCTAATATCATTCTAAAGATCTTTGGTCCTCTTACCATAGTGGCGATACACATTGATGAGCCTCGCTCCAATGAAAAAGTCCGCGCTTATAGAGCCCGAGACGTTAAGCGTACAATAGCCGATGCAAAGCTCGATACACTCATAGCCAACATGAAGACCAAGTCAGAAGGCCAATTTGTCCATTCAATCAATATTTTCTTCGGTGGGATTCAAACGCAGGCTTTGAAACAACCAACCGCTGAAAGGTTCCTTCATTACCATGACAGGACCTTGGCAGCGATATCCGCTAAGTACCAACCTCAACCCAGGTAAGCTCCTACAAACGAACATTTTTCAAGGCATATACAAAAAAAAAAGCCATCTACTTGACATTATTGCTTCGTAACTAGATTCTTTAAACCTAAACGCGCAAAGCCGGATCACTACCTACCCGTTTTCCCTACTGAGAAAAGAGAACTCTTCCCCAAAAAATATGACCTAACCAACTGTAAATAACATAACTGTCCCGTCAGCTCCGACCATCAAAGAAAGCCCAAGAAAAAAAAGGAAAAGAAAGAGGATGAGAAAGAAGAGGAGGTTAAGGAGGAAAAGAAGAAAAAAAAGAAGAACAAAGGGAAGGCCAAGTATATCAGAAAGACTGATAAAACCAGGAAAGTGAAGGATACTACTACCGAGGATCCACTGTTGCATTAACTCTGGGCACGTTAAAGATGTATATAGTTGCCAAGTTGAACTCTACTTCCGATCCCAATCTCAATTCCGAGCAACTTGCTGCTACAATTCAAGGGCTCATTCAACCATTTATCAAAATGTTGAATGAGGCACGGATTCGAGCTTTCTGGGCCTGCGCCTTTTGGATCGATAGCCTTCTTACCACTGGGCCATCCAATCCAGCTGATCTCCCACAACCCCTAGATGAAGTTCTTGATAGCAAGGACTTTATTTACGGCCTTGCTGCGTTGTTGTATCACGGACTGATGAATCCATTATCTAGGATGTGAAGAAAAAAGGCGAAGGGAATGTAGTCAAGCCGTCCCAGCTCAAAGTATACGAATACTTCTATGCAAAAACAGGACTTGGTCCTTTAAACCAGATCTATCCCGATTTGGTGATCGGCAAGTCGTCTCGGATGGTCATGGTCCCTGTTCAAACAGCGCTAAGGTCTCACTATCGGAATGCGCAGGTAAATATCATATTTTGAAGTTATCTTATAATACGTTCATAGAAATGTTCCTAATCATTTCTTCAATATAATATTTAGTTTGACATAGATATTCCAGACGATGGAAGAAGTTCCATCCAATTCTTTTTTGAGCAAAATGCTACTGCCAAAAAATATCTGGATTTCCCTACATCCGCTTTCTCGCCTCGGTCTCTCTGCTTAACGGAAGCCTGCCTCCTGGATATATTATGGTCTAACCCTACAGTTCGAGAGGAAATAGTCCAATTGTTGGAATTAAATATGAGTACCAAGGGGGTTGCAGAGGACAAGCTTCTTAATGACAAAGGGATATTGTTGCAAGAGCTGTTTTCCTTGAAAGGATACAAGGACGTTGGACTGCAATCTGATGATACTGGCCCTAGGAGGAAACTACGAACATCATTCCTCACAAATGGCCTTACCCTTACTCTTCTTGCCTATGATACATCAAACCAAAAAAGAAGTAGAGGCTCACAAGCCATTCAACCTTCGAATACTCAAATACTGTTAGATATAGTTAAACTGCAAGCAGAAACTGCAGCCAAGAATGCCAATACTTTGAAGATGGTGTCTGAAGCAATAGAGCTTTCTTCGGAGAGTACGCAGAAAACCAACGAACTCCTGCAGGAATACATGCGCAACGCATAGAGTTCCGCGATAAAGATTCGTTTGCTTTATTATTATTGATGGCTATTATACTTATCGTGTTTATTCTATTGATGTTAGGTGTTGTCGTCGTATGCTATTCTGTACATGATTATCGTTGTTTGCGCGTACGAGTACGTCGCATGGAAGGATTAGTTGGTTTATCGATAGAAGGCTTGCACTTGGCATAGAAGTCTACCCAATACTCGCTTATGCATTGTCTCTCAATAAAATGTTCTTTTTTGTTATCGGAATGCTCATAGCTCATAGCCTTTCTATTTGGACAAATACTGCATGACACTTGAATAGTGTTTTCGCTGCGGTGTAAGCTGCTTTGTCAGGGATTACATCCAGCAAAACAAATCCTGTGCAGACATTTACGAGGACAAGTAAAAAATTTTATCCTCAGGCTCAACGAATGGACCTGCAAGATCAATTGCCATGTGTTCTCCTGGTAGCTGAGCATGGATCGTTTTAAGATGATACCCTTTTCTAGAAATATTCATTCGTTAGCATTCACGACATCTTTTAATGAAGTTCGAGCAATCCTCAGCAAGCTTTAGCCAGGTTTTATCTCGATTATGGATGGATTTTATCATGGAATCTATGCCAATGTGGCTCATTGCATGTACATTATGCGATATATTATTTCTCTTTTCCATGAGCAATTTGTCCTTGAGGCCTCTTTATTCTGTAAGATATGCATATATGCTATAGCTATGTCCTATCCTTTTGTAGCTTTCTGTTTGAACAGGACAGCAGGTGGGAATAATCGTGGCAATGCATTGGGCAAGATATTCAGTATTCCAGGCCTCTAATGGGCCGTAAAAGAACAATAGTTTCTTGCCAATTGATCATTGTTGCATTCAAGTTTAATTGTGAATGGATATACATCAATGCATGGTGATGTGTATATCGGTGAAAATGCCTGCCCCACAAATACTATTCCCAATAGTTCCTTTCTAGTGGCGCTATATTTCCGCTCTCGCTCTTGGAAAGAGCGTCACATAAAGGGTACATAATTAATTTTGAGATTCCTGGTACAAGACTGCTCCAACGCCAACATCGGATGCGTCTGTTACCACGCAGAAGGGTTTACTAAGGTCCAGAAATAATTACCGGTGTATGAGTAAGCAGCTCTTTTAAAGACTGAAAAGCCTGTCGCTGCTTGCCATTTAATACAAAAGGGTCAGTGCGGTCGCGAAGTGCGTCTAATGGTGCCGAAACTTCACTGAAGAGGGGAATGTTCTCTCGGTAGAAATTGAACGCGCCGAGATAAAATTGTTTGCTCTTCTCACTCACGTGTATTTATAAATTTAGTAGGATCAGGGCTTCTGCCGTGCAAACCAATAATTTGCGTACTGTAGGAATGATACTTGTTGTGATTTATAATTAAGTTGGCTTCGTACAGCCGGTCAATCAAATGCGCACATGTTCGGCATGTCGAGGACACTACAGTATCATCAATGAAATTATCGGCAAATGGCCCTAGAATTCGCGACATGACCCTCTAGAAAAGACAAGACAAGGGTTTCAGACCAAACGATGCTTTTTTAAACATTTATTGTACTCCTCTGTGCATGAAGGCAGCTAGAGGCTGATCGTCAGTATTGACAAGTAATCGATGGTAAGCCTACGATAGATCAATCGTGGTAAATATCAAATGGCCTGCTAAACGCGCAATGGTACCAGGTATCAAGGGTAAAGGATAACTGTCATTCGGAAGATATTTGTTTAGTGCTCGTAGATCAGGGCATACACGCCATAGGGTTCGTTACCCCGTTCATCCTTTTTAGCGGTGAGCGTAAGCATATTATTATGGGCGTTGCCCACTAGGATCAAGGCGATGACATCGTCAGTGAACCATTATTCTATGGTTTCATCGAAAATACTCATCTGCCGTTCAGCAAAAGGCCATGATTTTCGATATTGTACGATATATTTGGAAACACTTTCATTTCTGGCATAGGACAATAACTATCCTTGGCGGTATTCTTATTTGTGTCAAAGCTTTTCTTAGCCCTAAATAGGAAATAGCCTTCTTTTCTAAGAGCCTTTATCTTTTCTTTATCAATGATTAGATCAGGGATCAAGGATGGTTTTTCATGCTGTATTAAGAATACTAAATGGGCTGTAGTATATACCAAGACTGTAGCGCCAAGGATTATAAACAGCCTCTTTATATACGTATGTAGGCATTGATGCTCATATGCACTTAGGCAGCATCTGGGACAGTAGAACAGCACAGGATGGATGCGTTGATTATGTGATCAAGGCAATTCTGAAGCTTGTAGGTGGAAGTAATGCAAGAGGCGCCAATATGATTGCGGTGATCTGTATTAGACTTGGATCATTCAAGATTAATCGAGTGCGAGTATCGAAGCATTGGAAATTGACGAAGAAGCTTGTTGAAAAGGTGAATCTCATGTTCAATGACATTTAATTATGGGTCTTTTTTAATATGGAGTATTCAATCGGGATCGAATAGGCAAAGTCTCCAGATTACTCCATTTTAGGCTGTTACAAATACTACAGATCTGCCAAATGTCCGTCACCTCAATGTGATACTTTACTGGAGAATGCTCCTTATCGACACAAGTACTGTCGGAATTGTAAAACATACTTTGATCGGGTTGCTGCTGGTGCTGAAAATATTCCAAGGGTCTGTGGGTCACAGGTGAGGCTGCAAAAACGAGCTGCAAAATATATGGAGGAATTCAAGATCAAGCTTCTAGCAGTAGTGGCAGCGATGGTGGTAGCGATGGTAGCGGTGGTTGTAGTAGTAGTGGGACCAGAAAAAGGAAATATTCACATGAAGGAGGAGGAATAGAGGGATCAAGACCATCGAAAGGGCCTTTGTTGCTCCCAAGAGGAGGAAAGACATCAAGCCGGCAGCAATAATAGGATTTGATCTACTACAAATATGACTTGGTTCTAAAAGACCTCTGTCTTGAAAAGTTGTAAGTATTGGCTTGACAATACTTTCTTTGGTTAATTTACTTATTTCTAAGCACTTATGTATTTCTTGTTCTTTTACAATAATCCTTGGTCTAGATGGCCTATCCCGTTTTTTAATGGCATGGACTATATTAAAAGATGTGTCATTAAAATAAAATTGAAAATAAAATTGAAAATAAAATTGAAAATAAAATTGAAAATAAAATTGAAAATAAAATTGAAAATAAAATTGAAAATAAAATTGAAAATAAAATTGAAAATAAAATTGAAAATAAAAAAAAAAAATAAAAAAATAAAAAAAATAAAAAAAAAAAAAAGACGAATTGTGAGTTAATTTTCCTTCCAATATCCTGAAGCAAAAGTACATGTTCAAAATATAACATTCGCACTTTGCTTTCCCACACTTACCGGAAAGGAAATAGGTATTAATCTGATGCAGAAACAACACAAACCAGACTTAATGCTGAAGCTGCGTGAACGTACTTCATAGGCCTTTGCCTACAGAAAAATTCATGTTTTTATCAGTTAATCTGTTTCGGAGTGATGAAAGGTAGCAGCAACTGTCCTGCTTAATATTGATGATATCCATAGCAGCGTTACTGTTTCTGATGACTATCGAGATGTTGTGGCATCTTTCTATCACGGAATGTGCTCCAGGACTTCGGTTCAATACCTTGCTGATACACGGCTGTCTCATATAGGAAGAACTGGAGAGCCAGGTTAAGTCCGTTTGCGTCCTATAAAGTGCTGTTACGCAGAACAGGTCCTCGTGTAAATCCCATCTATTGGTTACATCCACTGTAGAACGAAGCTCAAATGGCAAATGCAATTCTCAAATACACAATAGACTAACAAAGTCTAGCCAGTGTTTTTCTTGACAAGCTTTTCCACTAGGACTGCCGCTTGAGGGCCTTCAATTTGCTCCACACCAATGACCAGTGAAGCCAGCTAGTCATGCATTAGAGAATGAAATGCCACTCTAAGGAACATCCCTTGATCACCGCTTGTCCAACTATCTGCTATGATAGCACCATGAAACTTGTTGGTATGAAAGTACTCCTTGGTGGGAAGATAAAATTCCATTATATTTGAGCTCAGCTTTGCTTGAATGGCACCCATGCGTAGGGTTACATAGAACGAGCTGGATAGTATACATATTTCCCTATAGCCTTCCGAGCTAAACAAAATGAATGTTGCTCCGTTGACGGTAATTAGCTTTAGAAGGAATTCTTCTAGGCATGCTTGTTCGTATGGTGCGGTGCCCTCATATTATCGAGAAATAATTCCCCCTTACTGCTTTGGATTTCGAAGGTAGTGTGGAGACATGTCGTCTTCTCCATCTAGTGCTAATGCTTGATCAATGCCCTGCATCCTACATTGATAGATGTAGAATCCACGAATGGCAAGATACAACAAAGTACGACTATTGGTAATGCGTCTCAACCGTACTTTGCCACTCCCTACCCTCCTGTATCGCCGGTCACAAACTTATCTGGAACCGCCCAAAGGCTGACACTCAGTTATTGACTCAGCATGGGCTGTAGAAATATCCAAGGAAGTACAGGCCTTTAATTGGGACTCAGGCCGACCTCTTTTGTGAACTCGAGGAGACAGAGGAAGTATACGAGAATGAGAAGGCGGTGCAAGTGCCGCGCTCATTTCAACGCTGTCCACAGTCTAGTGAGGTAACTGAGGAGGAAAATGTAGACCCAAGTCGCGGGTTCCAAGGTCTCACAAAACGGGTAACGTGGTTGAGAAGTTGGCTTTGAACTCCGAAATGACGCACACTTAACACGTTAGATTGGTTCTGCCTGGTCTGCTAGAGGAGGGAAAGGGATTTGGGGAGCTCTCGTTTACCATAGGCAGACCTAGCGGTGATAGTGGGCTTGCTTCTTGAAGTCATTTGGGACAATGGCCATGTTAGCATTGCCAAACACTAGAAATCTTTCATATGCTAGCGCATTGGGAGTGCACTTCAGGGGCTCCCTCACTTCTATTCATAACATCAGATATTTAGTAATGGCTATGGCAAGGCCCAGCATGAGGTACCGGCTTTTGTCTGATCCTGTCTCAAAAAAGCAGTTACATGCTGTACGGCTCTACACTTCCATGGCCAAGTTTTTAGCATCCAGAGATAGCAACCTTGATATTGAAAATATATCATGTATTTCTGTTGCCGTTGTTCGAATAAGTTAACCCAACAAATACTGTCTGAATATTACAAAGCTATTTAAGGCTTTTATAACTGTATTGAGAGTGTCTAGAGCGTGTTTCAGTTCAAGGTCATGGAATATAGGAAAGCTCAGTCTATAATAAAGCCATTCCTATACCCCTATCTTTGCTTCCTATCCCACTTACTCATTCCTCGAGATCACCTTATCCGACCTTGATGACATCTCACGTATACTTCACCACAAGAGTCTGCAGTGCTGCCTTAGTAAACATTAAGCTGCTCTTACCTGCTCTAGCCGCAAAGTGATAAATTTTGCCTTGTTTGCGCATGTTACTGAATGCAGCGGGCTGTAAGGCTCTCTATCTACCGAAGCACTGAGACACGCAGAAGAGGTCAGTAAAAAGGTCAAAAATAGCAGATGCCAAGCAAGTGGCTGTTTAATATTTAGACCTACAAATGATCATCTGGAAGACTCACAGTAACCGCCATTATCATTGGTTCCACATTCATCTTCGTCAAATGTGTGGTCCCTGTCTAGGAGTTCTTCATTGAGGCTTGAGGCCGATAACCGAAGTCTCTGTGGGCATGCTCTTCATCCCACGCGCGCCGTTCTTTTCGAGTGGCTATCGTTTAATAAAAAAGAAAGAATGGTTTGTGCTTTTGTAGAGCGTGATGCTAATGCTATCGTGAGCATGAGAATTGGAAAAAAAGATGTAAGTTGCGAGCGCTCGTGGACTCTTATTTTTTCTAGATAAGGGCCCAAAATAAAAGTACTCATGGGATGGCAGTCAGTGTGATCAATTGTTTTTCTTGCAATGGATTCATAGCCCTTGAAGAACAAGTGAAGAGTGGTTACTATAGATAACCGGAATATTCACTGTGTTATGGCCAACTCCTACTATTTATTGATCATTTTAAGCTGGAACTCGCTAGCGCGCGAGAAAAGAATGTTGTACATTGTTCAAATGTTATGTGAAGTTTGATGCTATGAATAATCAAGGTGGATAATACCAAAAAGTACTCGGCTCACTCGGGGAGCAGTATCAGACTAGCAATGGCTATCTCAACTACTGCCGACGCAACGAGCTTGAATACCCTGCGACCCGGATGGTAACGCCGTCAATAGCGCCCGAGTAGCTCCTCTCGGCTTACGGCCAAACACAAATACCAATATCAAAGCCTGGAACCCGGTTTCGTCAGCTGAGCAAGGTCACAAGTATATGCGCAAGCGACATATGGAACGCCATCTCCAAGATGCGTCGTAGACGTGCAATTAGTTCTCCTTCAGCCTTCGTTTTTTGCTGGCGTCTTCGCTTTTTTCACAATACCATTAAGTCCTTCCGTTCCGGCCATCAATTTAGTTTAATATTCTTGCTCGCAGGCCCATGCTATGTTTATCTGAGTGTTCTCTCCTCTTCATTGTGCACTGATCTACATCTACTGGATTATTCGCTTGAAAGCTTTAATTAAACTTCAGAAAGTCGTAGTATTTTTTAAGTGCTACTGAGAAAAGACCTTTCTTTCTGTTGTACTGCAGACAGCGCTTCCTTTATTATTGCTCAACCAGAGTACAGTTTTATCGAGGCACAGTATTAACGAGGTAGAGCATTAACGAGACACAGTATTAAGGCAAGAAACGACAGTGACAAAGCGGACATACAGCTTGTCCAACATTTAAACAGCTACACTGTTCTACATTCTGGTATTTTCAGGAATCATGTTGCAGATGTCAATGTGATTGCGAATTATAAACTTGAAGCGTGATGAAAAAGGTTAGGTTTTAAATCCTTTTTCCACAGGAAATAGAAGAGAACTAGACGGGCGACCCGTGGCTTCGCTCACGGTCGCTCCAGTCTAGGCTTTGCCTCGTGAGGCTCATTTACCCTCGTTGGGGTTCCAACACAAAATTGAACGTTTTTGACACAAAGGTTTCTTTTTTATTTATTAGGTATTAAATATTAAAGTCTTTTTTTTTATTGACATTTTGTTGTTCTTCAAGCAAAAGAGTTTCAGTGTCGGCTCGCTTTTTCAATAGATCATATAAACCGGCATGGAAACGAAGGTTTTGGGCAGTCCACGGGGCGGTAGCATCGGTGCCTCTCGGCGTGCTTACTGTTTCTTCAAGTGAAAGCGAATGAACAGAGAGTTGGTCTTCCCGATCTGATTGATGGACGGGGCGTGTAGGAGAGAGCGGTCGAGAGTGAAGGGGAGAGCGAGAGCGAGAGCGAGGAGGATGTGGGGATTTTTGGCGTGGGGAAGATGGCTTTAGGAAGCTCTGGCAAGGGGAAGATGGCTATAGAGGACTCTGGTGAGGGGAAGAAGAGTGCGTGGGAGATAGGTTTCTGGGGGGGGGGGGGGGGGGGGTCTGGCGGCACCGCTTGCTTTGATCGTCGTGTTGTTCCTGGTCGTCGCCGTCCCAATTAAGTGAACGCTTTTGAGATTGGGGAATTGTATTGTTGGTTTTAGTTTTAGTCACGTGTAGAGGGTTCGCCACCAACTATTTAACGAGCAACAGCTCAGGAAAATCTGGCTCCTTGTTCCTTATTTTTACACAAGAGCCATTTGAGTACTGACTGTTCTCGTCCAGGTAAAGAGCCCTCACAACGTTCGTCGTTAGTAGCCATAGATCATTAAAGGTTCCTTATTTTTACACAAGAGCCATTTGAGTACTGACTGTTCTCGTCCAGTCTTTGAGTAGTGTGTGTGTTCTTTTATTGTGTTAGAATTATTTATCTATCTGCAGCTGGAAGTGACCGGCTTCATAATCCACCAAAACGACCTAAATCTCCTACCACATCTGCCCCTAAATTTTGCAACAATATTTCTGGTGATCTACGCAGGGGGTGGCAGCTACAATGTCTTCCAATTTATCGATTCTTCTTACCATGATCCCGAAGTGGCCGTCGGCAGAGGCTGAGGGTCTAACCGCCGCGACATGGATCAGCGATTTTGGAGGTGTTATCGAAGGAGAAACCCTGAGCAACAAGTTGATGTTCGTCGAGAGGCAGGCGACAGGCAAGATCCAACGCTGGATCAGGCGCTGGAGGATGACAAACAAGACGAATGGTGCCTGGAGCCAGTTCGTCAGCGATTTCATCATGGAGGCCTCTACCCCTAGAAGCCAGGATGTCACCCTGGACGAGTTGCATTCTATTAAGCAAGGAGAAGATGAGACGACAGCCAACTATGTACAACGAATGAAACTTACCATGGAACTCCTCGACCCAGAGTCTGGTTGCGACGCACAGCCGTACAAGATCCCAACAGCCACCGAGCGTCTACTGGCGTACAGATTTTGCAAGGGTTTGAGGCAAGACCATCCTTTCAAGGTCAAGAACAAAGAAGCGCCTGCGACCTTGAAGGAAACCTTCGAATCAGTGACACAATTGGTTGAAGGAAATCGTTGGGGCATTGACACCACTGAGAGCCGTGTCATAGCTCGCAGCAACGCTGAGCATGCTGCACCAATCGAGACGAATGTTCTGCTTGGATCGACCCTAGTGCCGAGGACGCACTACTCTGGCTTCCTAGCGGACTTCAAAGACGACAAAGAGAAAGTTAATCAATTAAGCGTAGACGAATTAACAGACATGTTCGGAGCCTGGACCCTTGCTGCCGAGGAGCGAACTCCGGAGGCGCGAATCGCTCAGACTATCTCAAGAATGAGCCCGGCTGTAGCGAGGCGAGTGTTTGGTTCCTCTGAATTGGCCAAGCATATTAGAGTGGAGGCTAGACCTAATGCCGTGCTCCAACCCGCCGAAGTTCGAAGTCAGCAGGCTATCCCTATGGCCCGTAGAACCTGCCATAAATGTAATCAAGAGGGGCACCTCTTGTCGTTCTGCCCATTGGTGGAATGCTTCCGATGTGGCGAGCGAGGCCATACTTCGAAGGTTTGCACTAAGGAACAAGGAAGCCCCGCCACAGGCGCCAATAGCGTCCCATTGGCCACTCAAACTAACTCCTCGCTAAGAGTGCAAAGTTTAGAAATCTCCGCCACTAATGTCGCCCAATCATTTATCACGACTAAGCCACAGCGATTAAATTCGACAGGTGCCCAGCGACGTCGCAGTGAGAGGACAGGCACTCCTGCAGGTCCATCGTCTCAACGAAGAGAGGAAACGAGAGGCACTACTCCACCTGTCCGAGGAATGCAGTGGGAGGCTGAGGCATCCACTAGTAGTGCGCAACCTTCTGGGGACCCCCACTTCCAGACAGTGACTTTTGATGACAGAGCGGTCGACGGGCGAGAGAATAATGTTGCAGAAGCTCCAAATGCGACGCCAAAGCGTACCAGGAAGCGCGTCATTCCTGATCCAGTGTTCGTTGATGCGGTCGAAGGATTGAATTTTGATTTGGCCACTCACTCCAAGTACCGTGGAAAGATGGCAGTGCAACTCAAGGCAGCTGTTACCGAGGCCTGGGCCCGCCATGCCCCTCCAAGAAGAAGCAAGCCTAAGAGGAGTCAGTCAGCAATAGCTATGGCCAGGAACGTTCAAGGTGGCAAGGGTGATGTCACGACCGTCACCGCCTTGGGACGAGACTTCAACAACGCCGTTATTGATCCAGGCAATGACCATACTATGATGGGCCTACATGTGGCAAACGCACTCGGACTGAAGTTAGAGCCTGCTACTCGTGCGGTGCTATTAGCCCATGGGTCCTTCCAGAAGCTTGCGGGCCGCACAAGACCTATCGATATTTATGTGTCCGGGATCCCCTTGAGAATGTCGATGGGAGTGATCGACTGTAAGGGCACATATGACTTCCTCCTTGGCGATGACTGGCTCAAGGCGCTGAAAGCCAAGGCTGATTGGAGCAACGGTATCGTGTACTACGTGGAGAGTGAGGGAAGGACTATCACCCTTGGTGGCGGTCTAAATGTTCGCGCCTCAACCCCTCAGCCTACGACATCAACGTACTTGTCTGATGAGAGCGATGAGTATGATGATGAGTACGACGACTATGAGGATGACGAATCAATCTACGAGACGGAAGAATCCGATGCTGATGCAGGGTACAGAGCCTTGAGAGTGAAGACAATAGAGGTTGGTGACCCGGATCTGCAGGCGATGACCGCAAGAGTGTTCTCTAGCAAGATACAGTGCGAGAATGACGATGCTCGCGTAAAAAGGCAGCCGTTCGCGGTTGACGGAGTCAACGTGGACATCAACCCAAATTTGTCCAATGAGCAATACGGACAGATTGTGGAGTTACTTGAAAAGAATAAGGACAGGCTGACTACCAACCTTGAGGACCTCGAAGTGACGTCTATTTTAGAACATGAGATCAACATTCAACCAGGCGCCAAGCCAGTGTACGTAGGATGGTGCAAACGGTACTCGCCGAAGGAGCTTGACTTCCTTAAGAAGAGTGTTGATGATGAGCTTAAGGCAGGAAAAATCATAGAGATGGAGAGCGAGTGGTGCGCGCCGCTGAGTCTTGCTCCTAAGAAAGACGGATCCTTGCGCAAGTGCGTCGCATACATAGGCCTAAATAAGGTTACCGAAAGGGAGAGCTGGCCACTGCCAAACATCGAGGAAATACTTGACAACTTAGGCGGATTCGAGTACTACAGTAGCCTGGACGGATTTCAAGGTTATTACGTGATTGGCATCAAAAAAGAGCATGTCAAGTATCTTGGCTTCCGTACGCCTTTTGGGACGTTTGCATACAAGGTAATGCCATTTGGGCTCAAGAACGCGCCACATACCTTCAGTCGCTTCGTTAGAAAAGTGTACTCAGACCTTATCGGAAGAGTGCTTGAGGCGTACATGGACGATGTGTGCGTGCGCACGATGACCTGGGGAGAGCATTTGAGAGCCCTCGATCATACGTTTGCGGCAGCTCGCGCAGGAGGAGTCAAGTACAAGACTAGTAAGCTCCATTTCGGGTATGACAAGGTGAAGTTTACTGGCCACGTGGTCGGCAAAGATGGAATTGAGGTCATGCCAGACAAAGTTGACAAGGTCAAGAATTTCACCCCATTACGTAGCAAGGAAGATGTACGTGCATTCTTGGGCTTGACGGGCTACTATCGAAGGTTCGTCGAAAGCTACGCTCAGATTGCAGAGCCGCTGACGAGGCTCCTCAAGAAAGGTGCAAGCTTCACCATGGGTCCTGAACAGGTGGCCGCAGTAAAGGGTCTCAAAGCCAAGTTAATTCAAGCTCCGGTACTTAAGGCTCCAGATTTCGAGAAGGATTGGGTGGTCTCGTGTGACGCCTGCAAATACGCTATGGGCGCAGTGCTAGAACAAGAAGATGAGGAGGGTAAGTTGAGACCGGTCTACTTTTACTCGAAGACCTTTCAAGGAGCCGAACGCAACTACTCTACCTTTGAGCAAGAGTGCCTCGCCGTTGTCATAGCCGTCAAGAAGTTTCGGCCTTACATCCTGGGTAGGTCCGTTGTCGTTTACACAGACCATGCGCCACTCAAATGGTTGTTTTCCAAGACTGATCTGACTGGTCGACCTGCGCGGTGGCAGATGATTCTGTCGGAATTCGAGCTGGTCATTAAGACCAAACCAGGTACGAAGAACGGCAATGCAGACGGGATGAGTCGCATTATGTCGGAAGGAATAGCCACGGATGACATCGATGACGAGGTGCCAGAGTGTCTGAGCCGAAGGGCAGAATCCACAGGAGAAAAGTGGCTGGCGAGCCAATGGTACGCGAACTTCTACATGTACCTAGCCGAGATGAGACTGGAGTTAGAAGACAAAGTTGAAATGAGGAGGATCAAGAGACAGGCATACAGGTTTCGACTGACGAAGGAAGGTGACCTACTGTATAGAGATGCCGACAACAGAGAGAAGAGGTGCGTAGTTGAGGATGAAGTCGAAGGTGTGCTGAAGGAGGCACACGACAAGGGCGGTCACTATGGAGCAGAGTCTACCCTAGCAACAGTTCGTGACGTGTGTTGGTGGCCAACGATGAGACGGGATGTATTCCACTGGGTCAAGTCTTGCGGCCGTTGCCAGCAATTTGGAAGTCGAGTGAAACATAACAGGTTGCATCCTACGGTCTCCGAGTTCCCATTTGAAGTTCTCTTCGTTGACTTGATTGAGAACTTAGTCGAAACGCCTAGGGGGATGACCACCATAGTCGTCTTCACAGATTCCTTCACCAAGTGGACTGAAGCACATGCAGTGGCCAACAAAGGCGCGCAAGGCGTCCTAGCTGTTCTATTTATGAAGATTATCTGTCGGTTCGGGCTCCCTGTTATGATTAGATCGGATGGAGGCCCCGCATTTCGTAACGAATTCAAGACTTTCTGTGACCTCTGGGGGATCAAGCACGTCACTGGTTCGACAAGGCATCCGCAAAGTCAGGGACAGGTCGAGGCGACAAATAAGCTTATCGAGGAGCGACTGAGGAGAGTACTGCCAGCTGGATCTAAGGATTGGGATGCATTCCTACCGAAAGCAGTATTCGACGTGAATTGTCGAGTCGTTAGGAGCACAGGAGTGTCGCCAATGGAAGCACTTATGGGCTACACAGGACAGTCAGCGTTACGGCGACTGTTCGCGGACGACAAGTTCCTCGTTTCAGCAGAGGCACCGGAAGAGAACGATGTAGTCCTAGAAGAAAGCATGGCGAGATTTATCGTAAGAAGAGAGGGAATCCGTGAGTATGCATACTCATGCAAGCTTAATGCCAATGACAGGATGAAACGTTACTATGATCGACGTGTTCGCCCACAATCGTTCGAAGTAGGATCAAGGGTTTACATGTTCAATTTGGATTTCGTCACAGGCTTTGGACGCAAGCTGGAGCCGCGTTGGTTAGGTCCATTTGAAGTAGTCTGGGCGAATGAAAAGGGATCATATGGGATCAAGACGGGTCGAACGCATTATGGCACAAAGGATGGGGTAGAAACAATTAATGGAGACTTCCTCAAGCTCGCAACTCAAAGGCAACGATTATGGGAAGATGATTTTATTGAGAACCTACAGAGAGCTACTGAGAAGAATCCCCACTACGCCGACACCGAACAACCTCTCGCGCCAGATCAATTACACCAGCCAAGTCTGGGTCGGGGGCGGGAGGACACAGCAAACGAAGGCACTCCAATCCAATCTCCACATCCCTTGTCGCCAAGGACAGGTCAAGCTCAATCTCGTGACGCTCCTCAGGCGCAAGTTGCACCTTCCGTGAACGAAGCCTCTCGCGAAGACGCGACTGGTCAGCCAAGCCTCTGGAGAATGCCACCTCGCCGTGAAGAAGATACTTCGCCCGTACGCGTTTCTCAATTGGCTCGTCTATGTCTTGAAAGGCCTCAGCTGACCGCTTATTTAGCTCTCGAGCGGGGGGGGAACTGTCTGGGACTGAGGAGATTCTGGAGAAGACTTCTCCGCTGCAAATGGCGAAACAGAGGAAGGGCCAACCTCGTGGTCAGTAAGGGCAACCACCTCAGGAGAAGCAGAAGAAGGGGGAGTGACAACGACGGCAGGAGCAGGAACAACGGCAGGAGTAGAAGAAGAAGCAGAAGCAGGAGGAGTGGTAGGGGTCGAAGGAGTGATAGGAGAGTGAGAAGTGACAGCAGGACGCGACTCTGGAGACGTGCCCAAAGACAGACTTAAGCTCTTGTCTGAAGAGGGAAGCATTGTCTTGGTGGAAGTGGTTGGTCTTGGGCAAGGAGGAACCTCGTCTTTCTTAATAACAGTGCGGGCCATGATGACGATGAAGTAGTTCAAGCAGGGCAAGGAGGAAGGAGTTGCGAATGAAAAAAAAAAAAAGAAAAAAAAAAAAAAAAAAAAAAAAAAAAAAAAGGGAATGGAGGAATGAACCAACATTTATGTCCATGGCAACATCATCATGTGGAAGTAATGGCGTGATCACGGATCAAAATGATTGGCCGAAGAAAGAAAATTTTCCTTGGTCGATGCCAAGGCGAACCAAAGGGTGACAAGAACAATGATGCAATGACCAAAATGCGGGGTAGCAAGAGTCAAGGTGGTAGAAGCGCAAACAGCACAATGAGTTTCTTTCTTTTTGAGCTGCGGCTTGGCGGAGCCGAACTTCGCAGCTGGTGGGGGTGTTGGTTTTAGTTTTAGTCACGTGTAGAGGGTTCGCCACCAACTATTTAACGAGCAACAGCTCAGGAAAATCTGGCTCCTTGTTCCTTATTTTTACACAAGAGCCATTTGAGTACTGACTGTTCTCGTCCAGGTAAAGAGCCCTCACAACGTTCGTCGTTAGTAGCCATAGATCATTAAAGGTTCCTTATTTTTACACAAGAGCCATTTGAGTACTGACTGTTCTCGTCCAGTCTTTGAGTAGTGTGTGTGTTCTTTTATTGTGTTAGAATTATTTATCTATCTGCAGCTGGAAGTGACCGGCTTCATAATCCACCAAAACGACCTAAATCTCCTACCACATCTGCCCCTAAATTTTGCAACAGTATCAAGGCTATCATCATCACATGACTGATTGAAAAAAAAAAAAAAAAAAATTATTATTTTGTCTAGTCTTCACGTACAACCATATGACTATGATAGAGGCTGCCTTTACCTGAGAAGCAGGAGGGAATAGGTCGATTGAGGAGGAGGGCGAAAGTATTGTCTAAAAGAACGATACCAAATTCTCCTTAGTGTTAGTCAATTATAGCTCTGATCCTCTGTTGATATCCAAGACTCAAAGTTTAATAGAAACTTACTTCACTGGTATTTGGGGTCAATAGAGGTGCTTTTATAGAGACCGTCTGACGACCTTGAGAAGTCTTGGTGATGGTGGAGGTAGAAGACATAATGTATGAATGTACGTGTGTGAGAGCGAATGAGTGTGTGTGGTGTGTGAATTTTTTTTTGTGTGTCATTTTGTAAAACGTGGTAGAATAAATTTAGAGACCAAAGACCTCATGGTACACAATATTCCTCGTGTTTGTACAAAAATTATTTGAATCATTTTTGATGCGAATCTTCAGCTGCTTGGGGTCTGAGCAGCGTGAGAGAGCCACATAAAGCTGCCCATGACCATGGCCAAAAACGGGTCGTGGAAGGTATACGCCAACATTCTGAAGAGTCTGCCCCTGAGCCTTGGCGAAGGCAGGTCTTAGGGGAAACTGGCGCCGCTGAAATATGACGGGAGATGATCCATCATCAGTTGCACCGATATTGAGCCGTGGGATGTAGTGGCGTATGCTCTTAAATTTTCCCGCCATTATTTCAGCTTCGATGACTTTGTTCCCAAGTTTACGCACAATGAGGCGCGTACCGTTACAGAGACCCTCCATTGGACTCATATTCCTCAAGAGGACGACGGGCTGCCTGACCTTTAGCTTCAGAATGTTAGAGGGCATTCCAGGAGGGTTTAGGGAATTAAGGGATTCCGTAGTATAAGTAGCTGCTGTTGGGTCCTCAGCATCGGGGATAGAATCCTGTCCATAGTAGACTCTTGGGTCATCACCTGGAAACATTTCTGTTGCTAAAGCATTCAGTTTGTCGACATCCTCATTAAGCGCAGATAAAATGGCACGACTTTCCCAGTAGCTCAGAGAGAAATTAGGATAAGTTCCCAACTGCGGATATATGCTCGCAATGAGCTGCTTCTCCTCGGAATCAAGGCCTGTAGTTCTGAAGATACACTGCTCAGGCAGCTTGATGTAATCGTTTTCAAGCCCAATCTGTATCGTGCCCTCTGTACCGCTTCCTACTTGAAGCAAATAGTCGACGAAAGCTTGAGCCTCTGGATCTGAGGAGCCTCGTAATACCCTCATGTTCATAGTGAGCCTGAGCATTGTTACATGCTCCCAAAGCGCTGATCTTTTTAAGCAAGCATGTACAATGTCCCCTCTTGACCCATTTTTCACAACAGGAAGTCTCCTCCAAACACAACAATTTTCCCGCCAAATGGCTCATTGATCTTTGTGAGGTCCTTTATAGTCCTATCAACAGCTTCAAAAACATGGCGGTGTTGCATAGGACCTTCATCCCAAAAAATCACATCTGTATTTATAATCCTGTTTGCGATACTTTGCCCATGCTTGAGGTTGCAAGTCGAATTCGAATAGATTGGGATCGGTATTTTAAAAACAGAGTGCGCAGTGCTTCCCGAATTCAAAATCAGTGCAGCTATTGCTGAGGAAGCTACCACGATGACTTCCTTTTTAAGGGTGCCACGGATGTAATCAATTGCTGTATTGAAGAGAAAAGACTTTCCTGTCCCTCCTGACCCATCAATGAAAAACAATCGCCTTGTATCCTCGCCTTTGGTAGCCACAGGATCGAGGAAGTAAATTTGAGCGAACTTGGCTGATTGATCATCTGGAGGCAGTAGAGACCCGATCCTGTGTACCACTGCCCCGTTGATTCGGAATGTGTACAGCCATCCCTGGCGTTGGCAAGTTCACGATCGTAGTTGGCACCCAATGAGACATAAGAGAGTGAAGAATTGTATTGCCTTATATGAGTCCGAAAGTCACAGCTTTCTTCAGAATTACCACTGATAAGATCGATTAGCTGGGGAATTGGACGAAGTTCGGGCAGCCTAATTTTTCCTTGTCCACAACAGAGCGAGAAAACCGGCGAATGGATGGTAGAAGCTTTTAGGCGCTCTTCAAGCCAAACGAACGCCTTACAGTGTCTGCACTGGACCATCTCGCCGATCGAATGCCTGTGAGATATAGAACTGATGCCTGTCGCCAGCTACGATCTCTTCACGAAATTCTTCTATCGTGACACGGGCAATGCTCCCTGGATTGACTCTGGCACCAGCTCTATATCGGCATAAAGATATTAAAATATGCATTTATGCATTTATGCAGTAATTGACGCATTAATTTTTTTTTTTTTTTTTTTTTTTTGCACCTTATCAGTAATAGCCTTAATCTCTTAAAAGGTTTACCGAACGTCTGCCTCAATTTCTGCCTCTTGTCGCGAAGCTCGATCCCGGCGTTGCATGGTTTCGCGGACATTCAAAGCTTCTAAAGCTTGGCCCTCAGGTATGACAGCCCTATTCAAGATGTAATATTTCACCAAAAAATGTGCATAGTCAACACCCAACAGTGACAGTCTCATATCCATATCAGTTTGTGAACAGCTTCCATTTATCCATTTACCTGTTTTCAGGCAGAGTAGTTTGAATAATTAGTGGATTGCGAGGGCATGATGTGTGTGTACTCCTTGAGTGCAAAATGCTCCCACATGCGCATGGCCTTTTTGCTGATCTGGGACTGGTATGGGGCATACATGTATTTTAGGTGACATAGTAGGCTTATTAGCATTTTCATTAGACAGGTTTTCTTTCTCTTCAGGAACACACTATCCTGATTTGGTTTCAGCGCATAGTGCTAGCTTGGGTATTTTACCGATAGTTTGGGCAAGCCGCGTTCGAGGCTCTGAAGTGTTCAGTACTCCCACAGCTTCTGCAGGCACGCATGGTTGTATGAGATGACATGATATTTCAATGCCTTTTTGTATAAGATGCGTTGTCCTTATTGATCAACATCGTGTTAATTTATAATATCATTTTGAGCCCTTCATAACAGTGAGGGATAAAGGATACATTCCTTCGTTGCTACCTAGGGAAGCTTTGAAAATAAAGGACGTTTGTGAATTAAAATGTCAGGGTTCTGTACCGATTCCATATTTGGTAAGGCCGTGTATATCTTCAAAAACTGCGCCTGAAACATGGGTAGATCGGAGTTGTTTATTTAAAAAATTCTCACAAAATGCAAACTTAATTCCTTGAGACACCTTTCTCAATGGGCGCGAATGCCCTCTCGACATCATCGACGTTCAAGTCACTAAAGTTTTCCCATTTCTCCAATAATGAAAACGCCTGCTCAACTTCTTCTGGATCCAAATCACCAAGCTTCACCCACTCCTGCTCATATGGATCTTGTAGGTGCACATAAGGCTCTCGATTGTCTGCTTGGGTTAGTTTCCAAGTCATACACCGGGCGTTGGAGCCCGATGGCTTTTTTTGACAAAGGGAGCAGTCTAACGACTCGGCAGCTTCTGTGTTCAAGCACATAAGGGATGATGTGGAAGGAAAAGCGTTCGCGGAGGGCAAAGGATCCATGAAGGAAGCCGAAAGAGAAGTGATGGTAGCCTTCTTTCCTATGTTGTTCCTGGCTATACGTTGAGTATGAGAAGGAAGAGCTTGAGGCGAGGTGGCGGATTCACTTTTTCTCTCTTAATTTCCTTCATAGTGAATGAGGTCGCTTCGCTCTCCTGCTTTCTTTTGCTTCCTCTCGCAGGAGATGGGGCATAGGGAGAAGAAAGAAGAATTTTGTTTTGCCCTCAGAGTTTGACTCCTTGTCGAATGAATCTTTGGAGTGGGCCAATGAGAATTGCGAGCTTCTTTCATGGTGTTGCTTTTTTATAATAAAAGTGAGGGTTAAGTGTAGAAGAAAGCAAGTATGATATGGACGGTTTGAGGTAGAAGACCTTTTTTTTTGCCTTTTATACACTCCTGTAACCTAATGTTTATTGGAACGCACAGACTTGCAGAGATGAATATGAACACACACATCGAAATATGTATAAACGTGGTTTATTAATAGGCTCGGTGCCATCCTGTCTGCAAAGCGGCAAGCCACCAATCACCGTTCCATAAATGGAAGGCGGGCTCTCTACTTTGCAGACAGGCTGGTCTCATACAGTGGAATCTCGATAATTGTACATTTTTGTACAAATTTCGAATTTGATATATTTCTAGGCCATTGGTTGGCTAAGAGCCTCTCAATTCAAAAATACTATTGTAAGCTGACCTCTCTATGTCAAACATGGCAGGAGGGCAGGTAAGTGACTGGCAAGTGAGGGAGATTGTAGCTAAAGGAAGGGATTGCAACTGAGGGAAGGTGATGGCGTAAGCTTGAAAAGATCTTGTGGTATTTTTTTTTTTTTCTTTTGTCAATCATCAAACACGACACAATCATAGCATCAGCCATCAAGCAAGTCCCTCTTCTCTAGTCCGTTCTATTCACGATGTCGGCTACTCTCTCGAGCAACAGACACAGCTGCAGCTGCATTGGTCCCTCTCTACCCTTAGGGCAGGGAGAGTTTAACAGCCATCTTCGCGGTGGCAAAATCCCACCATCTTCGCCATGGTGATGATTGTTAGTGACCAGCGCTGTCTCTGCAGTTGGTTTTCTGTCTGCTTCGAGATGGAGCAAGTCTTGATCCTTTTCACTGTCGCCTCTGTCATTCTCGCTGTCAATTGCCATAATAGTAACCACCTCAACATTTTTTCAGTCTACAGCTGATATAACATTTTGCCAGTACTCGATTCTAACTTTTTTTTTTTTTTTTTTTTTTTTTTAATAATATTAATAATCATATTATTACTATTATCAATATTATAACATACAAGACAAAAGAAGGAGGATCCGGAGCATCCGCAGCCGCACATGGACAAGAATGTTTGGCCTTTGTTGTTCACTCACCACTCACTCCCTCATACTTATTCGATATATAACATTTAATAAATCTACAGCTCGTCACTTTATTACTTTTTCCGGGGGGCTGGGAATGTGAAAAACCAAGTCTAAAAGTACTCCTCATGGATGGCACTTTGTGTGCATTGCATTACAGTACAGCGCAAAATTCTCAGCGTTGGGACGAGGGTATATCTGGAAATTTAGCCATAATCTTCGCATACGTTTCTTGTTGCTCTTGATGTTTAGCTTTTGCCTCTGCTTGGTCGGCCAAAAACTGCTTCTTATCATACTTGGTACTAGGATCTTCATAATCTGGGATCTCCGTTAGAAACAATTTGTCAGCATGCAACTGGATGATCTTTCGAGCATCGCCTTTTGCTATTGCTGCAGCAAGCATCATAACATCATGCCGTGCACCAGGAGACATATTCTGGACCCTCTCATCATAGTCTACTTGCTCTTCAGATCCATCAGTATCCATAGAAGAATCGTCATCTGAGGGTTGGATATGGACACGACTGACATAGGAGCCTCTCCTACTAGCTTTTGATATCGCGACATATTCGCCCAATTCCTCTGCATCACTGACATATACTTCGTGATCCTCGTCATCGTCATCATCATGCTCCTGCCAATCTACATCCATAAGTTCGGCGGCGCTTGGTCTTGGGGCGAGGTACGACAGAAGTTTCTCAGTAACTAAGCCTTCTTCTTCCAGCAATTCATTGATGGCATGGTATATGATGGGTGTCCCGTCAAGGATCCTCGCAAATGGTGCAACCGTATTCCTTAGTCTCGCTTCACGATCAGTGCGATTAAGGTCCCCGTAAGCTGCGCACACAAAAGGATCCTTAGAGCTTGGACTTGGTAGAGGGATGTTAGAACTTGGCACAGAAAGGTTAGGACTTGGTAGAAGAGGGTAATTGCGCCCCATGTCCGTTGTCGTGTTGCCAGTGTCGTTGGTTGCGGCTTCCTGTGCTTCATTATCGCACACTAGGGCCCAAAGCACATCTGGATCGTGCGCGACATTGCCTGAGAGCTCATTCTTTTGACGCCTACCAAAAATTGGGACATGACCAAAGCAGTTCCTGATACTCATACTTTTGACCTCGTCCCATGATCCAGCAATGATTCTCCATGCATCATAGTTAGAGACGGCATTCACCCGCCTACCATCTACATTGAAAGGGTCCAAACGCATGCTCAGAGTCTGATTCCTTACGTTGCTCTGATAGTATCGCTTAAAAACAGATATGATTCCTGCATCAAGCGGCTGCGTGACAGAAGTCGAGTTTTTTGGTAAAAAGATAACTCCGATGTTGGGGAAGCGCCGCCTGTCCTCATCCAGGAGCTTATGGCAGCCTGCATTATCAACAAGTAGCGCAACTTTTCGCTCATTATTTTGGGCAGCAATTGATTCTTGAAACCTCTCTAGCCAACTTAAAAACACGATTCTTGTCATGTAGTCAGGGCGATGGCGAGGCTTCTTTTGGCTTCTCGTATGAGTACTGCTCAGACTTTCGTCATGATCCTCAAAATCGCTGCCATGGCCCTGAGCAGCCTCGTTCCATGGATGAATCTCTATAAGTTCCTGAAGAATGCTATCATTATGGAAGCCTCGTGGAAGATATTTGCCTAGAAATACTCTGGTTATTACATACACTGTTTGAAATGCTTACACGCTTGAAAAATGAAAGGGGAAAAATATGAAAAATACTCTCAAACACTTACTGAGGACAAACGGCTTTCTTTTATCTGTCCCGGTAGCATTGGTACAAAGGAGTATAGAAACCCTTGTAGACGGAATCTTTATCCCTGCCAGCTTTTCAAAGTCCAAAGTCCATGAAGATAATGTCTGGAGAAACAAGCCAGTCTCATCGGCATTATAGATATCTTCAATGCGATACGCCTCCAAAGCAATCTTTATCTTTTCAACCTCCTCCGCAATAGCTTCCAGGTCAACTCCGCCCGCTTCTCCCATCATCTTATGGTATGTAATACCCCAATGGGCCTTGAATGAGTCGAACCACCCTGATGAAAATGAGGGCTTTGCAAATTCCAAAGGACCCAACTTTGTCACAAGCATATCATAAACATGGCCCGCCATTATCCTCATCAACGGTTGATTGACAGGCAGTCGGCGCTCGGACAAGAACTACTTCCACTGGATAAAAGGGCTGGCGCACAACTTTGAACTTATTGCCCCAATTGGCCCGCGGTTCGAGCTTGACTTTCTTTTCCCAATCGAGTAAGCGATTAATGGTATGTCGGCGAAGGTGATGCTCCTCTTCAAACGGTCCTTGCTTTGGGAAGGAATGCTTTCCGCCAAACAGCTGATGGTTGGCTACATGACTCTTCCACATTTGAAGGATATATTCCTTCACGTCAAAGCTATGTATTTCGTACTTTGAAGTGGATGGTTTGGGCATTAAAACCACAGGCTTATTGATGCGTCCCGCAGGCCCATGTTTAGAGCCGACAGATTGAAACCGTTGGGGGCTTTGTATAGGCTGTTGTCGGAACTGTTGTGGGGGCTGTGCCGCGGACAGCAGCGGATACTGTGGTGGTGGTGGTAGAAGGGGTGTTTGAAGCCGCTGTGTAAGTTGGGGCGCAGGAGATAGTTGATTCAGTGGTGTTGGGCGCTGCTGTTGAAGTTGTGGTGCGGGCGGCTGTAGATTGAGCGGTGGAGGGAGTTGATATGGAGTTTGCGGTGGAGGGAGGAGTGGATACTGTGCTAGTGGAAGCGGTGCAGGAAACTGTTCTGAAGATTGTGATGAAGGCAGCACGGAACTAAGCCATGGGGGATGTTGCTCTGACGAGTTTTGTTTTGATGAGCCTTGCATTGAGGAGTCTTTCTTTTGTGCATCAAGAATCTGCTGCCTATACTTCCATAAGTCCAAAGGAGCCTCTTGAGAACTCGTGGAAAGCTGTTGAGACTTTCTATGACTAGGCGAAGCTAGCAGATCGCTATGCATATTCGTCTCGTTGTAGTTCACAAATATCAAGCGCTGTTGAATGGGTGTTTGAGACTCCATTGTAAATAAATGCAAATGGTAAGAAGTAGGGAGATTATGAGTGGATGAGTGAAGCAGGAATAGTTTTGTTGTAGATTGAGGATTTTTATGCCAGTATTTATTCAAGGACTGTTGCCATGTTTAAGCGCTAAATGCTGAGTTGACTCTCTGCAAACTTTGATCAAGGTTAATTAGAGATGATTGTTATGATTATTATTGGCTCATGAGTTCCAAGGCCGATATTTTCGAGTCTTGAAGCCAAAGAGATTGTTGCCAGACAGAACTTTTTATTAAAGTCTCGCCTGACCGTCACACCATGTTCTAACCTAATGAATAAAAATGAAAGTGCCCCTGAGGTGCTTGCCTCGATACGCAACACACATCGCTTTCAGAGGCCAGGTGGCTCCATGGGGCTACTTAGAGTCACAATCATCCACAATCATCAATGATATTATTATAAATCTATCTGCGGATGGAGAGCGTGACAAAAATCGGAATTTCACGAACCTTTTTCAGCAAGTGGTGTTTGAAAGCTGTATCATTGGGCTTTATTGTGCATCTTTAGACCGGTGTCAATATTGCCAAAAGTTCCGACTTCTGAAAGGAATGTAAAAAAACAACCCGGGCAACCATTTGCCAGTGCTTCAGCCTTATTCGCGACGACGTATGAAATACGAAGGGCGAGTATATTTCAGATCTTGGGGTTCTTGGGGTGAAGGCCCAGGAGGCGAAGCCTGACGCCCACGAACCGCCTCTGCCACGCGCTGTACAAGCGGCTACGAGTAACAAGAAAACATTGAGCTGATTAATAATAGATCTAATTTATAATGCAATGTGGATCAAAGCTCGAACATGACAAGGGTACCTGCACGTCTTCCAGAATCCCAAGCCCACCACACATCCGTGAGAAAGTTGATCTATCGGTGGGCAAATGCATCCGACCAACTTCCTTCGGGATGTATAGTGCCTCGGACCTCAACTCCATCATGTAAAATCTCATTGCTGTACCTAAAACGCATTGGCTTTATAGTGTTAAAAAACATATATATGTGC
Source organism: Lobosporangium transversale (assembly GCF_002105155.1). Classification (NCBI taxonomy): domain Eukaryota; kingdom Fungi; phylum Mortierellomycota; class Mortierellomycetes; order Mortierellales; family Mortierellaceae; genus Lobosporangium; species Lobosporangium transversale. Next base: position 260,686 of record NW_019029003.1, on the reverse strand, counting down.
ATACGTAAAATACAGATATTTGAAACCTACTTTGGACAAGCACACCAACAACCACTGGGTTATTGATGTTACCCCAGACCATCTTGTTTAAAGACAGCTTCATCATGGAGAGCAGCTTGAGATAATCAAACGATAGGAGTTTCCCAGCCTTGATCCCAGGTTTTTTCACTTCCACGAGGAGAACTGGAAAGTCATCTACCCGTGCGATGATGTCGGGTCGGAATTCTTCCAGACTGGCATCCAGGGATGGCATCTCCTCGAGGCGAGAATCTCTAGCAGATGTTAAGACATAAATCGAGCGTTAAACGATTTTAGGGGAAACTTTGCCGGTTGGCAGATACTTATAAATGAATTCGTGATTACATGGCAATTGTTGCTCCCAATCCATGCAGGAGCGTCTCAATTACAGGAGTAACGAAGAAATGCTGGTATGTCGCTTCATTGAGCGATTGGCCTTTCTTGGTCCCCCATATTCGATCGGTACAGGTCATATTCTGGATTACCTTGAACGTGAGCGAATTTCTGACAGCATTTGGTGCCTTGGAAAGCTTATCCTGGAAATGCTGATAATCCTGGGTACCCGCAGTTCGGGTTCATCCTTTAAGGAAACTGCAATGTTCCTCGGGTATCCTGGTTACTTTCCTGGTCCCAAATATCTCTCCAAGAACCTGGTCACTAACCAGCGATTTAAGAATTGATTTCGAAAAGATAAAGTTGAGAGTTCTAGAGATATTACGGCAAGGGAGTTTTTAATATAAGTATCAACTCCGCATTCCACGCTCTACGAACACAGTTGCGAACACAGTTGCGAACACAGTGACATACAATAACTCATCAGCTTTTTTCAAAGTCGCTTCTTTCTTCACAAATATTTCCCGCGCCTCCATTGCCTTCAACGAAACATCTACGTTATTAATAATCAAGTGTTCATGGGAAAGGCGGCAAGATGTTGTTCCTCGGCCGACGAGATTCGTAACAATAGAGAGTCCCTATTAGTTGCATGTTAGTTGCATATTAGTTGGCAGTTCAATGTTTTTGGAATGCTATTTCAGCACTTGGCAATCTAATTGAAAGGGAGAGAACACACTTTTGAAGAGTTGCTCTTTTTCTTATTGGCAGTAATTTTATTGGCAGTAGTGAATTTAGGCATGTTGAAGAAAATGTTGATTGAGAGTGTTGGATAATTGGATAATGGGTGATTCAGCTCTTTTTATAAATAGTGCAGCGTTTATCTTTTGGAACGGTAAAGCACGGAGCTCTCGGGACAGCATAATGTAATGCAATGCACACAAAGTGCCATCCATGAGGAGTACTTTTAGACTTGGTTTTTCACATTCCCAGCCCCCCGGAAAAAGTAATAAAGTGACGAGCTGTAGATTTATTAAATGTTATATATCGAATAAGTATGAGGGAGTGAGTGGTGAGTGAACAACAAAGGCCAAACATTCTTGTCCATGTGCGGCTGCGGATGCTCCGGATCCTCCTTCTTTTGTCTTGTATGTTATAATATTGATAATAGTAATAATATGATTATTAATATTATTAAAAAAAAAAAAAAAAAAAAAAAGTTAGAATCGAGTACTGGCAAAATGTTATATCAGCTGTAGACTGAAAAAATGTTGAGGTGGTTACTATTATGGCAATTGACAGCGAGAATGACAGAGGCGACAGTGAAAAGGATCAAGACTTGCTCCATCTCGAAGCAGACAGAAAACCAACTGCAGAGACAGCGCTGGTCACTAACAATCATCACCATGGCGAAGATGGTGGGATTTTGCCACCGCGAAGATGGCTGTTAAACTCTCCCTGCCCTAAGGGTAGAGAGGGACCAATGCAGCTGCAGCTGTGTCTGTTGCTCGAGAGAGTAGCCGACATCGTGAATAGAACGGACTAGAGAAGAGGGACTTGCTTGATGGCTGATGCTATGATTGTGTCGTGTTTGATGATTGACAAAAGAAAAAAAAAAAAATACCACAAGATCTTTTCAAGCTTACGCCATCACCTTCCCTCAGTTGCAATCCCTTCCTTTAGCTACAATCTCCCTCACTTGCCAGTCACTTACCTGCCCTCCTGCCATGTTTGACATAGAGAGGTCAGCTTACAATAGTATTTTTGAATTGAGAGGCTCTTAGCCAACCAATGGCCTAGAAATATATCAAATTCGAAATTTGTACAAAAATGTACAATTATCGAGATTCCACTGTATGAGACCAGCCTGTCTGCAAAGTAGAGAGCCCGCCTTCCATTTATGGAACGGTGATTGGTGGCTTGCCGCTTTGCAGACAGGATGGCACCGAGCCTAGTTTATTAACTCAGCTTTATTACGGGTGAGGCCGGTTTTTTTGTGTGTAGTGTCTCGTGACCAAAAAGTTACTTAGCACACAGTCACAAACCCTTACGACTTTAGTATATAGATTGGCTTGAGGGCGTAAATTGACGCGTTTCTGTGTCACAACTGCAGTAAAAAAATAAAAATAAAAATAAAAATGGCGGTGCAAATAACCCGCATGTCAAGCCTACTGGGGGCTCAGTAGTTTTTTCCTGGCAACACTTATGGACTTTCTTCTTTCTTTCTTCTCTCACTTCCTTCTGCTCAGGACGTAGAAGGAGAATCATCTGAATCCTTTATTCATTCATTCACTCATTCAGCTAATTCTTTTTCTCCGTGAATCCACCTTCATCAATGGTTGCTGCCAAAGACGTGCCACAGGCACCTGCTTTGCCTGCTTCAGAACATGAATTGATGCAGACTATCCACACTGTAGGCTACCGCCATCGCAATACCTATATCCAGAATCTCATCAAAACCCATAAAGAAGCACTCCTCTCTCTCCTACCTGAACTCCTCAAGACTGTTCCCACCATTCTCTCTATTCCTATCCAGCGGCCTCCGCAGGATGAAACCACCTTGTATGCTGACGGTGGAAATCCATCTCCTGAAGCCGACGATGTCTCTCTGCAGTTTCCACAGACCAATGCATCATCTCGCTACGTACAACGTCAGGTTGGTCAAATCATTGCCATGACCTTAGCTCAGAAGGGTTGCAAGGAAGCAATTGCCTTCTTGCTGGCTGATTTGAACCATCCATACCAAGTGGGCAAAAAGCGATTGATCCAGTGCATTGCCACTTTTGCTTCGGACGTCGAAATCCTTGCTGCTACGACCGATACTGCACCTGCTGTTCGCGATGCCCTTGTAGCATCTTTGGTCAAGCAGAAGCGCAAGGGCCTTGCCAATGACATCTTGAGAAAGCCACGCGCGGTATGTAAGCTGTAGATACTTGAGATGGCTGTTCATACTGCACTATTGTAACTAGTCAATGATTAACTGATTCAGCTTGCCTCTTTGTCTTCTATCACTACAGGCGAATAAGGCTGATAAGAAAGAGCCCATCACGACTCGATTCAAACAAGCACTTGCAAAGGCAACAGAATATGAGCGTGAGAAAGTGTGGAAAGCATATAGCAAGATCATTGATGTTGCCAACCAAAATGTAAAAGGCGCTTGTGATCCCGGCGAGTCAATCAAAGACATTATCTTGACCCTCCAAGAGACCTATCCGCCATTGTTCCCTTGGGATGAAGCCAAGCCCGAGGTCAGGACTCCTATGCTAGCTCCATTAATCAAAGAATACATCCTTCTCTTTGTTCAATACGATGCCGAGAGAACATTCCGTATCCTTCAACAGACATCGTATCAAGCTCGTGGTTCCAATCTGGTGTACTCTGCCCATATCCCCAGCGAACTTTATGAAACCAGAAAGGCGCAGAACCATTGGAGCCATCATCCTCGTCACGAGGCAATGTTAGAAAAGTACGTTCTTGATCTGATCAATGTTGGTCAAGGAGAACTCCTCAAGAAGGACCAAATCCCTCAGCTGTTCAGTTGCCTCCGCGGCCCTGCTGTCACTCGGCTGGTACGCGCTGCCTTGAAAGTACTTGAACAAGATGAGTTCAAGATTCGCTCTAAAACACAAGGCAACCAACGGGTGAGGCGTCTGAATAATGTGCTCAAGTTCGTGGTGAAAGGTGTAGACAACCTGGTGCATCGTGTCGTCAACTGCTCTGTACACAAGGATCGTGTTGATTCAACTCAGAAGTTCCACCAGACATTACGAGAGCTCATCCCAGAGCTTTTCTCTCCTGCCTTGGAAGCTCTCCGTATCCAAGATGTGGATGATGATGCGGTCAATGTTCGTCTTTGCAGGAAGATATTCAATCCATTGTTTCGACAGTCCTCCAACTACTGGGAAGCTCACAAACTGTCACATATAAAGCGCTTCCCTCCACTGGCTGAAACTATCTTCGATCAGCTCCAGCCAATGTTCAAAACCAAGACACGCAAGGATAGTGCTGTAATCTCCATAGTTGAAGATCTCTTGGCTGTCCTTGCACCTTCAGATAAAAGCGTCTATGCTCTATCTGATGACGCCTTTGTGCAACCCTTTAGTTCTGTTCCCTCTTGGGACAACTCTGCTGTGTTCCAGACTTGTGTCGCTAACTGCCTGAATAGGACAGGAAAAGCAATGATTCAGCTGGACTCTACATGGATCGAGCACTTTAGCAAGCTGGGCCCAAGCTTGACACAAGCTCAGCGCGATGAGGTAGTCCAATGGATCATTGCACTACCCAGTTTTAAGCCTTTGATCGAGAAGGACCAAGGCGTATCTGTATACCCGATGTTGGAGGCTCTCTGCACCAATGCTGAACTCCGTCAACAGATCGTCCGTCCACTTGTGTTCTATGACAGGAGAGAGAAAGTAGTGGATTTGGGTGACAACCTATCCAACTGGGCATCTTTTGTCGATATCCAAGTCCCAGAAGTACGGGCCCAGCTTGTCAAGGAAACGACCAAGCCGTCTTTTGAGGATCGTCTTAAATGGCTTACTGCTATTATGAAAGCAACTCGTATGACAAAAGATGTGAACCAATGGCTCATAACACTGAAATGGCTGATTCCCAAGTGAGTTACATAGTCTCAGTCTTCCAAGCTATGATGAACTAAACCTTTATGTGCTCCTGGTTTTTTCTAACCTGTAACCCGTTTTTTTTTAATTTTTATTTTTGGAAACCTTATCATCGCAAAGGATCCGCAATGAAATTCAGCCCAACCTCATGGCTTTTGCGCCAAGTCTGTTCCTACGCGACCATATTATCCCGAGGCAATACCTAGATGACGCAGATCTGCAGCAAGCTAATGAGCTATCCGCATTGTACCTCGCCATGGACGCACAGGTAACAGCACATATTTCATATTTCTTTTTCTTTTGCAGGAAAGAAGGGAAAGAAAAGATAGCAATATCCTTGAGCAAGGAAATGACATATATGTCTTTCTAACACCATCAACTTTATTAGAATTCGGCTGCTATCACACCAGTTTCACAGATTACAAGGTTTTTGGACTCTATTGGCGATGCCGCTCTTTCGCGCTTCGCAAACAATGACTCTCACCCATTCTTCCAAATGGGAACAGAGATCCGCTGGCGACGAGTGGTTAATGTCCATGGCGATGTAAATGCTTTTAAGTACTTTGACCTGTCCTTTAGCAACCCTACTTACGGCCAGGATGTCCATGAACGCAATGAGCAACATGAGATTGCTAGACGAAAGGCAATTGCCAAAGAAAATGAGACATACAAAACTGAGGGTGGTGCATGGGGTCTACACCTTATCGAAGAAGGACAGGAGGAGACATATGTGCAGGCCAAGATCAATGCTTACCATAGCCGCTGGCTCACTGTGAAGGCACTAATGGCCCCAGATATTACAAGTGACTCTGTTGAAGCGTTCAAGTCGTCCCAAAAGATCTTCTGGCAAAACATTTGCTATAGCCTTCATGATGATCTAGGATGGCGATGGAAGAATTCACCGACGCTTGTGGAGTATCTGCATGAGACCTTGGATGTCCTAGCAAGTGCTCCGACTTTAGTATTCGGAAAGGATACTGTCCTAAACTGGAAAGACGACGAGTTCCTATCAAGTTCATCGAACTATATCCAGCATGTACGTGAGATCTATACACAGGAAGAGTGGGTTCAAAAGAATCTTGGCAATCTGTCATGGTACACACTGTACCGCGATCTTCGATTAGGATCAACTGCATATGAAGGGGAAGTAAAGGCACGTGTGAATGAGTGTGTGTTCCCAGGCGGCAAGCGTGACCATAATCGATACGAGCAACTCATGGTCGGACTCTTGAACAAATCTCCATCAGCTATTCACCTCCCTGCTGTCCTAGATTATGTTTGCGCACAGCGGCCGGATCTTTTGACAAATGACCATCTGTCGATGACCAAGAGTATTCCTGGACTATTCAATCAAATAGAGACCCCAGATCCATGGGACCTTTTATTTGTGAAGATCCCCTTTGAGCTAAACCCACAGCAAAGTGAGATGCTCAAGGCCAGACACTTGTCAGGAATGACCAACAGCTCGGCTCCATTCCAATCCCGTGTTCAGCATGCTAAGGCCTTTATGAGTATGCCGACAACAACAGTGGAAGATGTTGCCAATGCTCTGAACACTCCATCTTTACCATCACGCATTGTCGAGGCATTGCTGATGTTCCTTCCGACCCTGGGAGAACCCGCAAGCACACTTCAGCTCCTCATGGCTCCAGTCTACCTTCAATCTCATGTCGCTCGTACATCCATTCATGCAGTTGAGAATGCGCTCAAGTGTGTCCCTGTTCAGCAAATCCCTGACTTTATCATACCGCTTTTCCCATCCTCTGGACAGCGCCAACAAAAGGTCACTGTTCAGAAGGAAGGCATTCGTTTGGTACTGTCGAGTATGTCTCTGCTGGTGGATCCAAAAGTCAGCTCGCTGATTGAGGATCTGTTAGCACGTCGGGACCTCCATCAAGATGTCAGAGTGGTTACCTTGCAATCACTGATTCGCTTACTTACCGGATCAGAAGGCAGAGAGGAGCGCTATAAAGCCACCACAGAGTGGATCTGGACTACTTTATCTACTGTCGCTCAGTCTACCTATCATAAAAAATCAGGGGTTGCATTGGTCCTTCTTGCAGTGTCCCCTTCATACAAACACAGTGGATCAGTGCCTACTGTGTACTCTGGCAATGTAACCCGCACTCCTCATTATAACGCAACATTAACAGCTCTATCCAAAGACATTGTCCCTGAACGTATTATCGACCGTTATGTCAGTGATGTCCTTATCCCTATGGCTGCTGTTCCTGAAGGTGACAGTGCGAGGGACAAAGATCTAATTGAAGTCAGAGTCCTGACGTTGCAAATGCTTGCTCAGGAGAGTGGGTGGATAACCTTCAAGTATGCTTTACACTTTGCTAAAGAATGGCGACAGGAAGCGGCTAAGATGTCCCTAGATGATGACCCATATTCACTTTGGAAGCTGTTTGGTCTTGGTATCGCTCGCTGCATTGGTGTGGAAATTGCAGGTAAAATAGCGAACGCTCAGGTCGGTGATGATAGCAGCAAGGCCAATATCAAAAATGACAACAGTAACACATGCTGGGAAGAGCTCATTGGTTATATACAGGATCAAGTGGACGTATTCCTAGACAAGAGCCGACGACGTGGCTTCCGCAAGCTAGCGCTTGATCGAATTGAAAGCCTTCAATTGGCCAACAACTTTACACTTTATAATTTTGACGCTGCTGAGAAGGCTGGTACCTTCATCGGCAATGAAATGGATCCAGTTCGCCCCCTTCTCTCTCAAGGAATGGAATCGGTTTTATGGGTGACAATCTTAGGAAGAGAGATTGCACTGTTTAACCCTCAGGAAAATATGACGCAAGCACAGATTAACCAAGAGGTCCTTCGATTGCTTATACGTATTGCTGACTTGAGCAATAAGTTCCTATCTACAGACGATGGAGCCACTGTCATTTCGTGGGTTATATATTCGCTTCTTCACAAGGGATGGAACAACGCAGAGCTCAAGAGAACTCTTGGTAAGGCTCTCATGGAGCCTAGCGAAGAATTGGCCGACTGGGTTCATGGAGACCTTGTCGCCTTGCATATTCTGACGAATGCCATTGGGGTCTTTCCGCTGAAGGAGATTACTGCATTTATGGATCGACTGGCGACTGCAGAGAATACCAGCTTCTATTCAATGAAACGAGATATGATCTCAACTATCCTCCTAGGTGAGCTAGCTCTTGTGCGTGAAGCAAATAATGGCCAGTTGACGATGGAGCAAATCACATCTATGCAAGAAGCGTTTTCAACATTGGTTCAGCGAGCGCAAACAGCAGGAAAGAACGGGCCAGACACTGCTATTGTCCACCGTATGCTGTTAGCTGATACTTCTTTGATGTGTGCCGCTTTCCCCAAAGAAGTCGGCCCAATGCTTCATGAGCTCCTTGTAATCGATATCGAAAGAGGCACAATCCCTGTTAGTATATCTACACGCAAGCCTCTTGATGAACTTGTTGAATTTGGACCTCAAGCCATTGCCTTAGGGAATACTACAGGCATGGGAAGTGGATCTGAGGCGTTCAGTAGCGGCTATGGCATTTCACCAGCAAGCGTCTTAATCCTCGAAGCCTTCCTGAATGGCAGCCTGGATGCTCTGGATCTGACTCCATTCATGCAGCCACAAGACCTCCCTTTGAATATCGCTCGTGGCCAATGGTTTCCATTCCGAGGCAATTCGGATTTGGCAATGGAGGTAGAGCACCTCAACAATAACCCGAAGACACTTAAGGAGCTGGATGCTTACTGGGAAAAAACTGTAGGCAGCTCTGAATACTTGAAGAAGCTGGACCAAGGTTAGTCTTGAAGGATTTGGCCCTCTCTCTGCATCTCTATCTCTATCTTTACCTCTCTCCCTCTTATCCCCTCAGTCCCACTACATTTCTCTTTTCTTGACTCACATAACTGGAGAGAAGCCTGCAAATCTAACATTCATTCTTTACTCTCTCTCTCTCTCTCTCATTGTTCTTTTGACTATATCTGAACTGATGGGTGGTCAAATAGCTGTCCAAGCCAATGCACAGAAGAGTGTATCGCCGGCTCTTCTTGAAGGTTACCGTGCAAGTGCGGTTGAGACTCTTGCTGGGAAGGCCAAGTTTGTGCTGATGCGTCCGTTTGTGTGTCTCGAGTTTATGCGACTGGCACTGACAGCACCAGGAGCTACATTAACGGCTGAGAAAGCAGCAACACAGTTAGCGGCGGCCTTCAATGTAGCTCGAGAGCCAGGTGCGGATGATTTCACCTATATCTGGGCTCCGCCTCTGTCTCTGGCTCTGGACATGGCCGAATATTTATTGCATGAGGTCCGTGAAGAGGCTCGGATTGAAGGTCAGCGTGAGGCTCAGATGATTGAGAAAATGACAGCTTTGTTCTTGAAGAAATGGATGGGTCAGGTGGTGCTAAGGTTTGCAGGCAAGGTTTTGGCAGAGGCCGAAGATGTCAAGGCCCTAGAGGCGCGGTATATAGCGTTGGCTGACGAGTTGTGTGAAGCAGGCTCCGGTGGTCAGAGTATCGCATTGACTTTAGGAGACTTTATTCCTGGAGGAGCAGATCCACTTACGAAGAAACTAACTAGAAACCAGAAAGTAGGTGGTGACGACGAAGATATGGTGGACACTGAAGGAACGATGGCTGAACTATCAAATTTAAATACTTGAATGACATGAGCAAAAGCAACAAATAAACCTACAGTGTATGAACAAAACTGAGTCCTTTATGGTTCTTAAGCACAAGGGGCATATTGCGTGGCTGTATTTACATGAATGATACTAATAAATCTATGGAGGCTTAGTCTACACTTCAAATCTTGCTACTTTCCGTTTACCGCCTTCAGTATCTATAAAGGCATAGGTGGTCATGTTCTCATACAGCTCCTCGTACGAAAAGTCGCGCTTGTAGTCACGGTGGATGATGCCTGTTCGAACAAAGAACCAGAAGTACAATCCCAGATAAGCCAAGCCAAAACAGATCAGTACTTGGACCACCAGCCTATCTGTCAAAATATACGGTGCCACTTGGTTTTCAAGGGTAGGAGCTGGCTGCAGGAAACGCGATGGATTGTGGATGATGCCCAAGAAGAGTATCGCCCCCCACGTGACCGGAGCAATGTAGCTTTGGAATTGTGTGAAGTGGCGAATTAATCGTGCACTAGAAGAGGGGAGCACATACAAAAAAAAAGAATGAATTTCTCTAATATTTTCTTTCTTTCTTTTTTGGCTATCCAAGCTCTTACCTAGTTCCCCAAGAATTATCGTAAAGCGTTAATGCAGCGAAAATCTTGGCAGGCACATAACCGAGTATGTACAGGAACCCATACGCAGTCGTAAAGAAAAACTTTTTGTCGCCTGTTACAGAGACAGCATATAGAGTCTTCATCACTCCAACGAACATTATTGAGACCATCCACCATGAGATTTGAGACCCTGTGCCAAAGTAAATGCAGTTTACTAGGCTATAAACCATCATCATAGGGTAGATCAACTGGTACAGTAGTGCATAAGTCATCCAAGGGCTATGCAGTTGGATGCATCCCAGCTGGATTGGGATCTCTCGGAAGAATGATTTCGACCAACGAGTCTGTTGGGTCACCCAAGCAATGAAACGGATAGGTGTATCAGTGTAGCAGATGGCGTGATGTGAGAACTTGACCTTGTATCCCTCTCTAAGTACCAAGTTGGTAAGATGACGGTCGTCACCATAGGTACAGAGGACACCCAAGAATGATTGGTGAACCCATTTGTCCATTACATCGGCGATGATTGACATTCGATAGATCCCTAGAGGCCCTGAAACGCAGTTAACGACCGAATGGTAGGACTGAGCACCTCGTTCCAGATTGAACGCGAACCAATAACGAACTGAGGAGAGGAATGAGACCCAAGTTCCCGTATTGTAGATCCGGACGTCCCCAGTAGCGGCCCCAATGATGGGGGACTCTGCTAGTGCGAATGCTAATTCTGTTTTGAAAAGCTAGTACCTGTGAATATCTTTGATATTTGTTTGAGAGGGGGACTTCACTAATGAATTACCTTTGCAGACGGCCGGATCAAGGAAAGTATCTGAATCTGTCACAACAACTGCGTCTACTCCCTGCTGTAAAAGTGCTGCAAACCCAGTATACATTGCGCTTCGCTTGCTACGATGAGGCTGCATCACACAAACAGGACCAGAATTGTACGCAATTTGTCTAATCAAATCCCCTCGCTCTTTATCGTCCGATGCCCTATCCATACAAAGGAATTGAGGGCGAAAGACAGCTGCGCCTTGTTTTCTAAAGACCTTCATGAACACCTGAGCCATGTATTCGTCCTGAGGTTCGTTTCCATCCACCACTAACAATATTCGCTGATTCCGCTGATATCGCATGGCCCTCAGGCTTTTGAGACAACCTTCCAACAAGATCGGATCCTCACGGTATCCGACTGCCAGAATCCCTGTGCTGACGCCAATCCAATGGGAATCACGATTCTTAACACGATGGTTGGTTTTTTGACGGTTTAAAGCTGAAAACAAGATTACCGCAACGAAATCCGCCGCCATGAGCATACCATATGTGACAGAGGTCTGCCAAGCTCCAGCAGATACTTGAAGATGGAAACAGGCCTTGAGGACACAGTACGGAAGCAGAAAAATTGATGCTGTAAAAATTACCCAGACAGTCTTCTTCCATAGAGACACAGGTGTTGACTTGAGACCACAACTTTGAGCAGTCGGCGTGTAGAGTGAGGATGGCCTCGTAAAGTTTTCATCAGCCTCTGCAAACGGATCATACTGGTGGCGTGAGCGATAAATAAGTGGACTAGTCTCTTGATTATATGGTAAATTTGGCGACAGAGGAGGTTCATATTGGTGTTGGTTATGATGGTGATGTTGTTGAAAAGCTGAGACGTGTATTGGTTGGAACGGTTCGACGGGTGAGGGCTGGTTTGAACTCAGGGGCGAATGTATACCAAGATGTAGCATAGATGGGCATAAGCGGGATGCACCGACCTTCCTGTCCCCACTGCCTTCAGGACTAGATATGGAAGGAAGACGTTGTATCTGCTGATCCTGTTCGATAGGAGATTGGGTCCATGGGTTGGAACAGAAATTTTGGTCATAGTGGCCTTCAAGCTGGTGATTGTTCGTTCCATGGTAGATAGGTGGTCTGCTGGACTCCTGAACATGCTCTAAGGGCTCAGCAGGGGCGATAGAAGGTGTTGGTAATTGTGCAGAGACTATTGCCTCAGGACTAGGAAGGCTTGGAGGACTCGGATAGGCTGCTCCACTCGTAAGCTGCATGATTGGCGTCTTCCTTGACCCCAGTGCACGTTCATGATGAACGAGCAAACTATCCGCTCTCTGGCAATGGTGATTAATCAAACTGTCCACTGCTATATCATCCTGCACATTATTAGGATGAGTAGTACTTTCAGAAGTATATCGCTTATTTTCTCCAGACTTGTGTCTATTCATTATCGGCTTACACGTATCGCTGTAACACAAAGTATGACCACGATCATAAATACTGCTATTTAGTTCATGGACGTGATCCTGCTGAATATGTGATGAGAGCTCTGAGAATGCCCTTAGCGATGGCAGTTGCTGATATTTTTGATTGCCATGACAATTTGGTTGACGCTGTTGAGCCATCATATTATAATCAACTAATAAAGGAGCTCCATGTTGGTGGCTATCTATACCTAGACCCTGAGCGGATGAAAAGGTGAGAGGATCCTTGGAATGAATATTAAGGCTGAAATCAGAGCTTCGATTGGCTCGGTGGCTCTTGATTGATGGCTTCGTTGATGGTTGAGATGACATTATTGATACTAAATGAACAGGAAAGAAAGAACGAAAAGAAGGAAGGGAAGGGGGGAAGGGAAGAAAGAAAGAAAGAAAGAAAGAAAGAAAGAAAGAAAAGAAAGAAAGGAAGAAAGGAAGGCGGGAAGATGGGTACATTACATATGAGATCTTAAAAAATATATAGAGCCCCAGAATGCTGAAAACTGTCGAGATCTGACATTACAGAAGTGATGAGGTAATTGGTTGGATCAGAAGCGCCGTGCCGTATGAAGCGGACACAGCCTTTGGTTGCAATTGTAAAAGGGGAGGGAGGCCTAGGAAAAGAAGCGCGTCAGAAAGAGCGAAAGAAAAGAAGACAGACGAAAGAGAAAAAAGAAAGAATAGGAAAACGCGTCGTGTGTAATTTACTCGCCATAAAATAAGAATGTGGTCAAGCTTCACATAATTGTTTGGAGGGGTTCTTAAACAGAGTCTAAATGTTCCCTGAATTATTCAGATCCAATAACTAAGGAGACAGTGGAATTCTCAAACTATCCAGATGAGGGGAATTCCATCCATCCACTTTTGTATTGTACAACCATCTGGAAGTCTTGACAAATAATAGACACACAGAAAAATTTTACCGATCGACATAGACCTTTATACTTTCGTTAGAGAGGTTGATAAAATTACTATATGAATGATGAAAGCGTTGTGTGACTTCAATAACGACTGATCTCACCTTTGCCTCCTTCACTCTCTCTAGCCTCTTGGACGTGAAATTAACAAGATTGGTTAGCTTCCCCTGTGCTATTCTTCAATAAGAACTAGTGTGAGAGTGGGAAGATCCCTTGGCTCTTTGATGCGCTTATCATGAGAAGTGGCCAGATGTCCAATGGTTTTCAAATCTGGGGAGCATCCTGGTCAGTCTGGAATCCATGAAACACTATTCTTTTCATACCATTCCTTAACAACCTTGCAAGTATGAACTAGCGTATTGTCCTTCATGGAATACCCTCCATCTTAGTCATATACCAAGCTAATTTAGCTGAGCCTCGTTCAAATATGACCATGCGGAGCTTTCTGGATGTTGTGGTCTCTCCAGACTATCAGAGTCGTTCCACCATTCTTGAAAGCGGATGCAAGGCAACCGTGCTCGTGCTCCTTCTCCGTCGTATGCCAAACCCTTTTATGACGAACGTGCCCATCAACTTCAAGAGATGATACCAGGCCAAACCTCCTGATTCCAACCTTCCTTGGGCCAGTTCCTATATTTATTGTCAAGATCTAACCGCCTCTTCTTGTGCTTTTCATTTAAAGGTTGTGTTCCAGTTGGAAATACTCAGCAGATGCGGTACCTTTGTAACTGCTCTCTTACTCACTTTATCCGGTAATTACTTATAACGTCCTTAGGAGCGGTCTCTCCTTTCTCCCTCTGTGTGGCGGGCAATGCTCCTGACATCAGCGTTTTGGGCTGTCCTGGGGGCGGAGCGCGAGCGGTGGTGCTTCTTCCTTGAAATGCTTTGATATTATTACGGTTGTTGTTCTATAAATGCTGGGATTAAATATGGTTTCTACGCCTTTTATGCCTGCAGGATACATTACATTGACGATACATTTACTCATGATGTCTGAATAATGATGCTTTATTTAAGATGAAAATGATTTCGTCCAAACGTCTGCTCTGTTGTAAGAAAATGAGAACGCGTTGTTTGGCTCTTCCATGAATTTTTTTTTTTTTTTTTTTTTTTTTTGAAGTATTTACATACATTTACCTCGTACAGCTTTGCTGACTGAATTGCACATTGATATTCTATTCACTAATATACGAATCTGGATCTAACACCAATCCAGCTGCAATTTAACCAACGAACAGGTTTTTCGCCCGTAGAAAATGTGGACATGCTTAAAAAGAAAAAAGCGGCTCGAAATGGCGTTCTGGTCTAGCCAAACTTCCACAATTTCTTCAGGATAATGAGTTTCTTGTGATAAGACTTTTATTTGCCCTTACGCCACATTTTTCTTTAATTAGGACAATTACACCAATGTATTGCTTACTGCTCGTAATTGATGCATTATTTTCATCACCATGCTCCATCTAGTCTGTCTATACCTGCCTCCTATTTATTTCGATCCAGCCATCCTCTCCAACCTTGATATCTAACTCCTCAAAGCTCTTGACAATGGGATTAGCACCAGCTTCAATCAAGTGTTCCAACGGCATGGTCCCAGTGTTTAAGCCAATCACAGCCTTGGCACCTGAGGCTACACCAGCACGGACACCTGCAGGAGCATCCTCAAAGACAACACAATCTTTTGGATCAAGCCCTAGTTGAGAAGCTGCAGCCATGTAACCTTCGGGGTGAGGCTTTCCACGAGTTACATGATTAGCTGAGATCAAGACAGGTGGAGTCTCCAGCCCAGTCTGTAGAAAGCGCAGCTTCGCCATATCCAAGCCTGCACTGGTCACTACAGCCCAAACATTGCGTGGGAGAGACTTGAGCAATTCAGTGACTCCTGGGACGATGAGCATACCATCCTTGTCGTTAGCAACATTCTCTTCCAACTTTCGGCAATATTCTGGTGTTTGATATTCCTTTTGGAGGTGTGCAGGAGCCCATTGTTTCATTATCTCGAATGAAGGACGACCATGAGAGGTGGCGATCAATTGCTCAAATTCAACACCATGACCTTCGCACCAAATCTTCCAATGGCGTTCTACAATGACCGTTGTGTCGATCAAAGTACCATCCTAAGTTGGTAGGATTAATGGGCCACTTTGTCAGCAAAAAAAATCTTTATACACGCACGAGGCATTAATGATTTAGGATCAAGATGAGATCAAAAAAGTTGCAACTGTATCAGTTGGGAGAAGAAACAATTGCAAAGCGTAAAGTCAGAAACAAGTATTTTTTTTACCATGTCAAAGAGAAGGCCACGGCAGCGGATAGGGAATTGAGACTCTGGCAAAGTCATGGCGTACACTATGGATATTTCCTTTTATCTTTGATTTAGTGCAAAGCCGAGTGAAGAAGAATGTGAAACCGAATGGATGAATTAATGATGGTGATTATTTAAGAAATAGAATGTATTGTAATGACTATTTGAAATGAAAAAAAAAAAAAAAAAAAAAAAAAAAGGCTCGACATCATATATTTTTAGTCCCAACGCCAGCTGAATGATGATCAATCGGTCTGAGTACCGGAGGGTGTGTCTGTGTGAGAACATCTACCTCATTTTCGACAGTAGCTTTTTAGTTCAGCCTGATCACACAGGGTGACGATAACAAGCAAGCGAAGATCTATTGGCCGATAAGGAGCAGCAATAATCAAGGAACATGTTTGCTGTATTTGTTTATCAAACCGTCTAACTGCGCAACAGATCTCTTGTACGTGAAAAATAACTGTACTGTACATGTACAGTTTTGTTAACGGCTTCTTGCCATCCTTTTTTTGCGTACACCGCATACGCAGGCACAATTTGCCCTCTCTTTCTGTTTTTGACAGTTGGCTCCAAGTAAACCCTGGCATCATCAATTCTTTCTTTCTCTCATTTTGTTTCATCATTCATTTCATGTCATTAACACATGCTACAACAGACAATCAAAAAATAGCCTTCATTTTTAAACCTTTTTTTTTTTTTATTTATTTATTTACAGCGTTTTTAATTGTTTTATCCATTTTAAAAAAACATTTATCCATTTTCAATTTGCATTGCTCCGATGGGAAATAAGCTTTATCCATTTAAGCTAATAAAATTATCCTATAAGTTATCCGAATGTGTCTGAAATATTATCCATTTTTTCAAACATAATAACCGAACCGACTGTAACAAATATCCAAACACCATGTCCTTTTCCATGTCCCACAAAAGTCATGGTTAATTCCGCATGACCACTTGGACAAAATTTGCAAACACTTGGATAAATTTCTCAGCCCTTTTCGGCCAACTTTTTAACTTACCTTTGGATAAATTTTTTTATTCATTGGAACAATTTTAAAAAAAAACCGATAAAGTTTATTTTAAAATGGATAAAACAATTAAAAACGCTGTATTTTGTAGTTTGTAATCGGAAGGCCCCTGTCACACAGACGCGTTCTGCACAGGTCGATCTTGTCTGCCATTTGAATTCTCTTTATTGCTCCTTCTTATCAACTTTGATTATTTCCCTATATCAATGGCCTCCGTCCAGTTCTCGTCACTTATTTCGCAACTATTTTCTAATCAGACAAGGTCAACTTACGATGCCGCCTCAGCATTTCCCTCCTATGCCGCTGTCTTCATTGCAAATGCTGTAGCGGCAGCGGCCGAGGAATCCGAGTTTTCATGGCTCAATCCTTTGACTTGGAAGTGGACCTACACAACTGAGAGTCATCTCTTCGCCTTAGTCACCACCAGGCCTAATCAAGATCTACTTCCTCCTCAAAAGACCATATCCTCTCACCTCTTCTTTGGCGTCTTCTTCTTTTGTCTTAATTCACTTTTCCTCTTGTTGATGTCGCCTTTTCCTCGTACTACCCGTAGGAAACAGTTTGTAGCTTTTCCACTCTTGGCTATATTATTACTTGAACCCTTGCTGTTTAACAATCCTTCTGAATTAGGACAGATGTGCATATCCGTAATAGCCATTGCGACTGGAACAAGGATGGTGGATCTCTACTATGTTCAGCCCTGGACTGGAATCCCTAGTCGCTACTATTTAAACAGCCCATCCACAACTTCAACATTGAACTCAACAGCACGATCCAAAAAAGATCTAAACGAAAAAGACAGACCAACTAGCAACGCGGACTCCTCCCCATTATCCACCTCTGCTTCAAACTCACCTTCAACTTCGTCACTTTTGAGCAAGTCTTTAGTAGATGACAACTTTTTGATGTGGGATATGGATCGGCTCAAAATGGAATTATGGTTTCCTTTTCGTCGATTCTCGTCACATCCAGGTGGAAAGTGGCTACGCTGGCAGGACCTCGTTCCAGTGAGCTTTGTGTACAATCTTATTCTTGACTATGATATTTACTATATATCCCAGTACACATCCGACGGACTGGATCAACTACCTATCCTCCATTATGGGCTATGTATGTCTGCCATTGGAATATTTATCATGATCCATCTCCTCTGGATCTATGTGACCGTGGCCATGATCTATTCCATGTGCACAGGTCGACGTCTCAGCACCAAAGAATGGAGCATGCTGGAGAACAGACTTCCGTGCTTTGCATTGACGCCTGTTGATTTCTGGAGGAATTGGCAAACCGTTTTTCGATACCTATGGGTTGATCTTGGGTTCCTTCCTGTACAGCGATATTGCAAGCAGCATCTTGGTCCAGATCGTCTTGGTCATGCGTTTGCTAAGGTGCTAAGGCAAGCCCTCCCAGCTCTCTCAGTCTTTGCTCTGTCAGCCATCTTACGTGCCTATATTGTTTACGCTGTCTGGCGTGAGCCCATATGGAGCCAATTGCTCTATTTTACTCTTCAGGGTATTGCAGTGGTACTGACAAGAACAGTGGAAATGACGCCTGTGGGTGCTTGGATCAAAGACACATATAATAAGGGAGGTCGCTCAAGTCGATGGATATGGACAGCATTGGGTCTGTCAATGATGGCATTCTTCCATACACTTACGCTTCCTTTCTTTGTGCATCCATACAAAACTCACAACATATGGCTGCCTCTAAGGCAGAGAAGTGTTTTGTGGTGGATGTTTGGTAAAAACTTCCCAAAGCCAAATTAAATAGTTTTATAATTGCTATTATTCTAGATAATAAAGACTTGGGAGCTACAGTAGCATAACACAGATTACCTTTAAGAAAAGCAATCGTGATTATTCACGGCTGTTGCCAGTGGCCAAAATAATGGAGATTTTTATTTTTGAACGCAGTAGATATCGAATCTCGCAAGCTGTGGCACCCGCTGCTAAATGGCCCTGACTCAAATGGTTTCCAAAGCAGTGACAGCCTTCAAGCCCTTCTTAATAACCAATGGCTCGTTGTTTTTGGGGAAGCGCTGGATGAGAGCCAGGGCTTTTTGAAAAAGAGTTTGTAATTCTATTGAATAAGCTCGACGGGGAAATCTGGTCTTCGATGAAACCATTTGAATCAAGTAAAAGGTTGCTGTACAAGGACATTGGATTGGTCGATTGAAGGACAACCTTTATGCCTTGTGCCACTAGCTTTTTGATCGATGTATAAATATTTTATATATGAATATCTATATATATTTAAATAAGGATAAGATGATTGATTGGCTTTCTCACAAAATCCAGACCAGTCGGGCTCGGCTATTCTTGTACACAAAAAATCTCCGTGCACATGCAGGTTCGGGGAAATTCCTCAAGACATTATATACTGTAGATATTCAACTGAGCTCTGTTTTTTTTTTTTTTTTTTTTTTTTTTTTTTGACTCTCATTTTGCATATGATGCGACGTCCAATTAATGATTCAATGATTCACACAGTTAAACAAGTCTTTTTTTTTTTTTTTTTCAGGACCACGAAAGGAATGGGATCATAGAAAACTGTACAGGTTTGTTTAAAAGGATATGGTCTACACCTAATCGCATTATGTAATGAATATTGCTAAATGATTATGCAAAATTAAAAAATTATGAAATAAAAGGACTCCCCCTCACTCTGGGATGGTGTGGGGAACATTGCCATCCAGGCCAGGAGAGGAGGGAACGACATAGGCGCCTTGAGGTGCACTCACCCGCCTATTTTTCGTGCTTGAACTATCCGAGATGATCGACATGTGCTTCATACCAAATGTGTCATGGTAATCGCTTCTGGTAGGACTGTTGGGCTGAACAAGCGCAGACCCGTCCGCTGGCACTTTGTAGGGGTAGGTCTGACCTAACTGGCTAGGGGAATAGCTCTGCTGTTGTTGTTGATTCAATGGCAGTGGTGGTGGTGGGTAATACACATTGCTGGCATCCGAAAATACAGGACTTAGTTGAGGCTGTTGCTGGTATGGCGAAATACTTCCCTGAACCGAACTAGGATCTTGCACTGACAAGAGCGGCACTGCTGAAGGGGTCGAATAGCTTGAATATCCACTGTTGTAACCGCCCTCAACACTAGGACGAGCTTCTGACATATGTGATAGCTGAGGAGATGTTTGGATTGAGTGTAGATATTGTTGCTGAGCGGCGTAAGCCTCCTCTGGCGAGTGTCGAAATTGCTCTTGCAGCTGTTGAAGATACAATTGCTGCTCCTGTAGTTGAATGAGCTGTTGTTGCTGCTGCAACAATTGCTGCTGCTGGCTCAACCGAACCTCTAGATTATTAGCTGGAGGCGAATCAAAGTCATAAAGAGCTGGTGACAGATTTCCAGGTGGTGGCGCAGGTCTTTGAGGAGGTCCATCAAGCGATGGTTTTCCTCTTGTGGATCCCTCACCCTCCTCTGCCTTGGTGAACTCATAGTCAGGGACGTTCGATTTCCTGCCATGTTGCTTCTTTTTGTTGCGTCGGTGGAAGAGGAAGGCACCTACGATTAAAATGATTACTGCTGCTGCAGCAATGCCACCAATAGCTCCTGCTGGGAAACCGCCCTTTGCGTCGTCGGTCGATTTATTCTTATTTCCATCAGTTGAGTTATTGGGGTTACTGTCCCCATTACCGCCATTTCCCCAAGGAGGAGGATTGGAGCTGCTCTGGGCCAGAGCAGGCGAAGGAGTGTAAGTTGAGAGCCACTTTTGTGTCGACAAACTCAGCAAGAGTGTTGATTCGGCAGCAGAGGGAAGGCCGTTGGGACTGCTGGGATTGTCATAAAAGCCTCCCCAGACAATAAACGTATCGTCAACGATTGTGCATGCACACAAACCTCGTCCTCGGCCGCTGTACGGGACTGTTGTCCAAGTCCAAGTTGCAGTGTTGAGGATGTACGCATTCGGATCACCAACCTTTGCATTCTTTCCAAGATACCCGCCAAAAACAGCAACTAGACTGCCGTCAGCATCTATTTTTTGAAAATTTTTTTACAGTTTACAATGAGTAAGCAGCATAAGCAAGACAGAGAGCAGGCATTGGGACATAAACATTGAGCCCAAAATTAATCCCATTAAGAATAAAACTGTATACGTACTGCTTGCAGCACAATGTGAGAAACGCTGATGGTCGAATGGTCCAGTTGAGCTCTAAGATTTAGCATAATTGCCCAATCGTACAAGAAAGACATCACTGTTATTGTTGTTTCAATTCACATCCGTGCGTGCACAACAAAAAGAGGGAAAAAAAAATGGTGAAAAATGTAAACAATATCATACCTGTGTTGACCATCCTCCTGTCTTTGGATTGTACATCCACAGAGTTTGTGAAAGAGCAGAGCCAATCTGACCTCCAACCATCATCATCAATGAGAGATGGGATACCCATACAGCTGCATATGTGTATGCGTTTTGTGGGCCTGTGGATGGTGTCATTATCTCTGTTAACTTTCCTGTCGAGACATCATATGTATTAAAGGCATTCGAATGCTCCTCCCCTGCAAGACCAGCATCGCCTCCAATAATATAGATTTGATTGCTGGATGGGTTGGTTACAGCAAATATATCGCGGCGTGAGGGATCTCCGAGTTCTTTTGGATTGTTGGAAGTCCAGGTCTTAGTGGCGATATCATAGCTAAAGAGCCAGTAACCTGGTAGCATTTTAGCAGATGCCCCTGTATCCTGTCCAAACGTAAAGAAGGTCTTATTGTCAGAAGAATAGCCTGCAGTATGGTAACCATTGTATGGACCAGGTGGTAAAGAAATCCAGATGGGCTGGTTTGCTGGCCATGTTTTTGTCAAGTCGAGTGCGTAAAATTGCTGAACCAAGTCATCGTTGTATGTCGAGCCACTATGAACGAAAAAGTAGTTGCCAACTCGAGCGAAGGCCATCGCACCAACTGGTGTAGGCGCTTCCTGGGCGTGTATGGAGCTCAAACATGGGATCGCTATGCTCAGCGCCAGGAGAGCACGTCGAAGAGAGAGCATGTGTGTGGGTTTGTATGCAGATGAAAGTAGGTGGTGAGAAATAGTGAAAGAAAAGAGTATGTGAATAGTGAAGGAGGAAAGGAGTATGTGAATAGCGGAGGAAGGGAGTGAAGGAGGAAGGAAGTATGTGTGGGAAGAAAAAAGAGAGAAG
Source organism: Lobosporangium transversale (assembly GCF_002105155.1). NCBI lineage: Eukaryota > Fungi > Mortierellomycota > Mortierellomycetes > Mortierellales > Mortierellaceae > Lobosporangium > Lobosporangium transversale. The sequence goes on along the minus strand of NW_019029003.1, from coordinate 238,840 downwards.
AGAGAAGAGAGAAGAGAGAAGAGAGAAGAAGAAACAAAAGGCAAAGAGAGAAAAGGAAAAGTCAGCATTCTCCAGACGTGGCAACGAATATATACCCGTCTTTCCTCAAGAGACGCCATGTGAGGCGGAAGGGCCTCCTAGTTGTTTCTTGTGCAGAAGGCCAGGGCGAGAGTTTACAGCTCGATTTTTTAAGTTTTTTGCTCTTTTTTTTTTTGTACCCCCTTGTATAAAACAACTAATAGATGCCTATCAACAACAAGCAACCTTCTCTGTCTTCTATTTGGAGCACAGCACGCAAAAGCTCGCAATGGAGGTGGAGACAGGCATAGAGCCATAGTCACCAGCTTGAAGGCCAACTCGATGACGGACTGTAGAAACAGCAAAAAAAAAAAAAAAAAAAAAAAAGAATAAACCGATGGCGTGTACGATATATACATAATAGCAATGCTTTTTTTTTTTAGTGAACATTGAAAAGGCTGAGCCGCTTTTCACTTACTTGGAAATATGATGAACCTTTTCTATTTTTCACCAAATATAAACGTTGTTGTGCTGTTGTGCAACAACCATTTTTTTTTTTTTTTCAGCAACTGGGGAAAAACAAGTGATTGTTGATGTTTTTATCAACCGAGTTTTTTTGTCCTGTACCCCTTTTAACATTTCCCTCTGTTTCCCACTAGGGCAAAGCTAAAAAGACCTTTTTTTCCCAAATCTCCCGACATATAATTTCGCAATGTGTTCATGGAGTGTTCACTTGACGCCTTCGTTGCCATAGCCGTGATGACAAAGATGCACTGCCCGCTAAGTATAGAACTTTGACGTATCAATAAACCTGCCCCAATTCTTTCAAATTGTATCCAGCTGTGGCCAGGGTTTTTGGCATTGTCACCAAAAATCATTTGTTCCTGGGATAATGCAACTGATTGAGCGCACATCGCTCCGTAGCGCACCTGGTTTTTCAGTAGGTTTGGCCTGAGACAATAGGAGGGAACATGCCGCCAGGGACTAGTGTCAAAGCACTCTGTTTTTGTTTTTCAATTTCCAGACTTGAAAACTTGGACAGTTGAACAGATGAAGTCTCGATTAACATGCCATTCGAAAGCGGCGCTCTTAAGTTATAAAAACCACGTACAAACCTCCGTGACTTTTCAGTGAGGCTTGTCCAGTTAAATACATCGACTGGTGAAATGGTACATTCATTTTATATGGAGTCATCAAAACTGGAATAGATTGATTCGTAAGATATGATTTACTACCAATTAGCACTGAAATGTCCTCATCATACCATGGATATAAGAGAACAATGCCTCGTAGCTCCTTTCTTGATACAATGATGCCCATTCCTCTCGAAACCTAGTTCAAGCATAGATATTTCAAAGTAAACAGCCGTTACCCGGATAATACGTCATCAATTTTCATTATATACGTCCTAGCACGTTTAGGGATCCGAAAGCATAGACAACAAGGCAAAAGGACGTAACCAAAAGTGAAGAACCTTGTATTCAGGCACCAGACGGATAAAAAAAAAGCTTGCTTACATTTTGGTTTAATTTTGTTGAATCAAGGGAAACCAATCAAGAAAAAATTGCGATTTATTTTTACTAACGCTCCTGTATATTGCACAGCAAAAAATATCTTCCCCACTTATTTTGTGAATCGTTTTTTTAAAAATGACCCCTCATACTCCATACATTGATCCATTCAAGAAAAGCAGGCGACACATATATTCCTCTGTATTTTTTGGTGGAGATGATTATATAGTCTGAAGAATAGGATATGAGTGTATGAATGTATTCATAGAACTTTTTTTTTTTTACCTCAAAAGGAAATACATTGTAGATGAGCCCACATTCAGTGATTTATATATGAATAATTATATATTTTCGCTTCTGGTGACTTCATACAACACCTGGTGCCTCAGCTTATTTACTTTCAGATTGCTACTGAGATCTCTCTTGGGATCCATTGTTGTGTGTATTACTGTGTTTTCCTCTTTTGTTTCTCTAACAGAGAGCCTTCTATTACTATTAATATGGTCCCCTCAATATAAAAGGGAGAGAAGGAATTTAATTTCATCCAATGAATGTACGTACTTCAGAAATGAAGTGGACTCAAATATCATGTAGTCATATCCTGCAGTTGTAAAATGACCTTAGGCCTATTTCTGGCTCAATTTGGACAGAAAAAATACATGCAATTATGTTAAGCAAAACTGACGGCCAGAATCAAGTATAAAAGGGATCTGGAGGTTGCCTTTTTTCGATTTTTTTTTTTCCCTCAAGTCGCACTTCACCTTCCAAAAGATCCCGTTCTATCTTTCAACAAGCCGTCTCATCAACCACTTCCATTCGACATCTATTCCCCTACCCCTTATCCTTCATAACCATAGCACATCATGAAAATCGTCGCCCCTCTACTTGCCCTCGCTTTCGTTGCCTCGCAGGCCATGGCTGTCGTCCCCATCCCTGTCAAAGAATGCATCAAAACTGTCATTGTCAAACCAGAAGACAAGACCTGCATTGATTTGTAAGTCTTGTTTCTTTTGCCTCTTATTTGCCTTTGTTATTAAAACTCAAAAACGTCCGCATAGACAGCTTTGAACATCTGCTACGCACTATTACAAAACCATTCCATTAACCAATTAATATTTCACCACATAGCGCAAAGGCTCATGGTATCACATTTGCTGATATGAGAAGGTGGAACCTCAAGTTGCGTGGCGATTGCGCCAATTTGGATGTTGGTCAACCTATCTGTATTGCTGTCAGTAGAGAACCCACCCCACCTCCTAAGCCCCCAAAGTCAACTCAACCTACTCAGTCTGTTCGTCCTACTCAGTCCTCTCAGTCTGTTCGTCCTACCCAGACTTCGCAGCCTATTCGTTCTCCCCAGTCTTCTCAGCCTATCCGTCCTACTCAGTCTTCTCAACCTATTCGCTCTACCCAAACTTCGCAACCTGTTCGTCCTACTCAAACCTCCCAACCTATTCGCTCTACTCAGACTTCTCAATCTGTTCGTCCTACCCGAACTTCTCAATCTGTTCGTCCTACCCGAACTTCTCAACCCGCTCGTCCTACCAAGCCTAGCCGCACTACTCGGCCAGCAAAACCCTCCAAGTCCTCCAAGCCCTCCAAGCCCTCCAAGCCCTCCAAGCCCTCCAAGAAGTCTCACAAGCCCAAGCCTTCCGGGAAGCCAAAGCATCAGACGGAATGGGGGCGCAGAGGTACCCGCGCCTAAAGGATATCCTGCCCTTATCAAGCCTAATACTTGGGTGTAAAAGATACGCGCTATACCAATTCATAGATTGCGCGAAATCATGATAAAAATAATAAAAATAAAAAAGCAAAAATATGGTCATTTGTCCACGATGCCCACTGAACGTAGTTATCATGGCACTGCAACCATCAATCAAATTTCGATATTGTTACACAGGGTAATTCTCACAACTGTTCACACATGGTGAGAATCGTTACACAGAAGGAACTTTAAAGTTTTTCTTTCTAAATTTATACTTGTCCACAAGCCAGATTTTTTTTATCCAGCTGGAGATTATCCGACTAAATCTTCCGCAGATCATGTGACATTAGTCAATTGTAAAACGGTCGGTCACGTATTTTAAGACGTGTTGTTATTGATGGAGGACAAAATGAATACATAAGAAACGCTATTTACTGGTGGGGAGTCCAAGCCGTCGACTTGAAATTTACAATAGACACACAACATAGGCAATATACTCACTTTCGACTACGGAGAGTCAAGGAAACTAAAGCGTCAGACAGTGATGATCATATTAGAAAAATGATCGCAACGTAATGCAATCTATTTCTGTGCTTCATGGGTAATATTTTTCTTTTTCTTTTTAGGGCACCTCGTTTTTAGCACAGTTAATGTTTTATGATCACAGCTATAATTAAAAACGCAGTAACCCCGCTTGACCTCTGTGAAGCAAAATATTTGCGTTATGGAGCACTTTGGCTTTTTATACTTTTCATTTACTCCTGATAGTGACCCGCATCTAGTCGCAGAAAAATTTAGGAAAAAACCTTAATTAGTCCACTCATTTTGGTGTACATCTCTTCTTAAAGTCAATCATCATCTCTCTGCACACTCAGAAAAGTTATTGTTTTCCTTAATATATAATCTATAAATTATAATGGGCGACTTGAATAAAAGAAAGAGGCAGTTGCGAGATGCTCGACAAAAAAAAGTACAACTCAAGTTTGTTGAAGTAGAACAGGCTTTACAGATATCACTCCAGAATTTGCAGACAGAGGTCATCGATGACTCAGTTGATATAGACTTTAGTAGCTTCCAGCTTGGAGAGGAGTGAGTGAAATCTCAACATATACAGAACTGGAAGAATATCAGCAACGATCCAGAGACTGAACGAGATTCAGGGGATGAAACTGAGGTGGAAGAGTGGATTAATAGGGCGTGTTTTTTTTTTTTTTTGGCAAATACTGCAACCCCAAATGCAGCCAACACCATGAAGACTAGAAAAGCATATATAGGCAACTCACGATCTATGACCTTTTTTAAAAGGTAACAACTCAAAGCGGTTGCCGTGGGTACTCCATCTCTCTCTTCCTTTAGTTTTACTGCGATGCCTAAAAACCCCACAAACAAATCTATCGAAACTATTGTTCCTTGTGATAATCAACAATATGTTTGTAAATAGTTTCATATTTCTTGTATTGGAGCTTCCCTTTATAATGTCAAGAGCAAACATATGATGGTTTATTACTTACAGCTATCGCATGGACGCATATCGAAAAAATATGTCTGGTCATATTGCTGAACAGGTGAAAAAATATTGGTCTCATTGGCGTATTCCAGCAAACTGGGACTTGGAAATATAGTCCCTGACACCCTTAACAATAACAGTGACATCATAATAAATAAGATTTAGCCAATCAAAAATCGAGATTTTAGTTCTAATTTGATGTGTACAAAGCCTTAAGAGCATTTGGAGGCGTGTAACTTCCTATGAAAAATTTTGAATGGGCATCTAAATTTGTAGGCTCAACTATGCATAATCCAAACTCTGGTTAAATTATTTGTAAAAAATATGTTAAATAATTTTTAATTAAGTCTGGATCAATTTTTCATAAATCTGTATAATTTTATGAACGTTTTGACATCCCTATCCTTCATCTTCTCTTCCTTCCCCTCTCTCTGCCTCCTCCCCTCAATCATCTGAGATGGATCCCGATGCCTCAGAGGCCCCGCCTGTAGATACCCAGGTTAATATCAATATAAGCAATAATATACATGGTGCCTTAGACGCAGCAAAAACAAAGACAGCCCATCGTTTTGCTACGAAAACAAAGACCAGCTATTCAGGTCATGTTGAGCGAGGGAAGAGGTATGCTCTTACTATGGGCGGCGAGTATTCAGCTGCGTTCGATGAATTAAGCGAAGTGACGCCGATTGTCCTTCTGGCTTTTGTCGCCTTCAAGTGTGACCAGAACAGCCTGTCATACAAAACCGCCGAGGGCATTCGAAGTTCATTCAAGCAATACTTCAAAGATCAATTCAAATGCCAGGGTGATTTTTGGCGATTTGAGAACAAGCAATGGATAGGTTTGTAATCGTTGAAGAACCAAAGCAACAATTAAAGTGTTTTACTAGTCAATCATCGCTTACTTTGTACTTTTCTATAGGAAATCCTGTTTACGACCAGTCATTCGAGGACTACATGCTCTCCCTTAAGAAACGCGACGGAAGGAATGGTCAAAGCAAACAAAGCCTTGCCATGAGTTATAAAGATTTATCAAAGCTGATGGAGCATCTCCAAAAGCCAGATGTCATTGCAAAATATGGTGAAGGGTTATGCTTGTTTTTTCAAGCGTTTGCTGCAACAGGCTTCACGTTGTGGACAAGGTGACATTTCGCTCCCATCTGTGGTTCTGTAATACTTAAAACCTCACCTATTGTCAGTAATTTCTCACTAATGATGATTGATACTATTCTTCTATCGAACCAGAAATGAGGAACTACTAAGACTTCAAGGAAAGGATATCGAGCTCAATTTTAAGACAGATTGTGGGCGACCATACATTAAAATCACTCTAACTTTTCGCAAAACAAATCAGGCGAATGCTGAAAAAGGTGCTGATGCCGTCCTGAAGATTTGTTCTTTCTAAATCACGTCGTGGTCTTCACGAAACCTTGATCTTCCCGCGTACCTGATACTTGTTCCTACACCTATGTTTCTAAATTCTCAATGACAATATTTATTATTAATTTGGTAGCTAATGTGTATGAGATCCATCCACAACCCAACGAGCCCCATGCTTGCAGCTACACCAAATTGTTAACCTGGATCCGTTGGATGGAGAAAGATAGCCGAGCACTCCATCCTGAAGACTTTGTATTCCCATCGATGGACACCAAGGGCCGTATCAAACTCAAAGAGTCATTCTCACATCCGAAAATCCAGTCTTTGTTGGATGAATTTACGGAAGATGCAGATCTCCTTACTGGACGTAACGGTCGATACACAACCCACTGTTTCCGCCGCGGTGGGGCACAGCATCGCTTCATGTTTGCAAAGGAGAAATGGTCCTTCAAGGCAGTGAAGTGGTGGGGCGGCTGGTCTGAAGGTGAAGGGGTCGGTACAGTCATGCGATACCTGTTGGATGAGTTCATCCGCTATGAGGCCGGCTACGGTGATATGCTCTCTCCAGTGAAAAACGTTAGTCGACACGCCATGTTTATGGGAGATCCTAACGCCACAGAAATGGTAACTCGACAAGGACTGGATACCGCGCTTGATACCTTGCGGATTGCGATTAACACAGAGATGACAGAAATGCAAAAAGAATTAAAAGATATACAAAAAGAAGTAATGAATCTTGGAACAGCAATCACTCAACAAATTCAATCACTCTTTCAAGGTTCATTGTTGCCTATAGCTACAGCCATTAATACACAGCATCCGGTGCCACGGTCACTGCCATCGCTGGCGCATCTTACTCATGAAGAGAGCGAACCACCGGTGGCTCCTAGGATCCCTGATATTACGCATTGGAGAGAGGCAGTTAAGCAATGGGAAGAAGGCGATCCAGAAAGAGGCTTAGTGTTGGCGCTCCGTCACTGGACTCCAAGAATGCGTGCCACAGATCCCTCCAGGTACTCTCAGAGGAAGCTAATTGGCATCGAATTCGCTCGACTAAGCAGAAACATTTACAATATGCAGGATATCCACGGTGGAGCTCTTGAATCTATCAGCAACCTTATTGCTTCCATTCGTGCAAAAAATAAACGGAGGGAACAAGAGATGAAAGGCACCTTGGCCACCAAAAAAAGACAGGAAAGCGCAGCGCGGGAGGTGGAAGAAGAGGAAGAGGAAGAAGAGCCCTTGACAAGAAGGAAGCACCATAAAAAGGCATAAAAAGCCTATGGTTTCCTAGGTCAAGATACGAAAAAAAGTATTTATTAAATAGTGATAACAGTGACTAGTTTAAAAAAATTTACATGGACTTAGTGCGATTAAATTGATATTGAACACAAAGTTTGAATTTTTCGAAATATGGCCTACAGTCACCTGAAACAAAGATTGGACAAAAAAATAAAATATTGAAATAGTTACGTAGGGAAGCGTTTCCTTCAATCTCTTTCCTTCCTGTTTTTCACATACAAACAGCTTGAGTAAACCACCATGGCGAGACACTTAGACATTGAGAATAAAGGTATCATCGTTGGAATGCACCTCGCGGGCATGAAGGCTGCGGAAATCGCATTGCAACGCGGTGTACCCCGAACCTCTGTTATTAATATTATCAGGGTGTACCAAGAAAGAGACACCACTGCTTGCACTCCGATCCCAGGACGGCCCAAAGTACTAAGTGAACGGGACCTCAGAAGCATCGTTCGCCATACTAAGCAGAATAGAAGGTGTACTCTTAATGATATCACTAACCAATTGCCGAACAAAGTTTGCGAGAGGACAGTTGCGAAGGCATTGCATTCACTGGGTATTTTCAGCCGGATTGCAGTAAAAAAACCATTCTTAAAAGAAGGACATATAAAAAGGAGGCTGCAGTTTGTCAAAAAATATATGAGTTGGTCCATGGAAGACTGGAATCGGGTAGTTTGGACTGACGAATCATCATTTGAAGTTGGTGAGCATTTTCGTCAAATAAGAGTTTGGCGTAAAGTAGAGGAAAAGTACGATCATGATTGCCTCGCACCCACTTTCAAAAGTGGTAGAACAACTCTGATGGTCTGGGGGGCGTTCACAGCAACCAGAAAGTCTCGGTTGGTTGTATTTGAAAGAGGTCGTAAAGATGGACGGTGTTTCGTGGAAGATGTATATCAAGGCGAGCTAGCCAGATTTATGGCTGAGGTAGAGGATGGCATACTTATGGAGGATAATGCTCCAGTTCATACTTGTAAGATTGCAAAAGAATGGCGCGAAAAAAACAGCATCCCCAGGATTCCAGACTGGCCTTCATGCTCCCCAGATTTGAACCCTATTGAACATGTATGGTCACTTCTTGCGGATGCACTCGATAGGCGCGCTAAAGGGCCAAGAGATCTTCCCACTCTCACACGGGCTCTTATCGAAGAGTGGAATAATTTACCGCAAGAGAGGCTGGCCAGCCTTGTCGCTACCATGCCCGAAAGGCTGGAAGAAGTGAATGGGGTCGATGGTAGGAACACTCACTATTGAACCTACATGGCACTTTTGCTACTCTAACAATGCCGTCTTCAAAACCCCAATAAATAACAGTATTGACCTCTTTAGTGAGCATGTAAAATTTCATGTGTATTGATGAAGTCTTTATGTATGTTGCATATGAGCTGTTTGTCCAGGTTGTTCAAAAAAAAATCAAGAAAATCCATTTTGTCCAAACTTTATTTCAGGTGACTGTACATTTGAAAATGGTCCACCTTTTTTCTCAGATAACTCAAGAATGGAAAGTGATATCGACAAAAACGCTCTGTCCTGCCAAAGAGAAATGACAGATGAAGAGGATAGCAGCGCTATTTTTTGTTTTTGATCCTTTATTGGGATGTTAACTGGCGTCCCTCTCAACCTTTTTTTTTTCTAAAAAAAATCTGCGACTAGATGCGTGTCTGTATTGCTGTAGGTTCAGCTACAGAAATCAAAGAGAAAGCAGTAAAAGTTGAAGAAAAAAAAAAAGAAAAAAATTGGGAAGTGATTTTCATCACCAGTTGTCGACATCATGGACAAATAGCGATTAGGGTGTTTTTTTTTTTTTTTTTTTTTTTTTTTTTCAGGGTTTGATAGAACTATCTACCCACGACTGCTTTGTGTCTCTTCTTTCTTGTGCACATGAAGCAAAGATAGATAAATGTAGGCTGTAGTGTTTTATAATAGTGCATTCTTGACGTTCAGGGCGCACTTATTAAATCATATTTATGCATCATGCCTTTTTTTTTTCTGAGAGACACGGCATGGATGACACTTTAATGGGGGTGAAACGCCCTTTGATACTATCCATCCTCAAACCTAAAAAACATCTATCGGAACACAAGCATAAATAATGATATAAGACAGGGATTCATTTTTTTTTTAACCTTTGAACGTTGGCGTTAAGCAAGGGCGAGGGAGACGTCTTTTTTTAGGACTGCAAGGGTCAAAACCAATGACATGTGGAGCAGCCCTTTTTTTATTGTGTGGCAAATGAAACAGAAAGAAAAAATAGTGATTTGTTCGCCCAAAAGAACTTGAAGCCATATGTATGAGCGCCATGCCATGTCTTTAATAAAAAAAAAAAAAAAAAGAGAGAGCGTTATCAGAATACATGCGCTTATTTATTGGACATTTAGGTGAGTATATATATATATATATATATAATATTTTTCTAGAACTTTGAATACCAGGGCAAATGGCCACTTTGTTCATTGGGGCTGCAAATTGTCAATCTGGGTTCCCTTGCAGGTTGCACAAGATAATTTGCATGTAAATTGGTTTGACGCCGTCCTTCTGAGAGTGTGAGAAATGACAAATGCAATAAAAGAAAAAAGAACACTCTTCCAAGGCAAGGGACATTTAGGCTTCCGGCGTGCTATTATGTTCCCTCAATCACATTTTCCTTAGAATCAACAAAAAAAAAAGTACCAATCTCATAATATTGAGATAAAACGCCAACCTTCTCTAGGCAAGCATGCGTGTCTGGAAAGTATATAAAGGCGACCTTCTCCTCAAAAACTTCACACTATCAGCACCAACATCAACGTCTACAGCAACACCAAAACTAGAATATAGTGGTCCCCTTGTTAACAATTTACTTTCAGAAACCATGAAGCTCTCTGCCTCTGTTTTAATCCTTGGCCTCGTCGCTGTCCAGGCTGTGGCTGCAAAGCCAGTTACAACGTTTCCAGTGTGGACGACTACCGCTACGGTCACGGTCACCAAAACTTGGGTTTCCACTATCCCATTCCCCACTGGCACCAAAACCGTAACTGTGACCCGTCCAGCTCGCACTACTGGTGTATCCACCGTGACAGTCTATCCTCCATGCCCTTGGCCTACTGACTTTCCCGGAACTGACTACCCTACCGAGTACCCCACAACTGGCCCTGTCTACCCCACACCTGAACCTGTCTACCCCACACCTGAACCTGTCTACCCCACACCTGAACCTGTCTACCCCACTGAAACTGATAGTGTGATTCCTACCCGTCGCCCTACTACCTCTAAGATTCGCCCCCCTCGAACCTCACAACTGTTGTAGACAAAGTCTATACTAGAACTAGGTTTCCCAAGGGTAAAACATTCAAAATAAAATAACAGGCAAAGAAGCACATAGAAGGCTTCATCCTACACCCAACAACAATATCTTTATTTATTTTGTTATTTCTCCCTGTTTGAGCGTTTAAGTAAATTATTTTTGTGCTTTTGCCTTTTGATAGAACAGAAGGCACTAATAGAAACGAAAACACTAGCAAAAGAAATGACAAGCTTTGGAGGGGAAATAGAAAAGAGAGATCCACAACATCTGTACCCTATTAATCTAATCGAATATTCATACAACAAGGGAAATAGGTTGCAGTGGAGAAAAGATAATACAATTATGAATGTAAAATTACGTATATGACCCATCGTGAATTAAATAAATATTAAAATAAATAAACATTGTTGGACCATTTTGCGAAAGAAAGAGACAAACGCCAAAATTTAAAAATAAGTCCTATTGACACTAATAGGATAATACACTCCATTACTTTTCTCTTCGAACTTCTGCTCCAGACTAGACTGCATTTGGTTGGTTTGATAACCATTGATCCAACTGTCCTGAGTCTCATTTTCCTCAGGTGTAGGAGCAAATGAAGGTTGATTGCGTGCCAGTGGTCTCTCAGCGCATTGCTCCGAGATTCGTCGGCCATTGCTAACAAAAGTCGTTGTCTTCCTGCTAGTAGGATTGCCAACTTTTGATGATTTGGAGCTACTTTTGGGGGTCGTCACAATTGTTGTCTGAGTGATACCTGCCATGGGGCTGATTGTCGTTGTTGTGGTCTCAACTCTGTTGCTCCTTTGACTAGCGATCGATCCCCGATGCTCCCATGAGTTGTAACCAGGGATTGGTGGCATCTCATCTGCTCCAGATAACGATGCACGTCTCAAGTCCGCTTTGCCCGGTATAGTGTTGGCACCGCTGTTCACAAAGTTATTCTCAAGGTCCGCTAATGTTTTTTGGTCCCATGAGTTGCCAAGCGTCTTGTTGGAAAGCGCCGAACCCGAGTTAAGGCTATCTCCGGGTGAACGAGCATTTGAGCTGTTGCCACGATCCTTATTACGCTTGCGGACCAATATGATGACGCCTGTTATGATAAGCAGAACCAGAATGACCCCAACGATAGCAATCACGAGGATAACACCAACCGATTTTGGGGCATTAGGGTTAAGGAGATCGCTGTTGTTGCCCCTGTCTCCTTGACTCGAGCCGCCACCTGACCCAGATGAGCCAGAGGGAACGAAGGTACTGACCCAGTTCTGAGCGTCAAAAGAGTACACAAGTGTGCTCTCTTCAACAGAAGGCAGATTATTGGGAGTCGAAGTTGGATTCTGGTAGAAGCCTATTTAGTTATTCAAGTATGCATTAGACACGATACAGGATATATGGTTTTGCTGCAGGCGTGGTGGGTTAAGAGTCGCAAGGTGAACGGGTAGCGGAGACAACGGAGAGGAGAAGGTTGATTTTGTAATGAAAGAGAAGAGATGGACGGTTTTTCAACAAATATTAAAAAATAAATATTCAAGGTAGTCTAGGTTGTCTGTATGCGAGTTGGTATGCAAAAGAAAACATCATAACTAGATGCAGACATTTCTTTTTTTTATGCCGGCTTACCCCCCCAGACAATGAACTGGTTTCCGCTGAAGGCGCATGCAGAATAGCTCCGACCCCGGACAGAGTTGGAGGTGACAACCCTCCATCTCCATGTCTTCGTATCCAGAAAATAGAGTGACGGATCGGATGTGGAGCTACGGTTGACAAAGCCTCCAAATACAGCTACAATAGAACCATTCTCGTCTATTTTTAATAAAGAAAGCGTAAGAGATTTTCAAGCAAGCAGAAGCATTTCAAAATCATGTCCAGAATAGACGGTGATGATGGCGCGACGATCAAGAGTTTTCATAATAATTCAAACATGTCGTTTGAATGCGTGTCAAGGTCAGCACACAAGTTATATTATAATGACAAGAGAAAACAAGGCATTGTATGTCGGCATCAACAACGGACATTATCAAAGTCATAATCATAGCCATAATCATAGTCATAGTCATAGTCATAGTCATAGTCATAGTCATAGTCATAGTCATAGTCATAGTCATAGTCATAGTCATCAAAACAAAGTTGTCAATGCAAGTCGAAAACACAATTAACATAATATCACACACCATATGATGAAGCATAATAAGCAGATGGACAGAGATAAAATGAATGAGCATGTACGAATAGAGCAGGTCATAGAGAAATATCGCATGTAAGGATTATCAGATAGTAAGCGCATTGAGATTACACAAGTGGAGAGACATGTACACAGGGAGGCGCATAAAGTATAGGAGGAAAGGAAGAGAAGCAAGGTAACAAGAAAGGCAGGAAGTGGGTAAGATGATTAGTATTATTGTGCATTAATCGTGGACTACACCAAGAAATGTCATAAAGAAGTAAATAAACAAAGAGAAAAATCATCGTAAAACGCGCAACAACACATCGTAAGGAAAACAAAGAGAAGGATCTTACTGCTGGCAGCACAATGAGAGGTACGCAATGAAGGAAAGTAGCCTGTAGTAGGCTATAATATGAGAGTGTTGTACGATGGCCAAGACGAGAAGAGAGAAGCGAACATGTTGAAAAAAAAAAAAAAAAAAAAAAAGTAAATGGAGCAAAGAGAATGGAATGAATAAGAATGTTGGGTTATGACATGGTTAGATTCGTTTTGTGCATGTTCGTATACTTGGATGAGTGGGATCAATTGCTCTTTCACTCTTCACGCGCTTTTCTGAATAAGATGGTGGCAAAAAAAAAAAAAAAAAAAAAAAAAAAACACGTGCTTTGTGCTCGGACAAAGAAAAGGTTCAAGCTCGAATTGGTGCACAGTTGTGTGTCTTCTCAATATTGACATACACAATTGGTGACCAACAAGAAATGAATCCAGTCGTCAACATTCCTCTCTTGCAACTCCTTGTAGACCATAAATTTATAAGACAGAGGATATGAAAAGAATGGATGGGGGTGTTGAAGCGCGAATTTTTTTTTTTTTTTTTTTTTCTGCGATTGCCAACAATATTCACTTTCTGTTATTTCAAACAACCAATCTTTAAGTAGCAGGGAAGCAACGAATTACTGTCCACATCCCACCATAGAAGATAAAATAGTCATTTTGAATAGGCATCGAACAGAGAAAGAAGACACAGAGCGAACAATCGTGAAGATGAATCGAATCGAATCGAATCGAAAGAAGAGTAAAGAAAAAAAAAAGAGAGAGAAAAAAGAACAGTAGCTGACACGGTCTCATTCCCTACCAGGCCATTGACCTATAAGAAATGAGCATTTTTTTTTCTTGTACTTGTTTTATTACAGTTCTTCCTATTGACATCCACACTCTCCTCCTTTTTATTCTTCTTATTCTTCTTATTCTCGGATTCACATTTCAGTATCATCATAATTTTCTGCCTTTTGATAGTTTCTCGAGGGATCCAATTGTCCATGAATTGCCGAGATTGGCACCCATCTTTCTGAACCTCTTTCAACATTTTCAAGAAACCTTTTTATGTAACCTGTTCACAGAGATCATATTGCATCATGACCATATCCCAATCATCATATAGATAATTAAAACATACCTGCACGGTCCATCCATTTCCGCCATTCGCAACATTCAAGTTTGGTCCACTAGACGAGCCACCATAGTTCCCTGGTTGTGCATCAGAGCTGTAGTTGGTGCTGGTGTTGCCATTGGTTGTGCTGGAGGAGCCCCATAAGGCTACAGGCTTAGGCGTGAATAGATACACTGCATTGCTCTCTGCATTGTCGGATAGGCCTCCGATGACTAGCATCGCATTCCTGCTGGACAGCCAGGTTGCAGCGCCACCCTGTAAGTTCTGCGGACCAGGAAGTGGCACATTTGTTTCAGAGACTACACTGGATTTCAAGTTGTAGATGTCAAAAGCATTCGAATGTCCTGTGCCTGTCTGACCTGTGTCACCACCCATAAAGTAAATTTGGCCTCCAGGGGAAGGATCTGATGCAGCTACCATGTCACGACGTGTTGGATCAGCGATCATCGTCGAGCCAGTTCCGATCCATGATCCTGTGCTAGTTGAAAATATATTGATAAAGTTGGATGTTGTATAAGGTGACCCAACTTCACGTCCAAATGTTACAAAAGAATTCATTTCTGCTGAGAAGCCACCAGAATGATATGCATTGATGGGACCGGAAGGGAGCGCGTTCCATACGGGGCTATTAGTTTGCCAACTGCGGGAAAGATCCAAGGAATAGAATTGGTTGACAAGGTTACCGCCGCCGAGGTCGCCCCCTTGGACATAAAGGCGGTCGTGAAATGTTACATAGGCTGCTCCCCCTGTAGGATGAGGTTGTGCATGCACTATTGAGAGAACGGCAAGCGTGCAGGTGAAGATAAATGTGGCCATAGTTGAGGTAGGTATACTGGATCTATTTGATGACCCACTAATTTAAGGAAATATGGGATGATGGTGAATGTAGAGAGTTAGGTTAGTCAATATTTCGCAAATAATTAAAATGTGGAGAGGAATGAGCTTAGGATATGCGAAAAAGGCGTCGAAAGAAGGCGATATTGAGTGGTGGAAAATCTTAAAGTGATGACTGAGATTTATAGTATTTTTTTCCATAGAGGCATGAAGTAGGAGGTGAATAATAAATGGACAAATGACATTCATGCAGATCAAGTTGGCAGAATGAAAGAGAGGACAAGTGAAAGTAAATACTTTCAATACACATAGTGTACAGGTTAGTATGGAATTGTCTGCTCTGTGCTCTGCCCTTACCCTGTAGCCATTTGCTCATGTCGATATTTTGGTCTGTCTTCTCTTATTGTCACCACTGATGAGATTGAAGCACATGGGCAAAGGGGCTCTTTCTTTGTTAAGGAGGCAAGTTGTCAGTGCCACTTTCAGTAATCAACAGTTAAACCTTAATTTGATGCACTAAAGAATGGGACAACAGCTAGCCAATGAACCCTTTCTAATTGCCACCTTTCCCGCCTAAAAGAAGAAAGGTACACAGATTTGCTGTTCATCCGTTGGTTTGACGGCAAAAAAAGAGGTGCTCGAATAAAGGAATAAAAGGCTTGGTCCCACAAATAAATTTGAGCCGAACTTCATTCCAGGAGTAGGGAAGTGCTTCTGGCTAAAAAAAGATGGTGCGCTTTGACAGTTAAATTTTACGCGCAACGGAAGGTGGCGAAGGGGTAGGATGCAGACGCGGCCGAAAGGGGGAAGAGCACGAACAAGGCATGGAAAAGGCTCTTTCGGCATGATATGCAAAGTAGAGCCACCTCAACAACGTCCGTGCCTGTCAATACTAAAAGCTACCGGCTCTCCACCTAAGTTGATTAGATCTTTCTCCCTAACCATCCAGACTTCAGTCGGCTCCTTACTGTCTACATATGACGCGAAGTAATGCACACACATCAATTTGAGGGATAGCTATCTAACTCTTTAGATGCTTCTATTATGACACACAGATCTTTCTTAATGAGTTAAGACTCGACGAATGGAGAAAAGGAGACAACGATTTAGTTGTAAATGGATCAAATAGATACAAAGGTGTGCAAACATTGAGATAGAGCTATCCTACATGATAGCTTGATTTAACATCAAGCCTGGACAAGTTGATGAACTTCTGCTAACACCTTTGTGAAATGAGAGCTTGCACCTATTCTCGTTTCTGCAGCTTCATCTCGACTATTACTGCCAGCTCAACCCAGCTCAGCGCAACTGCCTTTGCTTTCTGTCCAAAGCCTTGCTATTCCTATGGAACAAGGAATGTATCAAAGTGAAGAACCCATATAGCGCCTCGAAAGTCTATCTACCGATGGCTAACTTTGCTTGAGTCGAATACAGCCATTAACTCGGCAATCCATGAACCGCGCATTGCCCATACAAACTTGAATCTATCCTCCTGTGGCTTGCCGGATATAATTTGGCGCAATGCCAATGTTACAGCAATTATATCCGGTTTGTGTTATGATACCCGACACCATCAGCAAATTGTTCAGTTTCTTTGCTTTCAAAAAAAAAGGTCCCTGTCCTGCCTTCTACGCTCATCAGTACCTGTAATGAGGGCTTCAAGTGATCTTACTTTGATGTTTATCATGACCAACACTTCTTGAATGAATGTCCAGCTGGATTTAACAAAAGCCTCTCGCTCAATGATGCCTTGAGGTAGCTCGCTACGAAATATAGAATAATGGGAGGTGTCATTATGTTTTTTATTTAGTACGATAAAAAAAACAGATAAATAAGTTTACAGACAATGACTCCAAAATGACTGAATAGTAAAGTGCAATTACTACAGCATAACGATTGTAATCAAGTAGAAAGCAATTGGGACCATAAATAATAGACAAATAGCTTACTCATGAAAATCTGTAGTGATTGAGTAATATCGATTCCACAACTAGGACTGCCTATCATCAATAAAACTGATCGACCATACCTTGCTGCAATGAGTGTAGCGAGTGCATTTGTCTGTTTTTGCCTCAAGGTTCTAGCTAAGGTCGAAAAAATCTCCGGCATCATTGGGATCAAAGATCTCTTCTCCCCTTGGATCTTTATATCGTCAGAGTTGATGAGATTTTCGTAAGGAGCTAGAGATAACTTTGTGTTACTCATTATGAGGCCTCGCACAAAGCTCCAATGACATATATTCTTCTTAAAGGACATTGTCCTTAATTCATTGCGAATATGGCGTTGACATAAAGGTTTCAGTTATAGATAAAAATAAAAAAAAAAGTTAGATGCGCTGAATGCTCGTTTGATACAATTCTCAAGGAGTTATATGTAAAACAGTGCAGTAGTGTGCCGCCTGACAGAACGTTTACAACGCAGAAACTTTTATAGATCACCACCAGAGCCCTAAGCAAATCCTTCAGCCCCAGTGATATATCTGCTGGAGCAAAAAAAAGAGACCACAGAATGTTGCGCTTCAGCATGAGATGTTTTCATAATATTAATTGTCTTACAAGTCTTTCTATTTAGATTCGGGATAAAGGATGAGCTTTTTTTTTTTGTACAGTTAAAACGTTGTCGGTGTAGTGTAGGTTGAGGAAATTTTATGCAAACAGCAACATGAGCAAAAGTATGATTTTTTAATTTAAAGCAAGCGATTTGGCAAAATTAAAAATAGAGAAAATTTACAAGCTTTTATACAACACTCCCGTAAGAAAAGATTCTGTTCAGGAAACGAAGTTGATCACTAGGCGTTTCTTATATGGAGAGTTGGCTGTATACGGATTATATATACATGATGTGTTGTTTCAGTCAAGGTAGGCTCTAACGCCCTTTTTTTTTTTTTTTTTTTTTTTTTGCTGCTTCACCGCCTTCTTCTGCCTCCACGATAGCTGCGGTCTAATTCACGCAGAGTTCCAGGCATGGGCTGGATCATCTCTATCCGGATATGAACAGCCGAGTTCTGGCGAGCGTGGGTATCTAGATCCTGTTCTGGGTCGACGAAGATAAGATCGTCGGTTAGATTGACTGTACATGTTTCGGTATGACATCGAACTTGATTGGAACACGCCTGATTGATTCCCATGGCAAGAGCAATCGCCCTTTCAATCGCTGGGCCCATGGCGTGGAGTGTAATAAATGGATGACCATCGCTGACCAACAATTTTATTGCACGAGCGAGCTGGCCTTTGTAGCTTGATGATGTGGTGATATAAATGTCGGTTGGTAGAGTAGGCGCTCGTATAGGAGTACGTTTCCGGATTGTAGCTGTGATTCAGTAAAATTGTTTGTTCCAAGAAAAAAAGTGTCATTAAATGACTATAGATCGTAACGACATAGTACTCTTTTCTTTCCTTCTCTGGCTGTAAGATATGATAACATGAAGGCAAGATTTGCCGCATTGAGGGGTGTTGCTTCACCTGTGTCCTTGGATATCCTGGTTCGTTTAGTGTCTGGTCTGTCGATAGAGCTCGCGACTGTATAACGTTTCTGTGTGTCCATAATAGATTTCTCTCTTAAAATTAACTTCCTGTCCTAACCTCCTGTTGTCTCCAAGCGATGTTCACTAATAAAGGGTAATGAGTTTTCAGAAAAAGAGATCAGTTCACCTTCATCACTTGTGTCAAAGGTGATGATGTGGCTTTTCCTCAAACAAATATAAGGTTCAACAGGGCAGGACTGCGATGAGCTCAAGGAAGCTTTCCGTTCTTTCAGGGCCAGGGTATTTTTTTTTTTTTTTTTTTTTTTTTTTCACCGTGTTTATTTTCTCGGTGTATTAAAGACAAGCAAGCGAACTAGTCTAGCCATGAACACCGAATCAGAGTCGAGTCCATCCACTCCCAACGAGGCAGTAAGGGAAACACTCATTCTTATGCGTTTAACAGTAAACCATTTTTTTGTGACTCGAATCGTTGAAACTCACTTTTTTTATAATGAATTTCGCAGAGTGTCAGTACTCCATCTTCTGTCTCGGCTACTCCATCGCCTGATACAACTGATACATACATTGATGTTGCTATTACGGAAGCGATGCGCCTCGAAGAGGAAAAGCTGGAAAAAGAAACCACAGAGAAGGAAAAGGAGAAAATTGCAAAGCTAAAGGCTAAAGTAAGATATTCAAAATTTGGTGGCAAATGCCATCTTAAACCTTCAAAAAAAAGTATTGAAATTTCAAATATGCTCACTTGACTCAATCATGTTAGGCCACGGCGGAATTCAATGATACTATTGCTCGCCAACGATCGAAGCGTCTCAAGTTTTTGATCGAAAAATCTTTGATGTATGCAGATTTCCTTGGCTCAAAGCTAGAGAAACAGCAGAAGGAGGCCCGCGACAGAGCATCAGCCATTGAAGCAAAGCGAGAGAAGCAGAAAGAGAAGGATGACAAAGAAGAAGAAGATGCCACTGCTACAGCGATAACAGCTACTCGCGCCAGCACTCGCCGGCAACCTAATTCGGAGGAGCAGACGGCGCAGATCAATACCAAGAAAAAGACAGTTGCTGCTGCCAAAAAGCGTAAAACAGACGATGCGCACTACGACATTGCAGATTATATCGATAGAGATACTCTAAAGAAGCAAAAGCAAGCGAACAAGGTGGAACCGGCTGTAGAGCCGGCTGTGAAGCCCGCTACTACCGCTGTGTCTACTACAGTTGCTTCAGGAGCTAAATCCAATAAACCTGCTATATCTCCCCGCCAGCCCAAGCTAGTCACAGGGGGTATTCTCCGCGATTATCAATTGGAAGGGGTGGAATGGATGGTCAGTCTTTATGAGAATGGCCTAAATGGCATCCTGGCTGACGAGATGGGTCTTGGAAAGGTAAAGCTGAAACTTGGTATTATGGGCCTTCGAACTTATCTAAACAGTAAATTCTCTATTCACACACACTTTTTTTTTTTTTTTTTTTTTTTTTGAGTGGCTGTAGACATTACAGACGATTTCCTTTCTGGCATATCTTCGCGAGAAAGGAGTCTGGGGCCCCTTTCTTGTCGTTGCTCCTCTCTCTACCCTTGCTAACTGGGTTATTGAATTTGAGAGGTAAAGCAGATTGCCAAACCACCATGTCTTGCGTTCTCATTGCTTGAAGTTGATATTATATTGATCTTACACAATTTTCTAAATGTCGATTTTCTTAAAATCAGATTTGTCCCTGGAATTCCTGTGGAACTGTATCACGGAACTCCAGAGGAACGAGAGCACAAGAGGAACCATAAACTTAAGAAGCTGGACTCTTCATTCCCCATCATCGTTACCTCATATGAGATTGTTATCAGAGATCGCAAATACCTTTCTAAATACCAATGGAAGTACATCATTGTCGATGAAGGTCATCGGCTGAAGAACATGGACTGCAAACTCATTCGAGAACTCAAGAGCTATCACTCCGCAAATCGCATGCTCCTGACAGGCACACCATTACAGAACAATTTATCCGAATTATGGAGTTTACTCAACTTTTTGCTACCAGAAATCTTCGATGATCGCGAAGGGTTTCAAGAGTGGTTTGATTTTTCGGACATCAATGCCAAGGAAGGCCAGGAGCGTATTCTAGGCGAAGAATCGCAGAGCGGAATTGTAACAAGCTTACATCACATCCTGAAACCATTCTTACTACGCCGTGTGAAGACTGATGGTGAGTGTGAATTGTTTAGTGAAATACTGCTAAGAAAAAAAAGTCTCTTACCTTTCTTTCTCTCTCTCTATATATATTTTTTCTTCATCACAACCACTAGTTGAACACTCATTGCCAAAGAAGAAGGAGTACTTGCTGTATGCTCCTCTAACGCCAATTCAGAAAGAGTGGTACGATGCAGCTCTCAGCCGTGATATCCGCAACTTCTTGATTCATAAGAAGGCTGGACTAGACACCCCAAAGAAGGAAATGGGAGTGGAGAAGAGCAAGAAAGAGGAGGGAGAAGAAGAGATTGTGAAAGAAGACGTCGAGAATACGGAAGAGGTTACTGTTGAACAACTTGATGCGATTATCGATGCTGAAGAGGAACAAAAAGAGAAAGAAGAGCTGAAAGATAAAAAATTGGACGGCTCTAATCGGAGAACACGTGGAGGCGTCAAGTCGTACAAGGAGGAATCAGACGCCAAGTTCTTTAAAGATCTGGAGCAAGGAAAGGCGGTTGAAAAGAAAGACGAAGAGGAACAATTGACAGCACTTCAAGTTGATTTGCGTAAGGCAAGCAAGTCTGTCAGCAACATGAAGCTGATGAACATTGTGATGCAACTTCGTAAAGTGTGCAATCACCCCTTTTTATTTGACTGGCCCTTAGATCCCAAAACGAATATGCCTGTGCTCTCGGAGGACTTGTTGAATGCTTCTGGAAAGATGCTGGTACTGAGCCGACTACTTGAGGCTCTGTTCAAGCGGGAGCATAAGGTTTTGATCTTTTCCCAGTTCACAACTATGCTGGACATTATCCAGGACTGGGCTGAGATCTACAAGGGTTGGGTGTGCTGCCGCATTGACGGTGCAGTGCCACAGGAAGATCGGCGAAAACAAATTGCAGAGTTCAATAGGAACAAAAACCTCAAACTATTTTTGCTGTCGACTCGTGCAGGAGGTCTGGGTATTAACTTAACATCCGCGGATACTGTCATTATCTTTGATAGTGACTGGGTAAGAAGACTATTTATTCGCACATTGGCAGCAATACGATAGGAATTTTTTTTTTTTTTTGTTAATGAAATTGACTATTTGTCTTTTGATCCTTCATAGAATCCTCAAATGGACTTGCAGGCGCAGGATCGCGTGCATCGTATTGGTCAGACAAAACCCGTAATGATTTATCGTTTGGTGACCGCCAACACAATCGAAGGCAAGATCATTGAGCGGGCCAGCAGCAAACGCAAACTGGAGAAGCTAGTAATCCATAAAGGCAAGTTCAAGAAGCCACCCTCGGCTGGTACGAGCGCAGCAACTGATCGTGCAGCCACACTGTCGGACCTGGCAGAAATGCTTGCTCAAGATGATGGAGAAAAGATTCAACTTGCAACCAAGGACGATGTGGTTATATCGGACAAGCACTTGGAGATGCTATTGGATCGCAGCGATGCTGCATACGAGTCTATTGGAGTGGCTACGGCCGAGGGAGATGAGGATGGGGGAGCATCGATCTTTAAGGCTGTGGATGAAGTTCGGGACGACCAGAACGATATCCTTAAGGTAGACAAGATGGCATCCGCTGTGTAAGCAAATGTTATTTTTCATATGGTCAATATTAACACCTAAAGAAACAAAATAAATATATATCCTGCATTTTTAATAAAACACACCGGTCACATTGTTGAGTTTTTGTTTGCGTCAGGGAAGCCGATCTGCGCATTCTTTTTTTTAAATTCTCTAAATTTGCATCTATCCCATTTCATTCCTCCTTCCTTGAGTAAAAAGAAAAAGGCTCTATTACAATGGGCAAAAAGAAAAAAAGTGCACGACGTGTCAGTCAAAGTGAATTTGAAGCAGGTACATATGAGCCTGAATTTAAACTTGACTTTTGAACTTACTGCTAGTGCTGTTAGTGCATTTGTATCGCATTTTGTTTCGAACATGCCATTGATACAGTGCTTGAAATTGACTGTGGTGATAGGTGACGCTCTACTGCCAGAAATTTTCGCTGAATCAGGGATAAAGAAAAAACAGGATTCCAACAGTGCCAGTACAACTGCGCTTTCAGCCTCTAATGCAGGTCAAATGAGCGAAAGGATTGCAGGAGCGCTCGTGTCAGCACCAACAACTGTATCAGAATTGGTAGAATCGAATACGGCATCAACGTCAGAAGAGACTGTTGCACAGGACTTAGCAGGACTATCACAACATGAATCCTCTGAACACTCCAAATCAGCAGGCAAGGATGGTAAATGTCAGCATGTCAAGGATGCAGTCAAGCTTTCTAGTCTGCGTAAGGAAATTAAAAAACAAAAGGATTGGAACCATTGCCGACGATGTTTGAATGCAGAAAGTAAGGCTGCGAAGAAGAGGCTCGCGCAGCAATCACTGGAATCATCGTTAGCAGGATTGACTGTTTCATCATCCATGGATAATAACAAAAAGGACAATGAGGTTGTTATCGCTGCAGAGGAATTGTCACCAGAATCATTATGGATGTGTTTGAGTTGCTGTGAGATCAATTGTGGTAGGATGATTCATAAGCATGCAATAACACACCATAATGAAAAAGACAATAAACATCCGTTGGCAATCAATTTAGGCACCATGGACTGTTGGTAAATATAATGATAGTCAATAGCCATACCCGGAGTGGAGAGAGGCTTATTCATTTGGAAGTTCAAGGCACAAAGTCGCTTGATGAAGATGGATGAAGACTCTATTTGTGTTTATTGATGTTTATATGCTTTTTATTAATAGGTGCTATAGCTGTGATAATCAGATTGTACCAAGTAAGAATAAAAATCAGGTCATTCGGGAGTGTCAGGCTATTCTCGAGGACGGACGTTTGATCAGGCAGTCCAAAATGAGAGGTAATACTTTGCTTTGGACAAAAAATTATCTATAAACCTTTATTGACCTCTATCCTATTGTATCTTTAGCTGCTTCTGCAGCTGCTTCTGCAGCTGCTTCTGCAGCACCTTCAAAAAAGTCCAAAGGGTCTTCTGCCGCGGCTCCTGGTACACGAGGCACTATCGCTGCACCCATATCCAAGGCTAAAGTGTATACGCCTGGTTTGAAAAACCTTGGAAACACATGCTTTTTCAACTCTGTTGCTCAGGTACACGGCAAGAAAGTAGCATATATTTATATATATTTGAACTGCTTGATAGATCTTATACTAAATAGCCCTTTTAAACATCGTATTGATATATTTGCTTGTTCTTTTTTTGTAGGTTTTGACAGAGTCAAAGTCCTTGAGGGCTATTCTTTCCGAAAATGAACAAGAGGCTTCTGTATCCTCCAAATCACCGGCTGCAGTTACAAACTTAGGATTGGGTCCGCTAACGACCAGTTTCAAAGGATTTTTGAATACAATGTGGAAACAACAAGGCGGAGTAGTTGCACCCAATGAATTGTTTATGCAGATTACAAGGAAATGGAAAGTTTTCCGAGGCTTCCGGCAGCAAGACAGCCAGGAGTTAATGCGCTATCTATTTGACGGTATCAAGCAGGAGGAGCTTGACATGATCAAACGTCGGCTCGCAGAAGAAGGAGAGACTGGAAATGAAAAGGTTATGAAAGAAAACGAAAAAGTAAATGGGGACATCAAGGAAACATATAATGGTGAGGCAAAGAAGAGCAAGAACCAAGAAGAAGAGAACCAAGCTGTTGAAGGGCCATGTAAGTATACTCCTTTTATTGAGGGTTGCTTCTCAGGAGAACTCGTCAGTGTCATTGTCTGCGATGCGTGTAAGAAGGTAATGCCTTTTTTCATGGGACTATGTGTTGATGAAAGCTTGTAAGTATCGTAGCTGATATGAATAATTAAAATTTTAAATAGTGTTCTTATGCACCGGAGGACTTCTTCGATCTCTCTCTACCTGTTCGCAACTTTTCACAAACAAAATCACAATCATCATCTTTGGAGTTTGGTTCGAACTTAATGGCTCGCCTCCTTGCTCAATCCAAACGGAATGCAATCACAGCAGGCTCAGAGATCAAGACGACTGACTCCGGTGCTTCGGATGGTGAGGATCTCATCCTGGAGAACAAGCCCTCGGAAGCACATTTGCAGCATGTCGAAAAGGTGCTCCGAACCATTGGTCAATTTGATTCAGAAGCTCTTTCAGTTCAACGGTCATTGAACCAGTTTACCAGCGTAGATGTCTTGGATGGCGATAATAAGTTTGCATGCGAAAACTGCTATAAATTGATCAAGGCTTCAGCAAACAAGGGAAAGAACGATTGTAAGGAGCAGGAGCAGAAACAAGAGCAGAATCAGGAGCATGAAAAAAATCAGGAGCAAGAACAGGGGGAGGAGCAGGAGCAGGAGCAGGAGCAGGAGCAGGAGCAGGAGCAGGAGCAGGAGCAGGAGCAGGAGCAGGCTGAAGAGATAGTGAGTCTGGAGATAACAGCGACGAAGCAGGGTACAGAGGATACCAAGTCGGTTAAACAAAACCCATCAGAAACGCTTCAATCTGATAAGCAACAGAACAGATTAGAGGAAGATCAGGCGGCGGATTCAGGGACAGAATTCATGCCTAGAGATGATGACAACGATGATGACAACGATGATAGAGGAATACAGACGGATCGACTCGGCAACACAATCCCTAAAAAGCCATCCCAGGACAAAAGAACTGCTGAAAAAGAGAAGATTATACAAGAAGAACCCAATTATATTTTCCGCAAGGCCTTCAAGCGATATTTAATTTCAAAGTTGCCCCCAACGCTTATTCTACACTTGAAGCGCTTTGAGCAGTCTGGACGGTTCGGCCAAATGCGCAAGATTGATGATCATGTAGAAATCCCTGTCACTTTGGATATGAGCCCTTACTTTATGCCTGCGAGTGAAATCGAGCATGAAGATGAGGAGGATAACCAAAATCCCAGCAAATCTAACCAGTATTATTATAATGGTGATTTGTCAAAGAGATACAGGTTGTATGGCGCCGTGGTACATATGGGTACACTAGGTGGTGGACATTACATTAATTATGTACTTTCGTCAAAAGTAGTTGTTCCCGAAGACACTAAGGCTACCGAAGTGGTGTCGTCAGGAAAGAGTCTGAAGAGTAATAATAGTAGGATCAATACAAAAGTCGACGGGCAGGAGTTACCGGATGTTTCCTTAGCAATGCTGACGGCACAGCAGGGAAAGAAGAGGAAAAATACGAAGAAATCTACTATTCCTACAGGTGCCACAGGCAATGTATCGATCCCACAAGACGATGTTGCAACTTCGCAGGACAACATTGTGGCTCCACAAGACAACGTTACGATTCCACAAGACAACGTTACGATTCCACAAGACAACGTTGAGACTCCACAAGACAACGTTGAGACTCCACAGGACAATGTTGAGACTCCACAAGTCAATATTATAGAGCAAAGCAAAAGTGAAAAGGAAGAGGATGTTGTAGACACACGGCAATGGATTGCATGCAGTGACACCAACGTTCGAATGGCTAGTCTTCAAGAAGTCCTGGCAAGTCGCGCATACTTGCTTTTCTATGAGCGATACTAGAGAGAAAAATAGTATATAATAGAAAATGACCAGTTCTTTAACTAGCCAAGTACATATTTGATGATTTGATGACTATAATTTTATTTATTTTTCATTGTAACAATTAATTCTCAAAGTTCGTTTCCAACAGTAACCCAGTAGTCCCTCAGGTTGTTCTTACGTCCAAAAATCTCGAGATAACGGCCATTGGGAACCAGTTCCTCAATGAGCTCATACAATTCCTCAGGCTTTTGGCTCTGTCCACGACGTTCTGAAAAGATGACATCAGATCCGATGGAGTGCCTGCATCCTGGAGGATCTTCGCCCTAGAGGGCAATATTAAAAAAAAAAAAAAAAAAAAAAAAAAAAAAAAAAAAAGAAGAGAGATGTTCAGCAACACATCATTATCAATATAAGATACGACCGTATATCTTTTTTTTTTTTTTTTTTTTTTTTTTCCTACCTTCTTTCCTACAAGACATGTTTCCTTGGCGTGCTGAAGATAATATCCATGTCCCTTTGCCATTCTACGATTAACAGTCTGCTTTACCCATGTAATATCATCTACATAGCTAAAAATAAACAGATAGAAAGAAGCGAATCAATGGGCCTGAATGATGAAGCGGTGAGAGAGATAAAAAGCGTATACGCCATTGAAAGTCGTAATTCCTGGCTACTAAGGAGTATTGAGATAAGTGGCTATCTATCTTTACCTGTATCCCCATCTTCGCATCAGATCAAATGCTTTGGCATATTTGTTGTTGATGACCCAGATGAAGATGAAGCCATTGGAACTTAATTTTGGTACTGGTAGCTCTTCAATACAGATATCTGGTAGTTGTTGATAAGCAATAGCAACCTAGGACAGCGTATGTGAGATAAGAACGAAAGATAAAGATAAAGGTAAAGGGTAAAAATAAAATAAGGACATGAATAATTAACTTACTCCTCGAGTTGGTGCATGGGTAGCTAATTGCCATGGTGGATCCATAAGGATTACATCGAATTGACATTCTGCAGCCAGGCTCTATGATGTATGCAGGAGAGGGAGTGACATAAAGTATCCTGCTTTAGCTTCCAATGTCCTTTCCACATACGAGGTCTTCAATGTTTAAAGAAAAAGAAAAACCTACATCCCAGTCATAAGTCATAACATTGGCCTTGATAGGCACACACCATTCTGGCGCTTCAAATTCCTCCAAGTCATCCACTTCTTCTTCCAAATCCTCGTCTGCTACTCCTGCACCATTACTAGCATTTCCACTACTGGTACCGGTGCCTATTAAACATCCTGTCCCTGAAGCATTATTGCTATGTGCTTTTCCTTCGTCTATGTCCAATGATGCTTCCAATTGTTCGATATCAATATTAATTTGATCCAACATTGCAATGAGTTCCTTTTCTCGTGCTAATAATTTTGCAAGACGGCCACTTGCAGTTAGTGTTGGGAACAGCAAGGCATTGGCAGAGCTGGAGCGAAAGCCGTGGCTGTTACTGCCATGACCTCCAGACCCGGACGCAGATCCATTGGCGCTGGTACTGGGCGAAGATACATTGCCAGTCTCTGAATCGTTCCCGCTGTCAGTCGCCATAGCGACCTCATCCGTAAGGCTCATGACTTTTCACTTTTTTTTTTTTTTTTTTTTTTTAAGAATGTCAAGACAGCAGCAATGTGGCAGCAAAACAGTTTTGTTTATTTTTGAAAAAGACGCGCTAGTGACTGCAAGCTAAATTTCATGATTTCATTTCCTATTAGAGAGAGCATTTATAATCTTTTGACTAAATCAAAAGACACCATTCGAGCGCAAGTAATTATATCCATGTACCAACAAACTCTGTTTGGCAAACGTATTGTGTCCATTAACCTTGATAGCTGGCTCCGAGAAAAGACTTGCCGTGGAAAGATTGAACGCCAGAGTCAACCCAATAAGAATTACAGGTGGAACTGACACTTTTCGTCCGACTGTGTTGCTCAACATGTCGGAGACAATGGTTCCAGCACCTTGAATCAAAAAGAAGACTGTCATAGAGCCAGGACTAATATGATACAGAGAGAAAAAAAACATCTCGTGCATCAGTCCTGACATCAAGAAAACAGCCATGACAGGTAACGCTCGCTCTAGTTGCATAGCCAACGATTTGTTCATGGATGATATTCTTGGGGTCAGGTATTTTTGAAGGAGATGGTGCACAGGCTTGAAGCCTAGGTCGACCCAGATTCTTTTAAAAATATGGTGCCATCGTCGCCAAAACTCGGCAGGGGATGTGGCAAATCCTGGAAATTGGTGTCGAACCAATGTCCATTCTGTATCATGAATCAAATTTCCGGTGGTGACCGCCCAAAGAATCATGATGATGTACCAAGCCAATGTAATACCGAAAAGCACCCCTACGGCCAGAAAAGAATCGAACAGCATTCGCCCGGTGAGGGAGAAGCCCTGAATATCCTCATATGTTAGGAAGCTGCAGTAGAATAGAATGCAATCTAGCACAGTTACATAGAGCAAAACACGTGGGAGATAAGCGCTCCAGTGTTGGGGGTTGGGATCCGTAGGTGGAATGTAAACATGTTTGACGATCTTTCCCTTGTTTAGCTCAGTTTTACTAATGTCACTAGAAAGGCTAACACTGTTACTGCCGTTACTGCTGCCATTGTTGTTGATGGTAGATGGTGATGGTAATCCTTGATTAGATCTGTCAAATCCTGATGCTGTATCCTTGGTTGATTTTGAGATCTTGTCCAACTCACCGCGAAGGTGAGTCTGCTGTAGCTCGAGCTCATGCCGCTGAAGCTGCTCTTTATTCAAAGGGACCTTGCGGAAGGGCTGCCAGACCTCAACCCACCAATCATCAAAATTGAGAGTTGGCTCTTTTCCTGTCCTCCAAGGACGGACATAGTACAAGTCGACCATGCGCATTAGTACGCAAGCACAGGCAGTGTCATGGAGGAGCTGGGAACCTGGTGAATGGAGAGTGGTGAAGAAAATCGGAGCTGTAAATAAGCCAAGGAGTAATGGAGCAGCGATACATTGCTTCTGTAAGCGCGGAAGTGGTAAAAGCAAGAGGAAGTAGAGACTGCATCCAAAGATGAGGAAGATACTGAAGTAGTAGCAATCGGGGAGAGGGATCTGCAAAGAGTTTTGACCAAGAAGAGGAGGCGCAACAGGTAAAGAAGGTGGAAGAGAACTAACAAAGGAGCTAAAGGGGATCAACTTGTTGAGTGTTGATTTGAGCTGGGTCATGGATGCTGTTATTATCTCCATGGTGTAGGCAATAGTGTAAAGGCTAAAGCAATAGTGTAAAGGTGATGAAAAGTAAAAAAAAATAAAAAAAAAAGCCTTCTATTCTGTAATTTATATAAGTTCATACCCTCGACAATAATGTACCAATTTAGAAAATTATTTTGAAATGATATTTGCAATGCCATTTTCCTTTTTTGTCTTGTTATTATTTTTGGATCATTTGAAAACAAATGCACAGACGCTCATTAACTCTTTTTTTAAATCCATCTTCAGGCTCGAGACTACATAAACATCCCAATCTCTTTCTAGTCGACACAATCCTCGGTCGAGTAGAGCAACAATGTTGCATCGCAAAGCCAGGTCCAATCCCTAAAGCTTACAAACTTGATGACTGCTATGGAGCATACGAAGCTATTTGGTTATTGTACAGAGGGTCTTCTATACGCTCAGTTTCTCTTTCATTGGATGACAGACTTACCATCCCGATGAAGATTAGGCTATTCTACGATTACAGAGGCCTACATGTTTGGTTTTGTTTGGTTTCCCTTGAAACATTTTGTGTGTTTTTCCTTGGCTTCTGCTGAACGTACCCGTACGGACAATGATACATGTCAATGAGCTGTGCATGTCCTGGCAACATGTGGAGCGAACCGTAGCGTTACTGAATCCATAACGATAGATGATAGAATCTGAAGAGCATTTCAAACTCATTTGACCCCTTTTATCCGATCCAGGGCCATCGATTTATGTAACACGCAACGCCTCAGGATGTAGAGAGAGAGACATGAAAAGACTTATTTCATCATCCGACAGGCCATTCATTGCACATGAGGCATCCATATTCTTTGAGTCGAGGTACTGGTGTTGGACACGTGTAATACACCAGTTCCTACACACCTCTGTCCAGTTCCAAATCCAACAGTCTGGTTTTATTGATTAAGGTGACTAGGAGATATCAGGATCAGACTCCAAGAAGATGAATACATTTATTTATGCTTTTTTTTTTTTTAAAAAAAATCCTCCTGGAGCAGCAAACCGACCAAACGATTTGCGAAATACGTTCTTAAATGTCTTAAATGTATAACGTGGTTGTATCGTTGAAATGCCACCTTTCTTTTAATGACTAGATCAAAGCTCGTGTGCTTCACTTCGACATGATCCTCCCATACTCTGATGTGACTTTTAGATTACGGATACCCGCTGATATACTCCAAGATAAAGGTATTTCAATTGGATTCACATTCATTTTAATAGTTCTTTCTTCAGCTCTTCTTAATAAATTATAATATTCCAAAAGCTGATTTTCCTCTCTGCCATTGCGCCCGATATCCAAAATGAAGCGTTATATGATTAAAAAACTTTGGGCATCTTTGGGAACATTCCTGACAATGCTTGCAGGACAATGCAGCAATTTGATCCTCTCTACTTTTTGAAACCAAGATCAAAAAGCATTAGGAATTGGCATGTTGTGATTGTTCAATGCTACTGCCAATTCTGGAGGTACAATGGCACACATTGGGGCTAAGTGGTTGGACTCGGGTTTGACCCACAAATATATATTATTGAGCAGTAAAGAGATCGAAGATCAAGGTTGGGAACCCTGCGGTTGTTCATCTTTCTGAACAGCATGAGAAGGATTTCATAGCGGGCAAAGACCTTGGCGAGAATGGGCAGGGTAGCCATTGTTTTTGCTCTGATTACCGTTGTTGTTGGTTGTGGTGGTGAAAGGAAGTAAGTTTTTTAAAACAATGGACCATGTGGTTGAAAATATCGAAATTAAAGCTTGTATCCTTTTTTCAGGCACAAACAGCTTCCCATCACATTGACTTTCGCATTCATTTAATCATTCACCACATCTCTCACATCCATCCATTCAATCCTTTCCACATCATTGACTACCTTGATCTCTTTCTCTTCATTGATAATCATTTTAATTCTTACTACTTGTTCGTTCTCTCTTTGCTCTCTCTCTTTCTCTTTTTTTTTTTTTTTTTTTTTTTTTTGCGAATTGTACATTGCAACCATCAACAAATAAGACAACAAATGTGTCGGCGGCGGATCAGCAAAGCATCGCATTCACTTTCCTCTTTCTCCCCCTCTAAATCTTGCTCTTGCCACGCCAGACTTTACTGTAATAATTTATTTTTTTCCCGTCCTCAACTCAGGTCTGGCTCCATATACCCTTCTACATCTACCTCTGAAGACTCCGTCACCATGTCTCCTTTTCAATCCTTTTCTCCAATATTTTTTTCTATCTATTCAAACCGCAAGCCAGCTTTCCATTGGAAGAATCTTCATACAATTTGTGTCTTAATTATAGCCTCTGTCTTACTCTCGTCAGACTTGATCTTTTCGACAAGTCATGGTCAAGTTTCTGCAGAGCCCCTATCATTACCATCACTACAATCACGCCTATACCTCCCTCCTAAAGGCGCTACAATCTATGTCCCTGAAAGTGAGAAAAAGCCCCAAGATCCATTACCATCATTGCCAAACGGACCAACATTGCTCGGCTTTTCATCCAAGGCTAAAGCACCGATTAAAGATAAGAATAGCACCATTGGAGTAGGGGCGAATCCTACTAATATCATCAGTGTGCCGCTACAGGATTTGATGGCCGATACTGTGGTATGCTTTGTATTATTCTTTTTTTTTTTTTTTTTTTTATTGCGCCCTCCCGATCCAATGTTTACATGTTATTCCTTTGACCTAATCAATGACGAAGTAGTTTCATGCTGCACATCGTTGATGTCTCTGCTTCCAATTTTTTTTTTTTTTTTTGTTTTACAATGCATGTAATACTTTTTTGTGTCAATCACTATTTTTCTGTAGCGCCCGATATTTTTAGTGCTCACGAACTAATTTTTTGTTCCCATTCTTTTTTTCCGTGCTCATTCACTATTCCATTCACTCGTCATGTCAACTGTAATCTGTCTATTGGAACAATACTCCTCCCCTTAATTTTGTGTCTGTGTCTAAATCGACGCATCATGCTCTACATTTTACCTTCAGTATATCGGTAAGTATAAATGAAGTCGGTACACGCGTGTTAGATGTTCCAAACCTTTGTGTGATGGAAACTTTTTTTTTTTTTTTTTTTTTTTTCGATTTGTTTGTCGCACATTCTTATAAATTGAATGAATTAATTGACCGTTATGGTGATACCTTCTCACTCTCGGGCAACAAACAGGCATGATCTCGTTGGGAACACCAGCTCAGAACTTCTCCATGGTGTTTGATACTGGTAGTAGTGATATGTGGGTGCCAACACAGGCCTGTAAATCAATATCATGTTTGACACTACTGCGGTATAATTCGACAGCATCTTCTACATATCATGCAGAAGGAAAAGCATTCGACATTAAGTATGGTGACGATTCACATGTCAGTGGAGTAACTGGGTTGGACCACATGCATATTTCTGGTGCAACTATCGCCAACCAATCCTTTGGGATGGCCTCAGTAGATGACTCGACTATTGCCAAGAAAGGGATCGAGGGTGTTGTAGGACTTGGTTTTGGACGTGTAGCCAATGTTAAGGGCTACACGACCATCGTAGAGACTATGCTTGCCCGCAAGATGATTGTTCAACCCATTGTCTCGCTCTGGATGGGAAGACAACGTATGGGAGGTTCGAATGAGGGTTCTGGAGGTGCGTTTATTTTTGGTGGAGTCGACACAACAAAGTACATAGGCAACTTTACATGGGCACCCATTGTAGACAAGAACACGTGGAAGATTCGTATTAATGCAGTATCTATAGCAGGAACAGACTTGGATCTCTCTGGAAACGCATTGGTTGACTCTGGTAAAACTCAATAAGCATCATGCTAATTGTATTTGTACTGAAACACTATACTTGATAGGATGGAATAGATGGGCTTCTATTTATTATTATTATTATCATTGTTATTGTCATTGTTGACTTTTTTGACAGGCACGTCCTTGATCATTTTGCCTGCTAAGGTTGCATCTGTTTTTCACGAGCACATACCAGGGGCCATTCAGGTATAAACATTTATACATTTATACGGCATAAAATGAAGGAGTGGATTTTTTTTTTTTTTTTTTTTTTTTTTTCAATTGCATGGAGAAGGACTTTGAATGTTAAATATCAAATGTCAAATGTTACACTAACAACAAGCAATGCCTTCTTTTGACAGGCACCACAAGTAGGATGGATCCTTCCTTGCAATACAAGTGTAGGTGACCTTAACTTTACGATCAGTGGTCAGCAATTCCGAGTGCCAGCCGAAGAGTTAGTGGTATTGTTCAGGATTCCTGGCTATGCAGAGTATTGCAAGAGTGCTATCGATGTTTCCCTTTCTGCTTCGGAATCAGACTGGATATTGGGAGCATCGTTCCTGAAGAACGTCTACAGTGTTTTTGATTACCGCTCTCTTCAGATTGGGTTTGCACATCCTTCCAATGTCTACAACACACTTGCCAATATCACCTTATTACCAAATCTCTCTAATCCACCACAAGGAAATCAAGGAAATGGCAATGAGTCTAATGGAAGCCTGCCTGGCCAGGGCAATGGATCGTTTGATGTGAATGAATCCAATCGATCTTTTCCAGGAGGAGTAAGTGTATAAAATTTGCCTTAATTATTATGAGTTTGGGGAAGTCCCCACCCCCTTTTTGACTAATGACTAAATGTTACCTATGGTTCTATTGATCTCTCTCTAGATTAATGTCATGTTCTATACGTTTACAACGATAATTTGTACACTCTTGGTCGTTTGTGGGTTCTGAGAATAAATTAAAAGTTGGGAAGTTGAATCAGAAATGAGTCGGTCGCTGTCACAAAATGCACAATCACGCGATTTGGAGCCAGTGAGTCAATACGAACCCCATTTCTTTCTGGCATAGAAAGGTTCATTGATGTGGAAAAAAAGCTTTAGTATGACATTTCTGTCTTGAAAGAACAACTTGTCTCTCTCTCTCTCTCTCTCTCTCTTTTTTTTTTTTTTTTTCCTCTCCTCTCATTCTAATTGTGCATCACCCTCCTCTTTGAACTCACTCTGATTGCGGTTGCTCATTCTCTTTCTTTCTTGTAGACTATACTTCATCGAATAGAAAATTTTCCTCCTTGATACCAATCATAGATCAATACCTTACTACAATCATAACTTTACTTGTGAATAATATTTCCATACACAGACTATTGTCTCTTTGCTTTTCCAGTTCAACTCTACTCAAAAAAAAAAGTCTCTTATTTGTATATTTCATTCTCCATTTTCGTCATGATGGCTACTCATCGTAATACCCCTGCTGCAGTAGAGCAGGCACCTTTAGGATCTCCTATCCCCAATGTCCCCCATGCCATCTCTGTGTCCCTCCCTACGTTCAAGGATAACGTTGATTACGAAGAGGCTGCTCCTCGTGTTGTCAATGCTATGGTTTCGGGCTACCCTCGCTTCTTTGTTAGTTTAAAAGTCAAAGAGGTAAAAAAAAAAAAAAAAAAAAAACTCATTTCTTCCCATGGACACGGCTGCAATTACATGAGCAAAACGAAACTCGGGCTCAAACTAGCCAATCGAGTCCCCTTTTTACAGCCGTTGCTGATAATATTTTTCTGTTCTATTGGGGGACGTTGAATGTTCAAATTAATCTTTTCATCTGTGCAACCAATTGATCCATGCCCCTTTTTTGATTTTCAATTTTTTGACAGCTTATCGCAATCTGCGAGAAAAAGTATGGAAAGCCCAGTGAGGCTTCGTTCTTGTGGCCTTCACGCAAGGTCTCGGAAAGATGTCGCCACTTTGTGGAGCGCTACTTTGTGCCGACGATCGCAACGGATGACTCGACTCCGACACCTCGCGATCCTCCGGGCGCAGGAACAGTCAGGATCGTTGAATTTACTATCCAAGCCCCAGCTTCGGAGCTGAAGCCGGACGGGATTAAGCAAGTCAAGGTGTTTGCGACCTTCTTCCCTAAAGAGGCGTATTCGGTTGCTAAACAGTTTTGGCAGCATGCGGGAGATATCGTTTCATCTCGTCAGGCAGCGTTCTGTTTGAGATGGTTGCAATTAAATGCGGAGGAACAAAAGAGACAGCAGGATGAGGCATTGAATCTGAAGAGCAATGCGACTCGTATGCCTCGTGGTAACAGACATTACAGTGCTACTAGACCGACTTTGACCTCCTCTTCTTCTTCGTCTGCTTCTTTGGATTTAAATGGAGGTATGGCAGCAATCCAACTGCAGGATCGCAAGGTAGATGAAGAAGACAAGCCTGTTGAAGGGGAAGCGGAGGGCATCGACAGCCGTGACTATGAAGTCTATGTAGAAGAGCGTTATGGACGCAATTTAGATCTATCGTTTGCGCCCAAGGCCAAGATTGCGCTCCGTCGTCGTATTGCAGCCCAGGTGGCACATCATGCTGGACCTAATTGGACAGGCACGGGCGAATATGTTACGGAGGAGGATGTTTATCTGTATCCAACCGGCATGTCAGCGATCTACAACGCTCATCGGATTGCCATGACTCTGTTCCCAGAACGAAAGTCAGTTTGTTTTGGTTTCCCTTATACGGATTCACTCAAGGTTCTGCAAAAGTTTGGACCTGGATGTTACTTTTATGGCAATGGGGAGGACCAGGATATCGAGACATTGGAGAAAGAAATCCTTTCAAAGACTGTTGGGGAGGATGTGAGGGAGGAAGACAAGATTTTGGCGGTCTTTTGCGAGTTCCCTTCGAACCCGCTGTTGAAGTCATCCAACTTGGTCCGTATAGGAGAGTTGGCGGAGAAGTATGGGTTCATGGTGATTGTGGACGAGACATTGGGTAACTTTGTCAATGTCCGAACGCTAGAATTTGCAGACATTGTTGTCTCGTCGCTTTCCAAGATCTTTAGCGGCGATAGTAATGTGATGGGTGGAAGGTAAAGTTTTTTTTTTTTTTTTTTTTTTTTTTTTTTAAACAAAAAAAGGAAATGAAAACATAGACGATCATGTATTCAAGATTGTTTTTTTTTTTTTTTTTTTTTTTTTTTTTTTTTTTTTTTTTTTTCGCCTAAACATAGCTTGGTATTGAACCCACAGAGAAAGTATTACAAGGATCTCAAGGAAGCTATTGGCCGTGAATATGAGGATCTGATGTGGGTCGAAGATGCTATTTTCATGGAGCGTAACTCACGCACGTTCCAGACGCGCATTGCTCGAATTGATGAAAACACAGAAATTCTTTGCGATTTTTTACGTGCTCATCCTAAAGGTAAACCAAAATGTAAAAAAAAAAAAAAAAAAAAAAAAAAAAAAAGTGAGGCAGGTTTTCTAATGCTCTTTCTTGGTTCCTGATTCTTCAATCTCCATGCTATTACAGTCAAAGAGGTGTTTTATCCCAAGTTTGTTACTGTGAAAAATTACTTGACACATAAGGTTGAGGGTGCAGGCTACGGAGGTTTATTCTCTGTGATGTTCAAGAATCAAAAGACAGGATCGCAGCAATTTTTTGATGCATTACCATTCTACAAGGGACCTTCGTTGGGCACCAACTTTACGCTTGCATGCCCATATACAATTTTAGCACATTACTATGAGCTTGAATGGGCTGCACAGTATGGCATTGAGCGTGATCTGATCCGTGTGGCTGTGGGACTGGAGGACCGGGAAGTGCTTCTCCAGGGATTCCAGAAGGCATTGGATGCCATCAGTGATGAGGAGTAAAAGAAAAAGAAAAGTAAAAGAAGCTGTTGTTGGATATAGCAAAAAAAAAAAAAAGAAAAAGAAAAAGAAAAAGAAAAAAAAAAAAAAAAGTGTAATAAAAGAGGAAAGAGTCCATACATCATGAATTACATGTGCATGTTACAAAAGAGCAATTCGCGTGAATGCGCAGCCAATGATCGAAAAGATAAAATGACACGCGGAATGGTGGCTTTCTTTGCCATTTTTCACTCGAACAACGCCGAAAACTTTGTCTCTCTCTCTCTCTTCTTTTCTATTCTTTACTCACTTTTAGCATTGTTCCTTCTCAATTGTCAACACTTTGTCATCACATTCACCCATTCATATAAACTATTAAATAAAAAGTAACTTAACTAAGGACGAAAACGACGCCGACTATCGCTACTATCACCATGGCCACCGAACCTACAGCAACTTCAGTTAGGGCTGCAGCTCGCCCAAAGATTGCTGGTGGACCCGCTCCTGAGAAACCATTCCCAATCAGGATGTCTGGCATTGTCATCAAAGGCTTTGGGCGTGGCAGTAAGGAATTGGGTATTCCCACAGGTAAAACAACAACAATAATAATAAATATATTCTTTTAATTACTCAATTGATCAAAAATCAACTTTACTGCGCTATTTTTTTGGGGAGAGGCTTTTTTTTTTTTTATGGATCAACCAACTATCATGACATTGTTAAATCTCACACAGAAAATCTTACTTTTTCTGATCATTTGATAGCTAATTTGCCAGAGGAGGCTATCGAAGCGCAGGGGCCTGAGTTGGAGACAGGCATCTACTATGGTTGGGCTCAGGTCGTAGTGAGGACTAAGCCATCATCATCAACAACAACAGCAGCACCGACAGCAACATCTGATGAGCCATCATCTACACCATCAAGATTGTCAACCTTGCCAACAGCAGCAGCAGCAGCAATAGCATCGTCAATATCAGCTTCATCCTCTTCCTCCTCATTAGCAACGGATCGTCCTGCTTCTGTATACCCTATGGTCATGTCTCTTGGTTGGAATCCCTTTTACAAGAATGAAAAGAAATCTGCAGAGGTCCATATCATGCACAACTTTCATCGTGATTTCTATGGTGATGAACTTCGTGTCATTGTACTTGGCTACATTCGTCCCGAATTAGATTATACTACTCTTGGTATGAGAAGAAAAAAAAAAACGATCTGTTACTTTTTTTTTTTTTTTTTTTTTTTTTTTTTTTGGTTAAATATGTCTAACTTTATAATTTTTTATCTTTTTTTTTTTTAAAAAAAAAAAAAAAAAAAAAAAAAAAAAAACAGAGGCATTGATCGAAGACATCAATATCGATATTGAAGTGGCCCATCGTTCATTGGAGCGACCCGATTATGCTGCCTTCCAGCACGATGAGATCTTCCAACAACTCTAGACGCATCATCTTTGTCGTTACTGTTAGTATCATTTTCTTTTTTCTTATTTAATTTATTTTTATTTCTATTTTTTTTTTTTTTTTTTTTTTCATCACAAGAATTACGACTATGCAACCATGCAAAAGAAAAAAAAAAAAAAAAAAAAAAAAGACATTTTCAAGTAGTTGAATGAAAAAATATAAATAGAGGAAAAGATAAAAAAAAATAAAAATGTAAACGTTGTCTTTTTTTTTTTTACCGCTCAAAGATGACGATAATATCTGGACGTCTAGCACGCATCCACATCCGGATATGACTCCATTCTCCCTCAGGCACAAGACCCAAAGAAATCCACTCCAGACTAGTCCAGTGTTTACAGATCCATGCAATCTCCTGTTCCCTGAGCATCGGGAAAATGGACCATGTCATACAGAACGATTCTAGATGACTGAGTCCTGCAAGTGGTTGCAAACCCATCAGATGCCCAGGTACAATTCTCTTGTAGCTCTCATTCTCATTTTTGTTCTTTTCCCTACTCTTCTTCTTCATACTTCTTTCCCTGTTGTTTTTTTGTCGGATCATCCCAGTCTCGCTATTGTCATTGTCATCTTCACTGTCTTCATCATCATCATCATCGTCGCTGTCATTGTTAGCATCCTCGTCTTCAAAACTGTCGTGATAATAATCTCCATGGCTGTTCAATATATGATGATCGTTCAAGTAGTCGGATCCATTGCTAAAGTGTCCCGTTCTGTCTACAGACTTTCCTTTTCCCTTGTTCATGTTTATGCTCATGGCCATGCCCATGAACTTTTTGCTTTGGCGCTTGTTTTTATACGTATCTTTCCCTTTCCCTTTCCCCTTGCCCTTGTCTTTATCGTCAGGAGAGTCATTATTGCTTGGGCCAAACTCGCTTTCGTCACCCGTTACCGAGTTCTGTCTACTCTTCGTCTTCGCACCATTTCCTCGTGAA
Source organism: Lobosporangium transversale (assembly GCF_002105155.1). Lineage (NCBI taxonomy): Eukaryota > Fungi > Mortierellomycota > Mortierellomycetes > Mortierellales > Mortierellaceae > Lobosporangium > Lobosporangium transversale. The sequence goes on along the minus strand of NW_019029003.1, from coordinate 199,246 downwards.
AAGAAGCTTTTCATCCGGTCAAGACTTCTCTGTGTCCTTGATCCAGTTCTTTCTTTTCCAGACTCTATCGCTTCCTGGGGGCCATGCAATGGCTCTTTCATCTGGTCCGAGTCAGAAGACGAAAATTGTTGGTGGTGCAATAGCGTTGCCATTACTACGGGTGCTTGAGAATGACTATGATAGAATGGCTGCTGTTGTGGGGATACGGAATTCAAAGGGTAGGTAGAAAGTGGTACTAAGGACGACAGCGATGATGAAAGCGTTGCAGCCTGCTGAACCCCAAGATCGAACCGTCCACCATGTAACTCGAGCCTCTTCAATTTCTTTAACCGGCCCAATTGTTCAAAGAATACAAAGGTACAGTATTGAATATGGTTATACTGAGGAAAAACCGGCAAAGATGAGCCATTGTTCTTGTCCTTGGACGAAGAAGGTCCGGATGAGCTTCCTTGCTGATGATAGTGATCTTTGTAATAAAGCTGAAAGTCCGCAGCCCCCTCATCTTGAAGATCAAATCCTCGGTCTGAAGACCCAGGTAGCTTTGGGTTTTTGACGCCAATGATAAGCGTCTCTAACCCATCACATGCCCACCACCGTGGCACTTGTGTCACACGTGTGGTTTCTGGTTCAAACTCAAACTCGTCTTCGGCTTCAGACCCGACCTCTGAAAAGGCGGCAAAATGGCTTACATTTCGCTTCTTGCTCCTTCTGACAGTCGCAGCGGCTATCTGACGGTCATGCTCCTCAATCATTTCAATCATATCCTCGATCTGCAGCATGGCCCGACTGGTCGAAAAGTGCTTCAATGCTGGCATATGTCGAAGGAACCAATCTACCGCTTTGGAGCTTAATTCACGACAACTAGTTAGATCAAGTCGTTCCAAATGTGGACAGTTTTGTTGCAGGGTCCTTAAGGCTCGATCCTGAAAACGAACATAACGTGCGTCATACGATAGCAGGGCTGGGTACAACTTGATCAATTCAATCGCAGGATCATAGGGTTCTCCCACGGCAGCGAGCATTGGTTGTTGAAGATATCCAATTTGCACAGCCCCAGTATCATTGTTGTTATTTTCGGGCCCTCCACTAGCGTAGTTGGTCGTTAAATGCAGATGCTTAATCTTTGGGCAGGACTGAGCAACGCTTTGTAAGAACTGTTGTTTCCAGCTCCAGTAGCTTGTACTGAATACATCCATCTCTTCTAGTGCAGGACATCGTTTGAGGAGCTGCACAAAGTCTCGTTCTGGCATCCGAACCTTTTTTAATTTGAGGACTTGTAGGGGGAAGGAGAGCTGACATTGCTGTTGTAGCTGTGTCTGTGCCAGCCGGCTACGACGAGATCGTATTTTTGTTGCAGGACTTGTTGCGGTTCCTGACGGTTGGGGTGGTAATGGAGATGATGATGATGACGGTACGGACACGCTATGAGTATCATTTGAAGTAGGATCTGTGGTGGCGTATGGATCAATAAGATGAGAAGGCATATCTAAGTAAGCACCTGCCTGATCGTTCATACTGGGCCCGTTACCCTGTACTTTGAGCACTTTAGGCGCCTGTAAGCGTGCGTATTTGAGATGCCATGATGTTCCCGAATACATTCTACTTGCTGAATCAAGCCTCCTATTCTGCTCACTTTCAATCGCAACTTCCAAAATCTCTCCTTGCTCGCCACCACCATTGTCATAACCACTATGGTCGTCCTCGTCAGTATCGTCACTGTCAAAATAATCGCCCAGAACTTCTAAAGAATTAGCTGAGCTGGGCACGGCCTCTTCGTCCCCAAAATCGACGAGCCCGATCATGTTTCTGTCCACTGACAGGTACTGCAGTTTCGGACATGACCTCAACACCTTATCAAGCCGGATCTCATCCCTCCATTCATAGCAGCGCAAACAGATATCCAGATAGGTCAATTCTGGGACAAAAGGCAGAATCGCTGTCAAGAACGTCTCCAACCGAAATAAGCCTGTCAACGTGAGCGACGTCAACTGTGAGCGATGGAGGAGTGGAGGTTTTTGGAGTATTGACTCATTCAATATGCTGTGCGGTAGTTGTTTATGGAAATGAACTCCTCGAAGCGGTAAAGGCACAGGACGATAATGCGGTTGGCTCGAGGGCTGAGACATAACCAAAGCAAGCTCATGCAAAGCCTTATCTATTGTCATGCGAGGACGACCTTGTATTATCTGCGTCTGGGTCGAAGGAAGACCATCAGTCGATAACGGTTGATCCACTCTGGGAGAGCCAACTGTGGTCCCTGCTGCAGATGTGTCACCACTCAAAAAATTTCTCATCCTTGCTCGCGGACCATTAGCCCGATTGGTTGTTCCAATCGTCGTTGTCGTAGACGAGGTCGCAGAGGATGGTTCGGGGGTTCGCACGGCTGATAGTTCAGCCGTCGTTGCAACAGCTGCAGAGGCTATGGGGGCTTCAGTGTCTGTTGTCCGCTTGCCATATTCAAATCTCAGGCTCTTGATCCGACCCCAATGGCTCCATATCCGCCGATGGACCTCTGGATCTTGATGGTCTGCCCATTTAACGTTTTTCCATATCAATGGCTCCCCAACCCCGTACCAGAACCGACAAACTCGTAGAAAAGCTAGTTGTGTCGAAGCAGGTTTCTGTGCACGAATCTGCAAATAAATATCTGGGCACAGTCCCGCTACTGTGGGTGTAGAAGCTGGAGACCCTGAAGAGGAATGATAGGAGTTTACATGAGGCAATGGAATGGATGTAGGGCATTGAAATTGGTGGAGCATATGCAAGAAGATCAATTCCAGTATTTCGGGGATAAACAAAGGGGATGACCTGCTTTTGCTGCCATTGCCGACTACACTGTTGCTGTTATTGCTGCTACTGTTGCTGCTGTTGACGTTAATGATGCCTCTCATAGCAATTGAAGACGTTGGTATCATGACGGCCTGCGACGCAGAATTAGAGGAAAGTGCGTTGGAGTCATCTCCATTAACAATACTGCTGTTGATTGCATCGTTGATATTCGAAGAAGATTTGGAAGAAATACTGGGCAATGGGGGGACATTCAGTCTACTCGATTGCGCCGAAGAAGACGCAGATGACATCGCCCTTGAAGGCTATGTAAGTAAAAGGTGTTATTACAGAATATCATTGTTTAGACCTGTTCTATTAAGTTTAGAAAAATAATTAACACATGTAATATATACCTTGCACGTGTGATCGCAACTAGAAATTAGATGTCTTTACAGGAATGAAATGAACCAAATGACCAGAAGTAAGGGAAGGAATGAGTATTGCTTCCGTAAGAGAGGGAGAGAGAGAGAGGAAGGAAATGACTGACTGACTGGCTGAAAGAATGAAAGAAAGAGAAAAGAGAGCGAAGCGCACACTCCACAAAAAAAAAAAAAAAAAAAAAAATGGTGCATATTTATGAGAGACATGGCATTTGAATTAGATCAGAGGTGTGTGCGTTATGCCCATGCATATGTATACATATTCATGCTTCGGTAACGGTTTGAAGTTTGTCGCAATGCATCACATGTTGTCGGAGTGTGTCTACCACCAAGACCAGCAAGGGCAGATGAAAATTAAAGAGATACATGCATGCAGCACATGTTGGGCGCTCCAACACAATGAAGCAAGTGTATTGATTAAAAATACTTTTTCTACGAGTACGACACATGATTAGGGTATGTTGTTGCTGCTATCCATTGTTGCTTTTCCATTACATGTACTAACAATCCTCCTCGTTAGCGACCTGGCTCACACATCAGACTGAGACCCATTAAGTACTCTTCCTCTCCCTGTATTGCTCGAATCACCGTCTCGCCTACATTAGATCCATTTACACTTCCGTTGGTTCCTCCTCCGCCAAAACTGCTATGAATATTCCCAATGCCAGCGCCTCCTTTCCACAAACTGCTGCTACTCTTAGATTTTGTCAAAAACTCGACCTCAATAACTCTTTGATGAACCCCATACAGTCCAGATGCCTTGACCAGTCTGCGTTCTACAATTTCCGAGATGTGATCCAAAGGACCACGGGACGAGTCTAGAGGACTATAATACCTATTATTGCTGTTACTGGCGTTATTGCCTCCTCCATTGATGTACTCTCCTTTCGTATCATCAAATGAAGGCGAATTGGGTCGGAAGACTCGTGCTTGGCGCAATAGTTGAGGCTCAAACCAGTAATCGGCTGATTTGGCCAAATCAACCGAATCTTCAACATATTGGGTCAGTTGTCTGAATTTGTCGAAATTCACCAGCTGTCCTTGGTCTGATTCTGCTTCAAAGCCGCAGCTCATGCCTGACCCGAGTCCTGATGTGCAAGCGACTAAGGGGTTGCTCTTTTCAACTAGTGTTGCGGCTGTGCCTGAAGTCCTTGAAATCTTATTCGTATTGATGCCATCTTTGGCTGAAACAGGAGGCGGCTGGCCATTAAACCTTGATGGAATCATCGTTGGATTACCATCAAGGATAAATGTGATATCTTTTAGCAAGATTGCTACATATGACAAGAAAAAAAAGTATCAGAACGAGGATCAGTATCGTATCAATCATTGTTAATTGTCATGTAAATGATTTAATTGAGAGTGAAACATACGCAAAAAGGGAATAGCAGGGGCCTCTATTTCCCCGAGTGCTTGACGGTAACACCTCATATTCCCACTTGGATCGAGTAGCTGTTCAAGTTGTTGTAGAGATTTCATCTCCCTCTTTTTGATAAGCTTCCAGGTCGCGGCAAGGCGACGCACTGGGGTCGAGATCAAGGCCGAAACAATGAACATGCATGTGTGCAAATTGTTGAGTGAGCGGCAAATCTAAATCAAGCAAAACATCACGCGTGACATTAATAATAATAACTGGCATCCAGTTGAGATTGGGATTGAAAAAATTGCTTCGCCATTTTCTTTTTATACCTTGGCTACTTCAATGAATTTCTTGATGAGCTGCTTCCTTGTCTTAGGGCTCCCAATGCTCAAGATCTCATGCGCAACCCAGTAACTCAGCTGTTATCACAGTATTCCCGTTTATAATATTAATTAAAATATTAATGGTAGTTGAAACATTATTATTCAATGTTGCTTTTTATACCACAGCATGTAGTGCAAAAAAAAAAAAAAAAAAAAAAAAAAAATACCATGTTTGCTCGTCGAGTGAAAGCCTCAATAGCCCCACCATCTACCATGCCTGAGTCGTCTATATTCAGGCCGGAGACGGTTTTTTCGTCTTCTTCGCTGTTTACTCGTTTCGTATTCTCTGCCGCTTGACGCCTCTGCCACTGGCTTGACATGAGTTCATAAACGGTGATACTCCTGAACGCTTTCATGTCTGCCAAGGTCAGGTACCTTGCCAGCTCAAGAGTGCCGACCTGAAGGATTGGAGATACTAGAGAGAGCTCTGGAGCTGGTCCTTGCTCAATCACATGCGTACCAGGAGAATGTGGGACAGAGTTTGATAAAACACCACCAGGAGACGCCAATGGATGTGGTGATCTACTTTGACTTTTAGACAGGCTAATCTTTCGAGTCCTCGACCGCTGAAGGCAGAATCGACCCTGTTCCATGATCACACTGCAATTCTTTTTTGGTGATAGACTCTGTTCGTAAAATTAATATGATAAAACAAAATAAAACATTAGACCTCCTTGTCAAAGTTATCGAGTCGCTTACTATCGTAATCTACCCAATGTGCAACATACCCTAATATTGATTCTCTCCTCGATGTACCCTGCCTCTTTAACAAATCCACCCATGCGCACATCAACCTCTAAGAATTTTTTTAAGGTTTTTAAGAGGTTTGGGTTTCGTTCAAAATCTTCGTATTGAAGCTGGATCCACCGATAGAGGACACAAAGAACCCTGATGAAAAAAAAAAAAAAAAAAAAAAAAAAAAAAAAAAGGCAGGTCAGCATTGTACCCTTCAATAGCCAGTCAAGGATATATGGATACATATCACATTTAACTTACTTAATTTGAATGACCACTTGCCACTTCTCAAAGTAAAGCATCTCTCCTTGACGAGGCTGAATATGGAACCGTGCAATCAGCCGTTTTAATAGGTCCTCAGAATCGATAAAAAATGAATGAGAAAGTAGAAAGCAGCTGATATATTCACTATCTATTTTGCATCAAAGAAAATATAAAATCAACAAATATGAGGGCAATATTTCATTGGCAAGCCTGTCCTCAAAATGCAAAGTGTTCTGCTACAACCATTCAATATACCTTGCTCATTTTGGTCTGCAAGTCGCTCGATCAATTTTTCTAATAAACCTGCGACCACTTGTAAATATCCTCCTGACATTTGCAGTACAAGCACATCCACATTATTTTCACAGATGTGAAGAACGCGAGGGGATGTTGAGCTTTGAAGTGCATTTGGGTGGTTCAAAGCCCAGAGATTATTTTGACCGGCTAAGAAAAAAGAAAAGAAAGAAAAAAGTCAGTCTTGCAAATAGGGGTTTATAACCGTACGCTTTTTGAGCAGAAAAAAGTCAGAGATGTCTATTTCTTACGTTGACTTCTGGCATAAGCTCGTAGATGTGAATAAGGATTTACACGCTTTGCATCCAGGTTCATGATTTCCCATCTATTTCAATATTAAAATGTTACAAGTTAGTTGTCATGAAGGATTTAACTGTCGATTTCGTTAATGAACATCTACCTTAATAATAATAAAAAGTAAAAGCAAAAACTCACGCTTTTCGCATGTCACCAAGTCGAGGTTCTGTAATAGGTCGGCGAGGCATTTCATCCCCCTTACGATCCTCATTATTTTCAGGACATTGGCCTTGGGACTCTTGCAAGTACTGACGCTGGTACTGATTTTGAACCTGCATCTGCTGCTCTTTGTAATCTCTCGATCGAGAATGATAATCAGCAACCGTTCCATGATTTCGAGCTGCGATGTCATAAGCATTACTATCCTTCTGTGGAGCCCACGGCCGAGAGCGAACGCCCAGGCACTCGACCTCTGTAAATAATGCGAGTTGATCAGGGCTCTTTAGTGAGGTTGAGCTATATTGCTGCTGCTGCTGCTGCTGATTGGAATCCTCAGTTAGAGTTGGCAGCATATGCACAGAATTACGATTCATTACTGAGGCAATTGAAGTCTTTGTTACTAATTGGCAATTTTGATTCAAAGATACACTCGTACGGCGGCCGAGTGTATCTGCTAGTGCCCTTTCGACTCCCGGGATCAAGGGGCTAGAATGTCTTCGATGGTTGTTATATCGGCCTATAGTCGATGAATATTTTGAGTATGATCCAGAGCTCATGCGGCTGCCGTCTGTCGAGACTGTCGTGGCGGTGCTTGCAGGACTGCTAGAGTCTTCTTTTGAAAAGAAAGGCACCAAAAATTCATAGGACGACAAGCGAACAGAAGACCTGCAATTAGAGGAAAACTCAGAGGTTAGAGGCGTAGATAGAGCTGATACGTCCGACTCAAGCTGTACGGCATATCGGCTTTTCCCCAGTGCGTCATTGTAGCTTCTCCGACGCCAGAATGTAGGAGAGGAATTGCGGCTGGAAGCCCTGGCTGGTCTAGGCTCAAGTATATCGTCGGATGGCATCTTGACGGAATATCGGTCCCGGTCATTGACCATCCTAATACTTGTCTGCCTAGTAAACGGTGAATCCAATGTGACGGGGTCTGTATGTAGCGCGGATATGGTTCGAATAGCAGGGCATGAGCTTGTTCGGTTATTAGGGGTCCTTTCCTGATTAGCCTCTTGCGCGTCTCGATTAAGCTCGTCTTCCTTGACCATGGCTTGGCTGAGAACGGGTGGCTTTGGAGGCCGTGCTTTATAGTTGTTACGCGAAGGGGAGGCTGTCTGAGCCTCGGATTCCGAGGAATATACCGAGAACGGCCTTGTGGAGCTTGGGATTGGCGTTGATATGCTAAGCCCGGTAAATGCCTCTTTCTTTAATGTAAGAATAGAAATAGGTTTGCCATGAGCTTATTTAGCGGTTTTTACCACCATTATGTATTATCAATCTTATCATCATCATTATTATTATTATTTTCATTGTTATTATTACTACTAATTTCAATCCTTTCTTCTTTACCTGCGGATTCCGTCGAGGAGATAAAATGGAATGACGCATTTCTTTGCTCTCAGACTTGGAAGTCTGGAGTGGTGGCAACGGTACTTGAGGCTCAGGTTTATATGTAAAGTAACACGTTGGCTCAGTCTCTTCATGAAATGACTCGAGTGACTTTGGCGTCCCAGGCCTGCTCATTCGGAGGCGCACACTGATCGAATCGATTGTTCTTTCAGAATTTATACTAGGAGGTGTTGCCATACTTTGCGCGTCAAACGTGGGCCCTGGCATGACAAGCACCGTGCTGGGCGAGACCACGTTGGTCGGGCTCATACTGTCGTCCGAAAGGCCAAGTCTCGTTGACCCTGGCCAATATTGTCCTGAAAAGTCTGAGGAATCCTTAGACCTGGGCCGATGTTGTCGTTGCTTTTGCTTATTAGGGGTAAGCCCAGGACTTCCTAGTGGGGAAAGTGTGCGGACATGCGCATCGCCGTCTCTACAGAGTGAGCTGCCCACTTCCGAAGGCACTAACTCTTCTGAATCATACTCACCATCAGAGTATGAATCCCAGTCAAATCCTTCATTGGTCCCATCCCCCAGGGGTGGGAAAATCTTCAGCAACGAGTTGGTTGACTTTTGTGCAAAGTCTGAGAATGATCTACGCACCTTGTCTGCGATCGACTTAAACGGCGCTTTAGGCTTTAGTTTACGCATAAGAGCAGGGTCAAGATGCTTAACTGGACGAGGCTCTTCAAACATGAGGTTAACTTCTGAAGCTGGTTCACTTCGTTCAAGAACACCAGTGATGCTTAAGCCGCCCTGATTTTCCTGTGAATCTTTTCTTTGACTTTTGAGAGTACCGACCAAGCGTTGGATACCAGAAACGCACTCCAGGAATTCACCGAGTACAGTTACCAAGCCATGCGAATGTAAAAGCAGCGTGGAATAGAGGCTCTGAAGGAAATAAGCAAAAAAAAAAAAAAAAAAAAAAAAAAAAGCAAGGACGTAGGATGTTACTGAGTTTAAGTTTGTCATGTAGCAAAAGCTAAAGATATTATATGAACGGGATGGCAGAAATATAGGCTTACTTGTTTAACTTCTTCATTACGTTCCATGGAGTCTTCTTCAGAATCGTCGTCATCAAAATCCGGAAAATGCTGTACTCTCCCAAATTCAACAAGATCTCGAACCTTCCGAATCCCTAGGAGTATTACCTCAGTCTCCTCCCATACCCTGCTAACCATGAGCTGATATCGCTCCAAAGCATTTGTCGCCCCTAAGGTGACTAACGATGTTGAACTGGAGTTATCTGGCTCCTCGTCTCCGTCAGTTTTGCCAGCTTCTTGCTCCCATCTTGTTAGCAGATCAAGGATCATATCATCATCAAAGCGCAGCACTTTCTCATTCTGCTGCTCGCATAGTGTCCTAATAGCTCCTGTGAATGTGCTGGAAAGCATTAGTAGTTTGTTGATCAAAATCCCACTGCTTTCCTCAATGCACGGTTCAGAGACCGATGCATCAAGTGTGGTAGATGTTGCAGGGCTAGAGGGGCTGACTACACTCGCCATAATTGTACTGAGGGCCGGCTCTCCAAGAAGTGCGGTGCTTGTAGGCGAGAGGGCTGTAGGCTGTGCAACATCTGTTAGGGGAGGCTCGATGGGCTGCAGAATGCTAGTCGCAATCTGGTAGCGTGTTGCGCTGACCGTCGAAGCCGAATTAGTCGATGTAGTTCGAGTACGTGTGTGGACGGGGGTAGTTGGTGTAGATCCGCTAGATTTTGAGTGTGAACTGCTTGAACTCGCAAACGCAAGGGTCGATGGGTCTGTCCATGGTGCCGATGACAGAGGTAGTGCTGCCTTGGGCCTTATAGAGGATTCTGTGGTGTGAATAGAAGCAGCCACGGGTGTAGCTTCAGATATTGATGAAGCATTGGTTCCTCCGGGTTCTAAATGTCCAATAGGACGGATCATGCTTAGATTAAGCTTTGGTGCTTTTGCATTCTGAACGATAGGAGGTACCATTTGAAGTATTCCTAATAAGGACTCCTCCAGTATAATGTATTGATTCTTGTAATATAATCATAGAGTAGGAGTATGATTAGTAACTTGATACTGTTATAGCTTCACGAATGAAAAAAAAAAAAAAAAAAAAAAAATCGTACCTACCTTTGGGTTGCGCCGAGTCCTCTGTTGCTCTGATTCACGAGGGTCCATCCATAGCTTCCGGATGCGTGTTCGTAGCGCTCTGGCATCGCGAGATAAACGACATCGCAAAGTATTTTTTTTGGCCAGAGGTTTACTTGTTTCTGTATCAGTTACTGGATTTAAAGAAGTCGAATTGATATTCGCGTGTTCTGGAAGATGCTCTGGGTAATGATATAGTTGTTGGGACACACCCAGCGGTCGAACTGCAGCAAGTGACAAAGGAAGGGGCCTCGATAATTGATCATGCATGAGCATATTCTCTCCATGTGCAGTTTGATTAACATTATTAGTAACTTTGTTGCTTCGATGAGTATGATTGGTACTTTTGGAGTGCTCAATAATGTCGGCGCAAGGGCCTGTTTGGTAGTTCTGTTCTGAAGACAATGGACTACTTGTTATTTGTGTAGTAGACAATGAAGGGATTACCGAAGTCGATATCTCTGCCAATGGTGGACGCATCCGTTTTGAAGATAGTGTTGGCTTGTGCAATGAGCCAGGTCTGGCTGACAAAGCAGCAGGTCCTTTGTGTAGTGGTAGTGAAAAGCCCTGCTGTGGTTCAGGCATGTAATCAATCTGTTGCATTCTATCAGTGTCTTCAAGTGAGGAGAAATCTTTTCTTGAGCAGTGCTGGTGTATGCTAAGGTTTTTGTTTTGGTCAACTTCGTTGGAGGCTACGATAATTGACGAATATGACAAAGGAGGAGGCTGACAACTACACCGGTCGTTGCTGAATAGATTTCTCCCTTTGAGTGAATTCTGCTGTGGACTTTCGTGAGAACACGGAGGCAAATTTGTTAAGGTTGGCGTGGCGACAGTCTGTGCAGCTGGTGTCGAGCCCACAGTAGATTGAGGTGGTGAAAGCGGATGAGCAATGTAAGAATGAGACGAATGCAATGAATGGGCAGGAAAGGTCATTGAGTCTTTGACATGCAGGTCAACAGAGTCGGGGCGGGTATTGAAAGTTGGATGTGGCCCTTGCTTTGTACTCTGTGCGCCGTGAGATGAAAGAGATGTGATGTGTGCTGTAGAGATGTCAACAGACGTCCATGCGCGGACTCGCCGCGTGGAAGTAGAGGTGGAGGATAAGGACGAAGAGTGGACAGGGGCCAAGGGAGGGTTCGAAGATTGTGAATAAGTAGATGTTTCGTGCGAAGAACGAAGACTTCTTTCGGTAGATGTTGCAAATGGGGAAGGTGAGGACAAAGCAGAGTAAGTGGTGGTGGGACGAGGGGGAGGAGGGGCTGGCCTCTTCGGAGGAGTTGTGGATGAGAATGAGGATATAGTTGACGCGCGAGAGAGGCGACGGGTGTCGTTGGATTGGACTGGCTGCGTAGAAGACTTGTATGAACCTTGTGGTTGTCCCAAAAGAGGATACAGTGAAATGGAATGAGAAGATGAAGAAGAGGAAGGAGGAAAAGAAGGAAGAGGGGTGGATCGGGGATGGTCAAGAGGAAGTGCACCAAAGGGACGAGAAGTTCGTGTTGCTGTGGAATCAGCATTGGAAAGGTGCGAAGATGGTCTGGAGTGTCGGCTGCTCCAGCTGGCAAACAAGGAGGGCATTTTTTTTTTTTTTTTTTTTTTTTTTAAAATGCGCTCTTTCTTCACTAAAGTTTCTTTTGCAACCTCCTATCCTCTCTTTTTTTTCTCGGAGGTAAGCGAATAGATTTTGGGAGGCGCGATGCAATGTGATGCGAAGTTCGTTATTAGAACGTTTACTCTCTTCCCTTTTTATACTTGTGGGTGTTTATGATTGTTGTGTGCTGTGTTTGTGTGTGTTTGAGTGTTTGTGTGATGCAAGATCTAGCTCGAGAAACTTGTCCTACTCCCCCAACCGCTGTTCTGGTTATTGTTGCTTATGATTGTCTTTCAACCCTATTCAATTCAAAACAGAAAGAGAAATAATAATTAAAATAAGATTGGCAACGCGTTTAGGGGAAAACAGAGGATGACAAATGATGACCCCACACCAAGTCCATGCCATTGTTCACCTGTCAGGCGCATATTTTAATGTCGTTGAAGATTGCAATCGAGATAGAAGGTCGAAATCTCAGATATAATGAGAATCTTAAAAAGTTTAACCCAAAGTAAGGTACACATTAACACATCCATAAACAAAGATATGGGTAAAGTGTATAACGATATGAAAGAGAGATAGAGGGAGAGGGAAAAGCTGGAAAACAAATCAATAGTAAAAAATGTAAGAGCAGGGCTATAACCGTCACCAAGGGCTCAAATGGGTCACTTTGGTACATTGAAAGGAAGATTGCAGAAATAAACACGGAACCGTAATTATACCACTATCAAGACAACCATGAAAGGAGAGCACAGGTGTTTGTATTTTTTGTTTGCTCCTAAAAAAAAAAAAGGAGGAAGGAAGAGGGCAACATTAAGGAGTAAAATCACTTTTGGTGTATAATATTATCGAAGAGCAAAAGAGACAATGATATTGGGCAAAAAAAAAAAAAAAAAAAAAAAAAAGAGAGCTTCTCCACGAGTTGTTGATGAATGTTCCCCTTCCCCTTCTTCCGTCAACGACATGGCCGTTGGAAAGACTGATATCATCAACAGGCACAGGTGATCGACAGTTAATCATCGCAAACTTAACTAATAGCACATGCGACACCAAATATTTTTATATGCTGTTTTAATTACGTGATTAAGCGCAGGATGATCCTTCATTTGGTACAGCCGAAACGATGCTGATCAAGTCATGGAATGAGCGAATGTGAGATGGAGAGAGCTTTGAAGAGAGAGAGGAGACAGGGATAGAAACAAGGTTGAAAGCGATTACAAAAAACGACCTTTCTCTCCAGAATATCGAATTTCCCCTATTTACTAAACCGCTAGTGCCAATTATATATTACAGAGACTGGGTTTTTTTTTTTTTTTTTTTGGTCCCCCATCTCTACTCCAAGGAATCATAATCCATGGGGTTGCCTCTCTCGCATGGATCACCATCAATCAATGTCCCCCATTCAACTCTTTGACTGATTAAACCCAGAGACTAAAACAATCGACATCGTTTTTTTTCTTTTTTTAAAGTTGCATAAAGTTTTTTTTTTTTTTTTTGTGAGTCGATGCATCCTTGTCCAACATGAATAATGTGTAATCATCAAATTGAATAAACATAATTGAGATTTCAGAAGCACGGATGCCATGTCCATGGCTTGATGTTGCGTGCGAGGGTCATGGTGCACAGGGTATGTGTGGGCGTGTATCACTCGCTGTGTATCACCTGTGTATGGTGCATGTGTGCATTTTAGGTTGATTAGATTGTCATGGCATCGAACGCCAAAGCGCAAACGCGCAATAAAAATTAGCCCTAGACTCACATCATCCTTGTTATAGACGTTTGATCTTGCTCTCCTTTCTATTTCTCTTCCTTTTGCCTTTCTTATCAAATGTCATTTATCCTTTTCTTTCCTCCTATACTCTTTCGTAAGCTTTTTTTGAGCAATCTGACTGATTCGCCATTTAATGTTCGAGAATCATGTCCCCCATACACACATGTAAAGTAACTACCCCATTTTTTTTATATATATTTTTTGATCTCTTTCATTGTTGGTGATTTGATGTTTACAAGCCCCAGCAGATTAAGGGATAGCAGGGTACAGAATTATTTTAGATGGACGAGTACATGTGGACAGAATCTCAACAGAAAAAGGGGGTGGGACAAAGATGGGAATTTAGAAGTAGAATATGAATATTGACTTTCTTTTTTCTTTTTTTGTAATTCTCAAAGATTTGTTGATGCATTGCTTGATTCATTAATTCATTGATCCGTGTCTTCCATTAGAATGAGTCGAATCCCATCCCGTCTTGTCTATTATAGCTCGAACGACCATTTCGGCTGTGCATTTTTTTTTTTATTCTTTTTTACACGCATATGCGTACCTTGTTTTTGAGTTTGAAAGTCCGCCGTGATAGAACGCGACGACGCGCGCCACCGATATAAAAAAAAATTATGGGATCAAGTAATTGAAACGCGTACAGAAACAAGTGCTTAAAGGAAAAAAAAAAAAAAAAAAAAAAAAAGATTGTGAATGGTTCGGATGCTAATAAGGAAGCAGAGCTCGATTCAAAAGCAAAATGTAGAACAATCGCTGCCAAGTATAGAGTTCAACAAAGAAAAGTATATGAATGAAAGGAAAAGGGTATATGGATGGGAGCTTTGGGATCGAATTGATCACCATGAAAAAGGACAATTAAGGGAGATAAAAGAAAGGAAAAAAAAAAAAAAAAAAAAAAAAAAAGAGGGTGGTTAAGAGGTGTAGCGAATGAGACAGAAAAAGAAGATAGGAGAGCGGTGAGTGGTGAAGCAGTAATAAAATAGGGAATGTTGACCGAGGAATGTATCATAAAGACGGTGACCTAGACAGAGGCAGGGGGAATAGAAAAGTAAAAGGGGAGGCAAAGAAAGAGTGCTCAGTAACTATGGCCGTTACCTATCAATAGAAGTCGCCCATCCTCTCTTTGCAATATAGTATCTGGGGTCTAGGAAACACATTCACCAGAAATAAAAAGTTGTTACTACCATATTCTTCTCTATTTGAGGGCCTTTTCAACCCGATAATAGCACCATTATGCTCTGAAGAGAATTCATTCATACGCATTGTAATGGCCTAAACAAAGGCATACGTCGATTGAGTAAAAAGTAGGAAACAGATATACCCTCAGAGTTTTCCTCCTTCCAGTCTCTAATTTACGCCTTCTTATTGGAGTAGATTCCGTTTTTAGAGACGCTCAAAATGCTTCCTACTGCTTCCTTCCTTTCTTGCCGTGATTATTGAGTAAGCGAGCGTATTGTTAAAATACCATGCATTGATATATTGACTCTACTTAATAGTGGAAGTTTTTTTTGCTTCTTGACCAAAATGGTGTGAGCCTCAATGTCCCAATATCAACAAAGGGCATTATGATCATTCCCTTCTTCCTCTGCTTTCCTTTCCTTCCCTTGACTCCTTTTAATGACAAGAACAAAGTCAAATAAAAGGAAATACAGGTTTTCCTTCAATTACACAGTCAGACAAGATCTCGATTGGAACAGAATCCAAGATTCAGGGGAAGAAGGATAAACAAAATGCATTTGAGCCTTTCCAGTTCATTTACCTAGATTACAATGCCATGTTATCTGTATTAATATCAATATCAATATCAATAGATATATTAACTAGAGGCTCAATCAGGGCCTCGCCCCGATCTTCTCAAGACAACACAATGTTCAATCTCTCGATTCAACAGTTATACTGAACTGTTCGAACTTTTTGAAGGCATCAATACTTAATGAAAAAAAAAAAAAAAAAAAAAAGACTGTCGACTTTCTGACAACTAGTGAATAGATGCAAAGTCATGAACAGACCAAACAACCTGGCAGACAAAGATATCAAATAAGAGACCAAGCGACATATCCAACTCCCTAGTGCGTAACTATGTTATTTTTATTTATTTATTTTTTAATAAAAATTGGCTCCAATATGCGTGTTTTGCATAGAGACCTGCAACGACTCGTTCTGGATGATTATACATTCGTATATGGCCAAATTTAACCGTCCCATCCCCATCCCCTTTATTTATTATCTATAAGGCATTGCAAAAGCTAAGGAGAAACTGATCGGGTGGATCGAAGAAAAAGCTGCAGATCACTTCATTTTTTTTTTATTTTTATTTTTATTCCTAATTTTTACTTTTTATTTTTATTTGGAAAGGACCCCAAGTATGAGGGGTTTAGTTTGCAACGTTGATTTCACGTAGCTGACACGATTTTCTGCTAATTACTTAGAACTAAAACATATTTCCGACAGTTTAAGAATAATGAGTCGGTTACTGATCATCACTCGCCATTGCCATCACCACTGTTCCAACATATAGTATCTTCAACTTCATTTCTGTAATATATATTTATAAATATGTTCAGAAGCGCAATGAGGAAGAGAAGAAAGCAATGTATTCTATTACATGAATTACTCCATATTTTAAATAAAGCTCTCTAAACATCAACCAAATCTTCATTTAGAAGTATGGAGAGGAGGGAGGGGGAGGGGGGGGGGGGCTGGTACGGCCCAATTTTTATACTTTATTACAAACGAGGAGGAGTAATGAATAATTTTTGAATGTGTGAGTACATGTGCTTGCCTAGTTTAAACTCTCCAATCATTAATCATCATCGCTATCCATTAGTTCTGCAAGTTCCCGTTCCTCCTCTTCTGTCATGATGCTCTGTTGTTTCTCTTTAATAGAGCCTTGCGCGGCGGTAGAAGCGGTAATAGTCTTCGTTTCCGCTGTCAATCCTATCGTCTGCTGTTGTCCAGAACCATCGCTGGGCTTAATATTGGAAATGTCTGTGGGTTCAGTCTGAACCAAGTCTTGCTCTCTCAAGGACCAACGACGGATTGTTCCATCAAGTGATACAGTAATAAGCGTGGAACCAATCACAACCATGTTTGACACTTCATCAAAATGACCCTTGATCTCTTTTATGAGCTTGCCTGTCTATTAAATCCATAGAATAATGAGCTTGACCCATTGAGCATTTACATCTATGAGAGTATGTACATGTTAACGCAATATAGCATCACTTGTTCGTTTACACTTACGGCAATCGACCAGACACGAACGCTTTCCTGCCGACCACCAGTGACCACGTATGGTCCTGCAAGCGCGATAGCCTTTACAAAATCCGGATGTTCCAAGGTTGTGTCTACTTTTTTTGTCTAGTACATTGTTTGTAAAATAAATAAAGGCATAAACAAATATTAAAAATGTAACATTCCAATCTGCCAAAAAAAAAAAAAAAAAAAAATAATAATAATAATAATAATAATAATAATAATAATAATAATAATAATAATAATAATAATAATAATAATAATAATAATAATAATAATAATAATAATAATAATAATAATAATGAATTAATAATAATAATTGAAGTCTCAAGCACTAAACTTGCTTACTCACCTCAAGATCAAGTCTTCGAGCAGTCTTATCCGCAGATGCTGAATGTTAAAAGGTTAGAAGAGGGAGGAAAGCGAAGATCTTCAGGGTTACTTAAACAATAAACATCGAAAATCAATAAGAATGCAAAAAAAAAAAAAAAAAAAAAAAAAAAAAAAAAGATAACAATTACCTGACCAGATCTCAACGCCCTCTACAAGGACACGATACACAGTAGTTTCATGATGCTTAAACACATGAACACAATGACCACCATGTCCTTGACCCTTTGTAATATCCCATTTCCGAATAGTACCATCACTACCTGCGGAATAAAGATATTCTTTGCCATGATTATCAGTGTTGTCCCCGTCAGCATTATCATCATCACCAAAGTCCTCCACTGTCAAACAAAGATCATTAATGCCGCGAGCGTGGCCTTTCCACGGACCACCAGCACCATCTTGGAATGGCTTAAATGTTTCAAGATCCCATTGCAGGATCGTTCCATCATACGATGCTGAGAATAATTGATGAACCACTCGCTTCCTCTTATCATCATGGTCGTTATCCCCATCCTTTGCAAGGACGGCCCGAATAACAAGAGCCTTGACAAAATCAGTATGACCCTTTAATGTGGCCAGACACTCTTTGGTCTCTGCATCCCATACTTTGATTGTCTTATCCCAAGATCCTGTCACAAGTCGTTCCTGACCACTCTGAGTCTGATAAACCGCCACTCGCGTCACTGGTCCTGCATGGCCTTGAAAGAGTTTCATTGTTTTACCCGTCTATTCATTATTGTTATTATTCATCTTTAGATTAACACATTTGGTCCGCAAACTGCAAAATTGACAAACAAATAGAAAAAAAAAAAAAAAAAAAAAAAAAGCTTTACCTCCAAATTAATTTTGCGAGCAACATGCCCGCTTTCTGCTGTATAAATCGTGGCACCTATCAGCGCCTTGTCCTCGATAACAGCAGTAGGCATCCCCGGTACCTGTGCTTGTGCCTCTCCTGTGGCAGCTGTTGTTGCGGCCGCATCAGACGGCTTGATCCTAAAGCCTACACAAACATCCAGTACCTTGGATGAAATCTTGATAGCCTGGCCCTTGTCATAATTGACCATCCCTTGCCTTGCTGCCATGCGCGCAATGTCTGCATCAGACTGAAAAAAATTTTCTGCATCTGTGCTGATGTTGGGTGAGAAATCGATTTGGTCTATTGGAATTTGATGTACCACTGGTACGTTGTTGTGATTATTACTAGACATCTTTATACTCTGGCTAAGTTGTAAAGAGAGAGGAATGAAAGATGAAGAGAGAGAGAGAAAAAAAAAAAAAAAAAAAAAAGAATGAGAGGTGAAATGATGTCGGCTATTAAAAAAAGTCGCTGTCCAACGTGCGATGGTGACACAGAGACGCGACGCGTGGTATTTATACATTTACACATTTTGACACCTTGTAAAAATCTATTACTTCAAACGCACTTTATTTTTGCTTTACTTGATGATTAAAATATTTTTCTACAGTTAATTTGTAAACGAAACAGAAACAGAAAAAGAAAACGGAGACTTTAAATAGAGATATTGGTATATTATGAGATGGCCATCAATACTCAAAAAAATGACGGAAAAGGTTGAGGAATAATATATGTACAAACTTAAGTACTTCATACTGACTTTTTTTTTTTTTTTTTTTTTTTTGCTGTTGTTATCTGTCGCTATCGTCCTGGCACCGTATGAATAATAATAAGGACCTCAGCACCGCTCAACCTCTTCAGAACTCAGGCACAAGTTGTTAATTGCCATTAGGTCCCTTACAGAGCCACGGCGCATGTTCAAGTACGCTAAATTAGGCTCAGGCGACGAGAATTTTCGCTGTGATTCATCCTTCGTGTCACCATTGTCAGAACTAGTGTGATCTGATGTGGAGTAATTCATTGGGGGTCGTTCTGACTTGTAGTATGCATGAGTAGACGGTGATGTCGTGTTGGGTTCAGACCGCTCATGGATGTGGTACGAATGTTGGATATGTCCACACTCCTTAAAACTTCCGGAGTGGCCATAGCGATGACCATCTTGTGTAACATGCTCCTCTTCCTTCAAATTGCTCAGAGAAGTCGGAAAGGGCCGTGCCAAGTCCTTGTGCTCCTCCTGTCTTCGACCATAGTCTTCTCTATACACTCTATTATCACCACCTTCAGCTTTGCTCTGAGCCGCCATCGTACCAGGGCGCATTTCTCTATGCTGTTCAGCCAAGTTGGCTAATTCTGAGAGTGCTGAAAACGGGTCCATCTCTACAGAATGCCTGCGATAGTCATGTTGACTTGAATAGTGACCATCGTGGCTTCCGTGACGGGAATGATGCTGATAATTTGGGTAGTGTCCCAGGGATTCATGCCTCGTCAAATTGGGACGGCCAGGTAAAGAATGTTGGAGCTGTTGCTCTTGTTGATAGTAGCCATAGCCCTGATCGCCCGCATACTGCATGTAGGGCGACTGTGCTGAAGATTGGCTGGGAGAAACATCACTGTATGTAGTGGAAGCGGACAGAGCTGAGGACGATCGTCCAATTTTGCTCAGAAAATTAGAAGGCAATGGTGCTGTTGAGGGATTTGTTGGCCCCGCTGGCGTTGAAGACACAAACGAGTTGTTGATGCTTGAAAGAGGCTTGTGGATCGAAGAGCTTCCAGGAAGGTTAGGTCTTTGAAGTCCTGTGTTGGGGCCAGCCTTATATCCACCTACTGAGGATAGTCGGTTCGCAGAGCCTGTGGAGCATGATCTCAACATGACTGGAGAGAACTGCAATCTGCCTTTGAAATCAGGGGTAATAGGAGGAGTAAGGACATTTCGAGTTGAAGGATATGGAGTCCCATCCTTGAGATTCTCTGATGAGAAAGTTCGTTGTTGTGGTTGCTGTTGCTGCTGCTCATGCTGTGCCTGTGTTGCATTTTGTGTCCTTGAAGGAAGATCCAGTGAAGGCATAGAGTGTCGTCGTTCTTTAAGATTAATCAGATAACAAGAGAAAGAGTGAGTGAGATAGGGCTATAGAAGGTAAGGTAATCATCCCGTGGTGTGACCCGGAATAGAAGTTCCTATATACTAGACATACCATATGGATCGAACCTATGTCTACGTGAAAGAGATGGAGGCGAAGTTGTTGTGCTGGTAGGAGATGCTACTGGAGAAGAAAAGGAGGCTGAAGGTGCTCCACCTGCCTGTTCAGCCTTTGCTTGGAGCTCTATGTGTCGATATATTTTAATAGCAAGAAAGTTTAATTCCAGAACCAAATAAAGAATGCAAAATACACTCACTATACATGAATTCTGATCAGATAGTTCGATAGCTTCGTTAAGTAGTCAAGTATTTATAATATATCCATACCTGAAGGGTCCTGTAAGCTGAGACGTCTACGCTTACGTTGCATAGATGTGTTGAAATGATTCTTGATTGCGTTATCCGGGCGTCCAGGCATAAGCTTGGACATTTCTGCCCATTTCGATCCAAATTGCTCAAACAGCTTAAAGATTAGCTCATCTTCCTTAGCGGTGAACGGAGACTTGTCAACTGTGGGAAGGAAAGAAAAGAAAAGAAAGAAAGAAATGGTACGGTCATTAAGTATGTTTAGTAGTATGTCACACTGTCCTTTAAATCCTTCTATCGAGTTGATGAATGCATTTGTGCCAGACTATTGCCAAACAAACAGTCTAGTACCCTCTACTTACTGGTAGGATCTAGATGGTTGTGCCATCTCTCACGACACTGTTTACCGGTGCGCGAGCCCAGTCGGCTGGCAATTAGAACCCACTTCTCAGCGCCCAACTCGTTTACAAGTGCCCGAAGCTGGCGGTCCTCCTAAGGATAAAACGTTTGATGGAATATATGAAATATCGATAGAACAAGAATTAGTTAGTTATCAGCTTTAGCTTGAAATTTCAGTAGCAGATCTTCAGTCTGGCTTTTTTATTATTATTATTATTATTATTTTATTTCATCACTATACATTATCAGCTCTCTGCAAGGAAGTTGTCCTAACTACAGATTTATGCTGAAGAATATGCTCTTACCTCGGGAGTCCAAGGGCCCTTAATTGATCTAGGTTTAGAAATCATTCGCCAACGGTGAAGGCACTGGTCTTTATCTCGAGATCCGTCGGGGAAACAGTATTCAGCTATACGCTTCCAAGCCTTGCCACTGAACTTGAGTACAGCTTCCCGGAGTAGGTTATCCTGTCAGAGCAAGCAATAAATCAATCGATATATTGAAAGATGTATTAGTAAATGACTGAGCAAGATAAAAAAAGATGGGTAAATGATAGGCGCAATAGTGTTGGGAAAAGAATGCATTGATAAAGTGAAGTGGAAGTATTGGGCAGTAACCAAAAAAAAAAAAAAAAAAAAAAAAAAAAAAGCATCAAAACATCAGACGTTGACGAAATAAAAGTGATTGATAAAAATATAAAAGCTTCTAGAATGAGAAACATAGAACAACGACACCGAAAACATCAATTTAACGGCTGTCATTTTTCTCCTCCAATCTCCCTCGCGAAATATAAGTCGTTGAAGTGGAAAGACGCATGCGAGTAATAGAAGTAAACATTGAACCACAACGTTTTTTTTTTTTTTTTTTTTTTTTTTTTTGGTGCGTGGCATTCCAATGAGCCAACCTTTTTTCAAAAGGGTGTGAGATACGCAGGAGGGGAAAAAAGGGACTGGACAGGAGAAGACAGGAATGTACGTTGCGAGCAAAAAGAGAGCGAGAGTAAAGTGAGAACGTGTATGAATGAATAGTTATCTGGGTGTAGATATGGATGTAGCAGAATATGAGTGTGAGTGCGAGTATGAGTGCAAGTATGAATGTGCTTGAAGAGTCAAGAAAAAAAAAGTTTTGTTAAAAAAGCAAAGAAAGGAGAGGCGAGATTGAGGAAGGAAAAAAAAAAAAAAAAAAAAAAAAAAAGTGACTGTGATGTCCACGCCACTAAATAAAGAGGCGCGGAATGGATTTGCGAATGAATGGGGATGAAAAAAATAGCAGCAATGATTTGCTGTGTATAGTGTGACAAAATGAATGGGTACGAGTTTTGGTATGAATGGTATGGCATGGGAGACATGAGACAGACAAAAAAAAAAAAAAAAAAAAAAAGATGAGCGGAACAAGAGTAACGTTATCGGGGCTAATGCCAAGAACGGGTAGCATAGTGTGTATTTACAAAATTGCTTCAAATACTATTGAATCCACAGGACAAAGAAGACGAAGGAGAAAGAACACCAAGGGGAGAGAAACAATGAGGAGGAGAGAGGGAAAAAGAAGAGGATGCTGGGGGGATAAGATGAATGAATGAAGGGGAAACTGCAGAAAGGTCAAAGAGAGCTATTACTCCGCATATATGCATGTTCGACGCTTTGTCACAAGAAGGACGCATAAAAAAAAACAATTCAGCAACATCCCATCACCATCCGCATCACCATCGGCAACATCAACTTCAAGCATGAACTCTATCCCACATCCCATCGGGACAAAAAAAACAAAAAAAAGGAAGAAAAATGTTTGTAAACAAACATGTTTATGCGATGGCATGCATGGACGCACATCTGCACACATACGCATCGCACGCACGTCCTCCCACAATCCAAACGAAAAGGGGATATTCCTCTTTGCCTCTCCCTTTTTTCTCCAAATCACTTTCGTCATTGTAGGAATGGAGTGTATGTTTGTGTTTGTGTGTGAATAAGAAAGCAAAGAGAAAAGGGGTGGAAAGAAAGCAATCCAAAGAGTACAAAGAGACGTATTTTTCAATAACTTCTCCCTCCAGTCTCTCTTCTTTTCTTTCATTCCTTCTGCTTCAAACCACCATTGTGCAATCGTGGTCCACAAGGACATAAAATTACAAAGGAGGAAGGGAGAAGATCTATTTATTTAATTCGTTATCCAAACAACAACAATAATAATAATAATGGTAGAAATAATAAAAATACTCCAAACAACATGGGACATCCAGAGAGAAATAGTTTAGGGGTTTTTTTAAGGTTGGAAGCATGAATGGAGAAGACTATCTACCAAACCAAAATGCCTACCAAGGAATGGGACTAGTGGAAAAAAGTAGGAGTGTTGATGGGAAGAGATGAGCAGTTGAATCCGATTATGAATGGGGGTCCAATGAAAACCATGAGGATCCCCAAACAAAACCTTTCTCTACACATCCATGTATACATTTGTGTTTAAGAAATACATGTCAACGCCACCATTTCTTTGGGTCTCAAGGATCGGGATGAATCTTAGGGTGATTTTTTTTTTTTTTTTTTTTTTTTTTTGTTTGGGCACAACCAATCGAAAAGCTGTAACGAATCTAGCGAGTCTAATCACAAAGACTACCAACGCCCAGACCACCATCTTTTTAACCAATCCTGTGCCGGCAAGCAAACAATGGCTCTTTTCTTTTGAGGCTCATTATTATTAAGAAAGGGAGGGAAAAGAATAGAGAGTTTAAAATGTGTAACAATAACCTTACCTCTTGACGCGTCCATTGAACATTATTGAAAGTTAATTCAGTGTCTGATACTGTCGATTCGTCAGACTCCACTGCAGGATCACCATTATTTTGTTCACGTCCAATAGGGGACGTTGAAGAGGAACGCGAATGCTGTACCAAATGATGATTGTGGCGAGTTGAATGAAGCCCTGCATGACTTGGCTGTTGGTGCTGTTCTTGCTGGGAATCCTGTTGCGCATGGTGCGATAGGCGATGTGAAGGTAGTGGCGCATAGTCATGATGTGGATGTGGCTGATAATGTGAATGAGAATAAGGGACAGACCTAGCTGAATTGCTGTCAGGTGTATCTCCATTAGGCAAGAAACAGTTGCGGTGATGATAGGAAGGAGCCATGTGTGGATGTTGCGGCACATTGTGGTGCTGTGGTCCTTGATACTGAGCATGTTCTTGAACCGGTGCTCCATGTCCATACTGCTGTTCTTGTTGCAGGTGTGGGTGATGCATTGCATGGAATGCTGGTACTTGGTGATGGTGTTGCATGGCTTGAGTAGGGACGCAGTAAGGAAGAAAGGAAGTTGAGAAGCGATAAAGGCGTTGACCACTATAGCTCGGTCCCTATTAGGGATCCGGTTCTAATATTGAGTGTAGGGTTGTGGATATATAGGCTTACGATCTGAGCTTACGATCGTTTTTTTTTTTTTTAAACAAAAAATATATATGTATATGAAAGCAAACAAAATAAAAGGTGCTGGGATGTGCAGAATCGTTTAAAAAGATTAATATCACAAATGATACTACTGCTGATGTAATAATAAGGATACACTGTTAGTTTGAATAGAAGAGTAAAATAAGTATAAAAAAAGAAAAACGAAAGAGAGACAGGATGAAACTGTAGGCGTCTTGAAGACAAAGAGAGGAGAATGAAGGAGAGGAGAGGGAATGAAGGAGGGTAGAGACGTTCAGGTAGAACTCAAAGAGGTTTTCGAGAACTTTTATAGTGATTGTTCGTAAAAAATAAAATAATAAAAAAAAAAAAACCACATAAATATTTTTAAAGAGAGTAAGAGAAAGGAGATCAAGGGTCAGAACAAAATATACTCAACACGGAATCAATCCGCATATCAAGAGTGTAAGAACAAAGAGGGCTCAGTCTATGAAGTTTTTTTTTTTTTTTTTTTTTTTTTTTTTTTTTTCGCAAAGGAACGTCCTTCACGATGCGATACTTTTGGTTTTATTATTAGTTTTAATAATATCATTATATACGTCTAAACTGCTTCACGCTTTTTTTTTTTTTTTTTTTTTTTTTTCTTCCCTCCCTTAAATTCTATTTGGCTGTTGTCTTGATAAATAATCGGTTTTTACAAATGTATTGGAATGCTTGAAAACATCGTAGCCACATTCCCTTTTCCTAAACAGAAGAGTTAAAACCATCAACAAAAGAGAGGTCATTGTGCATATTCTCTCAGTCGCAAAACCCAAAACAGTGTGTCAAGGAAAGAAAAGACTCTAGAGTGTAAGTAGTACAAAAACTCTCTTTCTCTTTCTCTCATCTGAGACATGGAATAGGCAGGTAAAAAGAAAAAGACGGGAGGTTTGTCACTCAAGAGTCGATGACAGACGGGAAGCAATGCAGGATATAGCACTGAGGGACTAAAATCGTACTGACATCTATTTCTTGTTCATCAGCATTGATGTGTCCAAGATGATGCCAATCTGATGTTACATTGTTGCTTTGTCCAACCAGTCTATGTGTACTACTGCTGCCGATACTTCTGATTTTACTACTTTTGGTATAGAGCTCTTCCTGATCTACGAAACAAGAGTAATACAATAGAACATAAAGGATGATCTTCCATTACAGACTAAGGACAAATCTGATTAACTCGGTAGAGCAAGTCCCATAGTGTGGCCTGCTCAGTTGTTCTCAAAAGAGGATACATCTGTTTAGACACGGTAGATCTTTCAACTGATCGGCGTGCTTTGAATTTTCTTTTTTTATTTTTTTATTTTTGTACGTGCGTCTTCCCAAACAAGCACAGCTTCAAATAGCACAGATTGTTTCTATACTGATGCCTGTATTCATGTCAAAGCCTTCTTGTATTTCTTCACTGTTTTATTCCACTTTGGATTAGTTTCTACTCGACTACGGACGGAGTTTACATTACTGTGCCCATAGAATGGTATGATGCACAAATATTTTTAAACATACTTCTTGAACTATTCGTGAAATGGATATGTAATTTTTTGTATTGATTGAAACTGACTGTGTTGTCCACATTTAAGATTCAGGCACAAACGATTCATGACAACGAGTTTTTTTTTTTTTTTTTTTTTTTTTTTTGTTGTAAAACAAAAAAAAAAAAAAAAAAAGGGGGAAAGAGAAGGGAGAGAAAAGGAGATGGGGGAAGGTTAGGAGGCAAAAAGTTAGTTCAATAGCGTCATTCCCGTCGTCGTCGTCGCCCAGTACCTCTTTATGCTCTAACTGAACACGAGTTCTTCTAAGGAGAAAAATATTGAATTGATATAGCAAAACAGATAGAAATTAGCTTGCAGGAATTGCTTTTTTTTTTTTTTTTTTTATTCAAATTGATTCGGAAAAAGTTGTATGACAGGACAAGGCAAAAAAAAAAAAAAAAAAAAGGGAGGTGAGTAAAAAAAAAAAATGAAGGAAGAGGAGACAAAAGAAAAAATGAAAGTAACCGTCCCAATGCAATTCACCGGCCATTAGGGAGGAGAAAGAAAGTCGTTTCGGTGAGATATTCTTCATGATCCGGTTGCGATAAGCATTGTTGTTGAAGAAGGTATATACTGGAGATGAAAGAGAAGAAGAAGAAAGAATGCTGTGGTGAGATGGATCCGCTATCGGATGGCTTGCTCCAGATAGTGGTCGGAAGGAAGGCCATTGCTGTCATTCAGGTTTTAATGTGAATATCAATCTACGATATGTTTATAGTGTCCTTGAACTTGTAACACCATGTCTGCATATTACGAAATTGAAGATCTCTTCTCTTCTCCTAAATAAACAAGAGGAAAATCCTGAACAATTCATAACAAGAACTTCCGCATGCATGCAGGAAAGTGTTCGTTGTCGTCGTTGTCTCTTACCCACTAATGCAAGATAACCTAAAGGAAAAACAAAGAAAAGCAGCGACATGGCGGTGAGCCGGAGAATGAAAAAAGCTATAGTGGAGACTATAAGGAGACAGAGTCGTGAAATAGGCTCATTACATCAGACGGATAGAAAGCACATGCAAAAAAAAAAAAAAAAAAAAAAAAAAGATAGCCACATGTAACAGCGAATGCAAACTTCCTAGAGATGAAGCTAATTGAAATAAGGGGAGTGAACAATAAAGCAAGCACTTCAAATATTTTGAGAGCTTGAGAACCAATAACTTCCTCGCCATGCGATAGGTTTAGAATACCAGGGAGACCAGAAAGAGGAAAAAAGAAAGGGATCTGGAAGATAGTGAGCGACTGAAACCTTGAACTGAGGATTATTCTCTTCATACTTAAAAGAAAAAAGGAGAGAGAGTGAAAGAGTCTTCTTTCAACGGCGTCAGCAGTAGCCTCTTTGTCTTGTATGCAGGCTATAAGTCATAGATGCAAGTCATTATGTGTAAGTATTCAAAAGAAGCACTAACTGATATGGTCAAAATACCAAAATGGCTTTAACGAAATAAAAAGGAAAAAGAGAAAAGAAAAAAGAAAGAAAAGAAAAAAAGAAGACTCTGTATTTATATTGGAACCAAAGAGGAAGGAAAGAGCATGGTTCTGATAGGAATCACACAAAGTACCATCATCATCATTAGATCTTTGAAGAGTGCATCACGCATATTACGATAAATATTGCAGGATGCAAGGCATATCCAAGGAACAAATGTCTTTGCCAACGTGACGCGTCAACTATCAACTACAATGCAACCAAAGCTTAATATCATAACGGTGAGCAGCCATTATTTATTGAAGAGGAGAAAACAACGGATTGTATCTTTTTTTTTTTTTTTTTTTTTTTTTTACTTCTTCTTTTGTGCCTTTCCACCTTTGCGCTTACGAAGCTTGGGTGTGCTTGCACTTTCATGATCTGATCCACTAGGGGACGATGTCTTTTCAGCAATAGACTCCGCTTTGGTCTCATCATCATCCTCAACCTGGGTAACAATCTTCTTCGAGACCTTTTTTTCATCCTCCTTTTTTTCATCCTCCTCTGAAGTATAGGCAAAGACCTCTTTGATCTCACCGCGAGCCAATCCCATGACTAAAACGCTCAGAATACACGCCGGAGAGAGGTAGAGGAGTGCAGGTTGAGCAGCCTTGAACGTATGCATGACATAAATCGTTGTGCCCAAACCAATGGCATAGGCGATGAAGCAGGCTGTAAAATAAGGCTTGCTGAACCTAGTCGATCGTCCCAAATTAGGATTCTTGATACCAGTCAAGTGTTGATCAAATCGCAAACATAATGCAACAAAGACACCGGGGATCACAATATCACCCAGTCCAAGCATCGCAAATTGATAAGGCTCCCCAACAGGCAAACCAAAGAATAACCGAGGAAAGATCACCTTCACGGGCGCATCAAAGTTCTTGGCCACAGACACCATCACTTCTGTGCCAAAGACCCAAAAGATATCATAAACGAACAGACCGCTCAACAGGATCATTCCTGTCTTGAAGGAGTCAAGCGAAAGCAATTGAATAGCGTTCAAGGCAAAGCAGATACCAAAAACATTGGAGGCAATCCAATTCTTGGTAACCACATAGTATCCTGACAAAAGAACTGATGCAACCATCATGATCAAGTGAAGAATAGTAAACTTGACCGAGTACAGTTCTAAAAAAAAAAATAAAAAAAAAATAGACCCAAGAATTAGGCACTAGCCATAATAGAGAGAGCATTCACATTAAAGAAAAAAGGCTTTTTTTTTTTGTTTATCAAACTAGTAATCCACACTTACCCTTCTTCTTTTTGGTAAGTCTCAAATGCCATTTGTCAACATCAATGCCAACGAGTTTGACAACGGGTGCGATACAGTTGACTCCCACTTGGGTGGTGGCCATGACACCAAGCAATCCAAAGTATGCTGTGAGAAGATAATTGACATAGGTCTTGTCGAGGTACCTGAAGACCAAATACAGACCAAACAGCGTAATCGATCCAAATACAGGAAACATGTATGCATCTTCCAGCGACATGGACTCTGTAGCCTCATCCTCGTCATCCGAATCATCTGAATCCTCTGTTTTTTTCTTCTTTGCGTTAGGATTCTAATAGAAGCAGAAACGGATCGATTGTTAGTGGCTTTGTATTTACATGAAATGAACTCCATTGCGGATAAAGAGTAGGAAAGCATATCTGACTGAAGTTTCTTCTATGGGCCTTTGTCATGCTGGTCTGGTTTTATCCATTGACGATGATTAAAACACGCCTGTTATTGTACCTTCCACTTCTTGAGAGATGCAAATGACCCAAAATAAATTGGCAAAACAGCCATGGTGCTGAGTGCAGCATATGCGACATAAAGTCCTCGTTCTACTGCCTCAGGCGGAGGCACATATTTCTCTGTCATTGTGAGTGATTCGTATTCAGATCAAAGGAAAGGGTAGTTTGAATAAATGAAAAAGAAAAGAAAAGAGATTAGAATTGGTGTGGTGAACATGGATTGCTACATGAAGTTATGCGTCTGTGAGGCCCTTGTTTGCCCTCAAGTGCGGTGGGACATGGTGATTGGCTAGGTTTAGTCGATAAATTTAACTTGAAAGGGGAAACAGAGAAAGGACGGGAGTTTGCATGTACATAATTTATTTGCTGGTCAACTAACAGACTAGCAGAGCCTACTCATTATCGAGCATTGAGCGTTCAAGCTGTTCGAATTTTTCGCGCCGCGTCTTTTTTTTTTTTTTTTTTTTTTTTTTTTCCCAGATAAACCTTTTGTCAATGTCATAGACTTGATACTTTCTTTTTTTTTTTTTTTTTTTTTTTTTTTTTTTTTTGTTTTTTTTGATTCTGTCGCGTCAATCATTATATCAATCCTCCTTTCCTGTTCTTCTTCATCTTCCTTCCTCTTCTTCTCCTTCTTTATGTAACCTTACTTGTCTTCATCAACCAGGACCAAGTCTTCCTGCCTGACTAGCGCCTCGTCCATCATAGTACCTGAACCAACTTGGGCAAGGTCCCACATAAATTCCCACGCAGAACATTCAATAGCACTCATTTTTTCACAGCCCTCACTCCGGGGAGGCATCAGCACCTTGTCCACCACATGGATCACGCCATTTCCCGCGATCCAGTTCTCTAGCCCATAAAGGACATGTGCCTCCTTGTTGACAATAATCTCATCGCGGTGCGGGGTCGGGTTCCGGTGCTTTGGTCGGCCCTTTCGGCTCTTTTTATGATGACGACGATGGTGATGGTGGCACGCATATTTTTTACTTGATCTCCTTCCCCTGAATCCTAGCCAATTCTCGGGGCCCTCATATTCTGGTTGGCTGGTTATGGGAGCACTGATAGGGCTGCTTCTTCTAGCCTTAGCAAGGATACGAAGCTCGTACTTTGCGGAGTGAAGAAGCGTAGGGAGGACGACCTCGTGATAACCATCTCCCTGTGAGGTGTTAAAGATCTCGGGCGTGTAAACAGGCCTATTTCCGAATTGATACATGGTGACGATCTTCAGGTGCTCACGACCCATGTTTGAAAACAGCCACTCGAGCAAATCCTTTGGCAAGGCTAATAAGAAAAGATTGACTCTCAGAATTAGTACTAGTCAACAATCTACTTTATACATATTAAATGGGCCGTTTAGAATATGGAAATGTAGGTTCTCTATTACCATCCCATGCCTTATCGTGGGCTGCAAAGAGCGTTATGCCCTTTCCATCTCGGATATGGGCATCTACGCCGGTCTCAGACCAAGCTTTGACAAGATACTTGAAGTGCTCCCCTTGCCTCTCAATTTCGTCCAAGATGGTCTCACCAGGCGGGAGAATGATTTTATTGACTCCATGAACGATGCCACCCGATTGAGCCAACAAATCAGGGATGGTGACCTTTGCACGATTAATGTAGATAGATGATCTGTCGCCGCCAAGCCCTTTATAAACAGTCTTTACGCCCTCATCAACATTGACCCCTTGATCACTGCCTGAAGAAGCAGTGATCCAGACGGGCCTATGCCTCCAATAAGTGCGTCTGGGATCGACCGAAGGAATACTGGGGTGCTTTTGGGAAACACGCAGGTACTGAGGGGAGTTTTCGAGGCCCTTAGTCTGAAAGAGTGACTTGATGACCGGCTCCTTCCGTAAGCTGGATGAATTGTAAACCTGATCTGCAATATGGTACATCAGCACATCATGGGTGGGATAGTCGATATCTGATACAGAATCAAAGGCTTCGTTTGTGGGTGCGAACAATGTGGTCTTTTTTTTCAGTATTGTATATTACATGATATAAATAAAGGATGAGCTCATTTGTATTGTTGTTCAGACAATCCTAGAAAGAAAAGATGCGCGTAGTGGGAATACAATAAAGTATAAAATGAAAACGTTCTAGAACTTACCAGAGTACCAGTATCGGCTAGAATATCCTTCAAATCCTCATACTTTCGCACCAGTTCAAGAAGCTTTGAAAATTCAGGTCGTTCCCCGAGGATATCCAAAATGGTGGATGCTGTCTTAGTATTGGGGTTTGGGCTAAATGATGGCTGTTTCTGCTGCTCGCTTGGATAACCAACGTGGAAGATATCTTGCATCGCTGGTGATGATTCTACCACATTCAAGTTACCAATAAGGAATATCATCAAGGCAAACCCCAAGGAAAACAGTAGCGCCATCTGTTGCCATCTTGGTGTGCTCTGTTTTTTAAAGTAAGATTTCATTGTGACAAATGTTCTCTTCAGAGAGATGAAAGTGAGATAGAAGTTGACAAAAAAAAAAAAAAAAAAAAAAAAACAAAGAAAGAAAGAAAAAAGAAAAAAGAAAAAAAAAAAAAGAAAGAAAGATCAAAATGTTGGTGGTCAATGCACCCTTCCCTATTCAAGATGTCTAAGTTCATCACGCTTGACTAAACTCCACTGAGACTTTGCCAGTCATACGAATGATGTATATAATGAGCGAGCAAGGATAGCTGCATAAAAAAGAATAAGAAAACTGCCACTAAATTTGTTCATCAGTATTTGTACATATGGAATATGCATGAACGCGTCTTGAATGTGTAGACAAAGTTCTATATCCTATTACTTTCTCACGGTAACTTTAATGTTAAATATTGGTTCTTTTATATAAAACATAAGGTTTATCAACTGAGGATTTTCTGTGTGCATAGTAGGCTCGTCACCAGCCTGAGAACGAAGTTCGTGTGTACATGCACGTGCTGAAAGGCAAATGTGGTTTGCTCTTGCAGACACTTCTCTCTCTCAGGCTGGTGACGAGCCTATACGCACAGCACTTTCTGTCCACAGCACTGTGCCATTGATTGTGGCATTGGAGCGTACAATACAGGACGATGAAAGTGTAGGATATAGTATTTCCTGAGATTTCATCAAAGTGAAAATCCTTTTTCTCTTCTCCCTTCTTCTGCATCAAAACAGTCCCATTATTTACTATATCTCAACGCATCAGCAGAAGGATTGACACTGACCGTGATTATTGTCCTTTGGACCATATAACGGGCAAATTCGGCCACTTGGCCTTCATCAACTCATCCACTATACCTAAATAGCCTATCTCAGCCAGACTTTTTGATCACTTTCTGGTTTTTGAACGAGTTATCCCGGTAAGTCTTGTGCATTAGCATCATTATCTATGCGGTTCACATCATAAACCGTATAATAGAGGAGAAAAATGCTTCCTGTGTTTGTGATCCATGGCTTGGTCTTCGGGGAAAGTCGTTGTTCGATTTGTCAATTGTTTCATCCCGACTTACTTTTTCAGGATCATTGCCTTCTCGAGTAAGAAATAAGCGACCCTTATGCTGGGGATCGATCCTCGATAAAGATCGTTTGAAATGAACTGGACAAAATGAAGTCGCTCAATATCCAGTATCCGCTAGACGAATTTTTATTATATCATTCTAACCTCGTTTGCCAATCTACCCCGATTTGTGAGTGAGATGGATAGAGGAAATTGGTTTCTGCGCCATAGTCTCCATTAAAAGGTTGGTTGCAGTAAGTTTACACTTTTTTTTTTTTTTTTTTTTTTTAAAAAAAAAGGTTGCACTGAGAAAGAGGCTGTACTTGTGGATAATTATGTGGAGTAAATGGTCATCCTTGTACTGAGAAACTATATGAACATGAAAGAATGATCTATTTTATTGTACAATGACTAATTTTTTTTTTATTTTTTTATTTTTTTTTTTTTTTTACTTTCCAAGGGCCGAAATGCCATCAAGAGCACTCATCATATCTTGTTGTAAAGACTCATGCTTTTCCTGGGCCTCATTGAGCCTTTTTTCAGATTCTGAGATTCCAGAAGAATTGATATCCTAAAAATGCATCACAATTAACATTAGGACAATGTCAGTTATTTTCAAGTTTTTTTTTTTTTTTTTTTTTTTTTTTTTTTGCAAATCCATTTACACATGTTATTCAACATTTTTTTTTTTTTTTTTTTTTTACCTCAAGTCTAGTATCACGTTTTGTTTTTTTCCGCTGCAGTTGAGTATTGAGGTCATCAAGCAGTGCATCTAGCTCCGATGTTAGGTTGGTGTTGTGGTGTTTATTCCTTGCTTGGTTACTTGGCTTATTCAAGGAGATGGGCAATTTCTTTTGATTGTTGCCAGAAGTTGTTGTTGTTGTTGTTGCTGTAGTTGTTGTTGTTGTCCTTACATTCTTATTATATGGACTGGCTTTTGATTTCCCAATGGCATTCCTTGAGGCAGATGCAGAAGGACTCTTCTTTTTTGTGGAGGGCATGATGACTGACTGTGATGTGTATAGGAAGAGTTAGCCAGGTAATGGAATGACCAGCAGAAAGCTTAATAAAAAAATTAAAAAAAAAAAAAAAAGACTGCACAAACACAAAAAACAGATAAGCAGTCACACCGCCACCAAAAAGTAAGAGTAGCACAAAAATCATGGTAAGTCTTTGCTTTGCCCCCTTTCATTTATCGATATTGGCAACTTCAAAATACACTAATCTTTTTTTTTTTTTTTTTTTTACATGTGCATGTTACACTTCCATCTTCCAAAGGATATTTTAGAGATTTTGAAAGCACACCTGCTGAGTAGATCGCCTGCTTGGGGAGGAAACTATAACATCCAGCACGACATCAAGCTTTGTATGAATTCTGAGCGGCTTGATACTATCGTTTATAGAAATACATATTTTTTTTAAAGAATTTTTTTAGAACTCAATATTATCCAATACCTAATTAAAAAAAAAAAAAAAAAAAAAAAAAAAAACCATTGATGGCCATAATATATTACTATTCAAAGTTTTCATCTACAAGAAAGGACAAGATTGTTCCCTCGTTCTCGATACGTATTGGATCGTTGAAAGCGGATACAACATCGTTCCAGAGGATGATGTACTCTTTTGTTTTAGAGTCATACCGCGCTTCAATTTTTTTGACTGCTGACA
This sequence comes from Lobosporangium transversale, assembly GCF_002105155.1. NCBI lineage: Eukaryota > Fungi > Mortierellomycota > Mortierellomycetes > Mortierellales > Mortierellaceae > Lobosporangium > Lobosporangium transversale. The sequence goes on along the minus strand of NW_019029003.1, from coordinate 165,022 downwards.
GTGGCGTTGCCAATAAATCCGAACTGACAAGACGAATTTTCTGATATTTACTCATAGTGATCAAAAGAGGGATTATGTCTTTATTACAATTGTAGTATTATTCGAACCGGTGGCAAGATGGCAAGATGGCAAGAGTAAGGGAAAAAATAAATAAATAAAAAAATAAAAAAATAAAAAAAGAGATTTGAGAGACGAGGAAAAAATGGTTTCGTCTCTTCAACCTTTCGTGGACAAACAAAGGCAAGAAAGAAACAACGAGAAAGAGAAGGAGTCTCCTCCCTGCCTTGCATGAATGAGATGATCCACTTGACAAACAAAAAGATCTTGCACTGTAACATGTTTGACAAAGCACTGTGCAAATGTAATAGCAAGTCTTGTGATAAGGTTGCTCCAAGGTCCAAGTCTCAGCATTTGCTATTCTCTCAATTCTACCTGCATAATTGTCCCTCATAACTATCATTCATTCTTGGGCTATATAATGTTCTCAGGCCAAATGACTCTTACGATCATCAAGGATATGAACTTGCCTATTTTATAAAAGTTGAAACACGAAGCGGGGCGTGAGAGCAAAATTAGACTCTCTTGTTGCGGATAATCGAGAATACAGGAAAAAGAACACACGCCACACGCTTTGACCATTCTCATCTTGTCAAAGCCATCCCTCCCCCTGTCGGTGAGACAATTTCGGCAAATTCTGTACAGGAAATATCAGTACATGTATTATGGCCCAAAAGAGAGAGCCAGGAATTCAACCTTGAATTGGAACTATGCTATCTGGTGTAATCAACAGAGGGCCTTCTTTCATTCTTAGACCTTGACAACGATGTAAATGATCGAGTTTAGCCTTAAAACATGAAGGTGAAATTTACCTTCATAGTAGTAATAATAATAATAATAAAATCGACATATTGCTATTAGGGACATGTGAGCATTCGCGCCACCAAATTGTAGACTTTCACTACCACCAAGTAAATTAATTGGTTGGTAAGACATTTAAAAGGAAAAAATAAATAAATAATAAATAATAATATATATATCTCTATATATGTTTATTCATTAAACTACAAGAACTTGGTTATTTATAATGTTACAACGCAATCATCAGGCCTTCAAGAGGTGGGAGTTGTGGTGTGACCGATACAGTGGCAAGTGGAATGTCTGAATCGATGCTCAGTTCTTCTTTATCACCTGCTGTGAACAGTCCAGAAGAGGTGGCCTCAGATGCTGGTGCTGCACCGGCCATAGGGTCCAATGATTCAGAATCGATTGTGACATTGACAGTAGATGGTGCGGGGTATGAAGACGTGGCTGTGGCTGTGGTTGTGGTTGCTAACTGCATTGACAGGGAGGATGTGGTGTGACCAATTAGGGGTATAGCCGAGGACGGTGCGGACATGGATGATGGGACATGATGTTTTCCAGGGATTGAGGTTGCCATGATAGGCGAAAAGGCCATGGATGGCGAGGCAAACGATGCTTCAGAGACCTGCTCTTTGGCATTCAATCCTGGAGATGAAACTGCAGAGAGAGCAGTTGTGTCTGTGCAGGGGATAGAGCTTGTTGAGCTCGCGGCATCTGATGTTGATTCGTCATCGTCATCATCCTTGCGGTTTTTGGCTGCCAATTCCTCACGAAGGAGCATTGCTGCCATGAGTTGATTCTCCTCATCCTCAGCAGTGCATGGTTTCGTTTGAGCGATTTGTGTTTGTGCAGGGACCTCTGTTGTTGATGGCAAAGGCTGCTCAATCAGAGCATCCTCAGAGGCATAAAGCCGGACAGGAGAGAGTACTTGTGTTGGGGCATCAGGTGTGGCTGGTGTGGCTGGTGTGGTTGATACAACTGGTACAGTTGGAGCAATGGGTGTGACTGAGATGGCTGCAGGCGCAAGTGGTGCAGGAGGAAGTACAGCTTCAGCTTTGGCCAATGTAGTGGCATGGACGAGTTCCTGAGCTGGGGTGAGTGGTAGCTGGGGTGAGGATTGATAGGGGAGACTGCCAAGAGGTGCCCTCGAAAGACGATTCAAGGGTCCTTCCTCCCATTCGTCCTGTGTATAATCGAAATCCTGCGAGAGACCACCCCAGACGATTTTGAGGCCCTGTTCACGATTCTCAAAGGAGTCTGGGGTATCATAGTATCCGCCCAGCAAAGCTCTGAAGAGGACACTACCGATTGACAGCGTGGGTGCAAAGACAACAGCCAAGTTTGAAACATTCATTTTTGTTTTTTCAGAGTATGCTGCGATTTTCGAGAGGTGGTGGCACAAGAATGACAAGACAACATAATTCGTCCGGGGGAGTCTGACGAGAATCCCGCGGAGACTGTGACACACTTGACGATCGGTGGAAATTACAGACTGAAATTGCTCCAAGAACACAGCAGGAAAGAGAGGCGAAGGCACTAGTGTAGAGAAGAAGAAGAAGAAGAAGAAGAAAACCGTAATGATTCTGATGTTAGTCAAAGGGAATGAAGGAAGGAAATAATAATAATAATAATAATAATAATAATAATAATAATAATAATAATAATAATAATGCAAGCATGCAGTTGTTTTCCATAAAGATATATCAAAAAAGACAGTGAAGGCAAGTGGGATGTAGTTCCATAGGACATACGTTCACGCAAGTATAGCTTCAAGAGTGTGGCGATGTCGTTGGGATCAATTCCATCCATGGTCAAAAGTTTGTGGTCTTTGCCAGAGTCAAACATCTTTTTCAATTTTTGTACGCTTGCATGACTTCCTGGAACACTATGAAAGTTTATGCCAAAAAAAAAAAAAAAAAAAAAAAAAAAATGCAAGTTAGATTGTTATCTGTCTTCCCAATGGTTTTCTAATTTTGTTTGTAAACTAAATAAACATAGCGCGCGTGGTAGCACAGGAAAAAGGAAAAAGGAAAAAAAAAAAAAAAAAAAAGTAATGAGCCAATGGAGGGTTCGTGTTAAAAACTTACCGATAGAGTCCTACTTCATCGATACCTTTGGCTTCGAGATATTCTACACAGCGGTAAAGTACTGCAGGGACCATTGGAGTGGACGGGATGTGGGACATGCGAACTGCATCCTCGAGGCTGGCGCCGAAGACTGGAGTTGTGGGAAGACCCTTTGCTCCAAAAGTCGGTTCAGAATCTAGAGCGAATTATGCAAAGCAAAGCAGGAACAAAGAACGGAAGCAGACAGGCATAAGTAGGTTGGAATAAACAGAGGGATAGGAGACAGGAGGACGAAAAAAGACATTCCTCGTGAGAAAAAAGTCAGGAAGTAAAATATAAGATATAAGATATAAAATATAAATATAAAAAGGCGGAGAGAGAGTAAAGAGGAAGAGGAAAAGGAGAAGACAATGGTTGATTGCTAATATGGCCCATTCGACTGATATCTACAAGATACAATCAAACAATCAAGGCAATTAACCCTTTTCGCTCTTGTGTTTGGTAAAGATGCGACTTGTTCCCAATGAGTTTTAAACATCAGCACACAGACACACAGACACAAAATCAGACGAGACAAACACAATACACACAGACAATAGATAGAGACATTAAATATATAGAAATATTAAAAAAAGTTACCCGCACCAGGAACAAAGCATTATATAACTGAAAGTAAATAACAGTTATTTAAACAAATAAACAGCAATAATAGTATACAAATATAATATAAGATTAAAACAAAAAGAGAGAAAGAAAGACCGGATTGGGTAACCAGCTTTTTTTTTTTTGATGGGGATGGGTTGGGTTGGGTTGGAGTGAATTAGAGCTGGAGCATATAATTCGATTTGATTTGATTTGATTTGATTTGATTTGTGCCTGATTAATGCGAATTAAAGTAGCGAAACACTTTACATTTAAAAAAAAACAAACACCAAACATATATACAAAGACACATTCAAGAATTCAAACAAGAGAAATGAAAATAGAAATAAAGAAAAAAAAAAAAAACATACTTTTACGGGCACGGCCCCATGCCTTTTTGGAAAGCATCTCTGCACCTCTGGATCGCCAAGAGACCAAGGAATTGACGGAGGAGGATGAAGAGATGATTCTTTCGGACTTGATTGGATCTGGATTCTTTTTGGTGCTGTGGAATGTGCTTTGTAACTTTTTGAAGGGGTTGGAGAACCCTCGTGAAGGCGCGAGCTGCAGCCGAGACTCGTCCGAGAGAGAGCTATGAGCAGGAGCAGAGCTGGAGAGGAGATGAAGAGAGGTTGTTGAGCGAACAGCAAAGTTCATGAGATGGGCAGCAATAGAGCCTCGCCTGGGCGAGGATTGAGAGGGCATTAGGTTGTTATTCTGGATATTGAGGGGCTGAGGTTTAGATGGGAGTATGGGAGATGTGGAGGTAGGGAGAGATGGAGAGGGAGAAGGAGGTCGTTGTTGTTGAGATGCCATGATGAATGAATGTGTTTTGTGGGAAATATTTGGTAGATGTATGATATGGAAGTGAATGAGAGAAGAAAGTGCGTGAGAAGTGAGGATGAGAAAGTAAAGAAAGAAAATTGGCAGGTTTTTTTAGGACAGGGTTTAAAAAGTAAGGAAAAGAAAAAGAAAAAGAAAAAGGGGATGCCAATTATAATTAAAATAAATATGGAAATGGACAATTTTTTTTTTTTTTTCTTTTTAATAATTTTTGGTTATTGGTTATTGTTGCTGTTGCTGTTGCTGTTGCTGTGAATAAGAGAGTTTAAAGAACGGATGAAGAAGGAAAGGAAAAGGAAAAGGAAAAGGAAAAGGAAAAGGAGAGGAAGGAGGAGAAGGAGATGAAGAAGAAGAAGAAGAAGAAGAAGAAAAGGAAGAAGAGAAAAGAAAGAAGGAGGAAAGAATGAAAGAATGAAGGAAAGAATGAATGAATGAATGAATAAAAGGATGAATGAATGAGAAGAAGAGCAAACGAGAGAGAGAAAAGCTTTTTCTGTAATGGCCAATGAAAGATGGCAGATGTTTGGTATTTGAACAAATTTTATTTGGGAAATGAGAAAATCTTTTTTTTTTTTGTACGATAATCACGTATAACGGTTGTACGGATGTATTCATTCTGTACAGCACTAAAAATGATCACGACTCTCTTCCTAAGCGAGAGCACTTTTCTTTTTTAAAACGTAGAAAAAGAGCAACCCTCTTTTTTGTTTATTACAAAAAATAAAAAAGCACCAACATTCCTTGCAACAACTCTTTACACCCCCTTTCTCTTTTCCATCCTTCCTTCCAACCATTCTGACAAGCATGAGCAACCAATTGAGCTTTTATTTATCTGTTCGTCTTCTCTAAACTATCTGTAGGAAATAAAAGATTTTATTTCAGTGTATCTCCCTCTCTTCCTCCCTGCTTCTCTTTTATAGCCGTTATCAGCCGTTGGAGCGCATTAAAATAAATTTTTTTTTTTTTTTTTTTTTTTTTTTGTCCAAGGCTATTCTTGTCTACAGAGTTGATCTGTTTTTGACATGGCCTGGTTTCGTATGTTAATCATGCATCTTTCTTTCTTTTTTTTTTTAGTGTCTGGACCAAAGTTCAGATTGGCTTGCTCTCTCACATAAACACTGAATATTATTATTACTATTATATACTATTATTATTACTATAGTCATTATTATCTATATATTATCATTGTTATTCAATCCTTGATTGGAAAGCCCTGAAGCAGATGAACAGAATGTAGTTTCGGCATTGTATCTGCCTGTGTGTCCGTGTTGATGGTGGCAGTGTTTTACTTTTATTATTAGTCAACGCCTTAGCACTGCTTTCTTCCTTTGCCACACAAAATGGTATATATCAACACACTGTTTCCTTTTTGGACACAAAGGAAATATGCCAAGCCAACATGCCAGCAATTTCTACATGTAACATCTAACATGTCCTTGCACCAACTCAATGGTAATCCTGTCCTGCCTCGTTCCTTTTAATGCATAATTTGCAATTTACACATTTACACTTAATTATCATTAGCCTCAGTTCAATCTCTCCTTCCCCCCTCTCTCTCTCTCTCTCTCTCTCTCTCTTTCATTGCTCTCTTGACATTCATTCCTTGATCATTCCTACTTCACATGTAATTGTTTCATTCAACAAAATCATTTAATCCTCATTCATCAACCATCAACAAGCACCTTTTTTTTATTTTATGATATTTTTGTATTAATATCTTTTTTTTTTTTTTTTTTTTTTTGTGTGTGCGTACCTTATTCTCACTTTCTCACACCTCACTCACACTCACACTCACACTCGCACTTAACTTACACTTGCACTCTCTCAAATTCCTCTCTCACTCTCCGCCACAACTTACTCGCGCTCTTTTTTCTCTTCTTTTCTTTTCTTTTCTTTTATATATATATATATATATATCTTTCTAGTTCTCGCAACAGATAAATCCACATTGCTCTTTCCACCAACATAGAACTCTTTCCTCCTCATCCTCTTCCATCCTCACTCTTTTCCATCCTGTATCCTTTTAAATTCTCAACTCTTTCGATTTGAGGATCGTTACGCCACAACCCCCAATCACAGCCCTCATTTGTCTCCAACAGTTCTCTTTGCCCTTGCCGTTGCCACACATTCCACTCGCAGTAATCACACATAATTCCATGTCAGAGTCAATACGAAGCCTCAATGGCTTACGATTCCGTCCATGTCAACCTCGATTTCAACTCTTTCGATTCCTTTCCTCTTTATTCGTCCTCATCCTCTGCAACCTACTACTGCTTTGTCCAACAACCGAGGCATGGCCCTATGTCGATTGCTCGGGCGCAAACCCAATCTTTGCCCTCCAAAGGGCTAGAGCCCATTATGACCACACCAACAATTCGATCGGTCTCTTGCTCGAAGGACAATTCACTGACACGTATTGGGCTCAAGGTTATTCAGTAGAAGCAACAAGTCAATGTAAGGTTTCCCTCAACCGATGACGCGCTCATATTCATGTTCACATTCACATTTTTATTTTTTATTTTTTTTTATTTTATTTTATTTTATTTTTTTTCCTTCTTCCCTTTTCTTTCTTTTTAATATATCTACCTAATGGTAGAAAAACTAACAGACATGCCAAACAATTATTGTTGTTTTATTTGGAAGTGGTTGCAAAGGGAGGGGGAGGGATATTATCCTAAGGAATGAATGAATAATTGGTTAAAGCGTTTGATCATTTGCGCCTTTTTTTTTTTTTTTTTTTTTTTGTGTGTCCAAATGGATTTCTTCCGGTATTAGACAGTAGACATTATTTATAGAAATACTTTCAGAAATAGCGATTTCTCGATCAAAAAAAAAAAGAACGAAAGAAAAAAGAAGTGGCAAAATTGGAAAAGGGAGTGAAAAAAATTGTTTGCGACATGCAAGGTCTTGCAATTTGCTTACGAGCGATAGTTCCGTATCCTGCATATCAAAACACAAACATGCCAAAAAAAAAAAAAAAAAAAAAAAAAATCATTCAGAGGAATATGAATATGAAAAGGCGGCGTTATTTTCTTTTTTTTATTTCCTCTGTCCAAAAATGCTTTGGGCGCTCCACACCCACTTGTTGTTTCCTTCGATATTTGAATCGTTACCTCTTTGCCAATGATCTTTTTAATATTATTGTGGAGGAGCATCATTGTACCACCAAACACTGCTACGCTTCTTGCATTTTCCTTACACCACAAGCGTTGATGAAGAAAAAAAAAGGGGGAGCGCCCTTTCCCTTTCTCTCCCTTCCCCCCCCCTTTTTTTTTCTGGTGTAGTAAAACATGCAGGCACTTTTTAAAGTTTCCCTTTTCACTACTATACTCTTGTTATATCATTTATATTCATCTTCAACGTCTTTGACCGACCGATTCTAATAAAAAATTCAAACTAAAACAACGCGTCTTTTGGACTGATAGGGAGAACATCAATTCAAACCACCATCATGGGGACTCAGCTTTACAGAAGCGAAGGTCCAGCATGTATGGCTGATGGAGGCATGATCATCGGAGGTTGCCCAACAGCTGCAGGCAAAGGCACAATCCAAACGGTATGGCTAGTTTTTTATTTTTTTTTTATTTTTTTTTTTGTCGTTGTTGTTGCTGTTTGTTTGTTTGAGTGTTGACCATGATATCACGAATATCACTTGACACGGTACCCTACGAATTTTATTTTTTATTGTAGAGCTTCAACATTTCTCAGTCCGCTCCATTTGCAGAACTGATGATAACGCTTCAAATCATTGGCAGTAACAACCAGTCGATTGCATGTGTAGCAGTACTATTGGAACAGACGATGCCCGAGGTCAGCACTGCCATAAGCTATTTACCCTTGGCACTTGCAGTGCTCTCCGGAGCCATCAGTCTAACCGCGACCATCATGAGAGCATCTGTCGGGAACGGCTTCTTGGGCGCCGTGGCCTCTTATGGTCTTCCTACCGAAATCATCTCAGTCCATACTCCTGGATTCTTTGATATAATCTTCTATACACAGTTCATGTTGATGACAGGACAACTCTCAGTCAACTACCCATCCTTCTATTCAACTTTCACATCCCTTTTTCATTGGTCTTTTCTAGAATTCGCCGATACATTAACCGGAAAGGGTCCAGCAAATGCAACAGATGTGCTGAAGTACGGAGGATCCGGATCCGTCAACCTCATCAAGGGATCACAATCTCCTGGATGGAACGGCACAAACACCAATAATAACGAAACCTTTACCTTGAGCGCCACCAGCACCGATACTATCAACAGCAAAAACCTTTTCCGAAAGAGGCGTCAGTTGTACCCACTACAACAAGGAGGAGATGAAGAGCGGTCATTTGATTTGAATGGAGTCCTGCCGGCTATTGGGACAACACAGGCAGCAGCTTCAATCCTTCGACCAACAGCATTAAGAGTAACATCAGCTATTTATTTGCCATCAATAGTTGCAACACCTGCGCCTGAACCAACCGCCTTCCCAGTAACAACTCAATCTCTACCAAGGGTGAAACGGCAGAAAGCTATGGATTCTCCAACAGATGTTGAGTCATCTCCAGAGCCATCATCAAGCACTTCATCAACCTCTACCAGCTCAACCATCTCTTCCTCCTCCTCCTCCTCCTCCTCCTCCAGCTCATCCGACTCGACAAGCTCCTCATCATCCTCTCGCACTAAACAGACTTCAAAAGGAAGCGGGCCAAAACCAACACCTCCAGCATCGCGAACGGCACCAGTCCGTCCACCCGCGTCCTCGACTTCAACAGCATCGCTGGTCATCCCAACGATCACAGACGCATTTACAAACCAGACTTGGGTCTCTGTTCAATACAACATCTCGAGATTCGGTATGGAGGCCTACGCAGCAGCCATTGGAGCCTTTCCCTCATCTCTCTTCCTCGGAACAATCATCAATGCTGCATTAGCAGCTGCAGGTTCGCTCTTGATCTCAGCAGCACTCTTAGGTGTAGCATGGATTATGGCCAAAGAAAACCATCAGCGTGGCAAGACACTTTATCATGCTCTCAACTTTGTAGTAGGTAAGAAAAAAAAAAAAAAAAAAAAAAAAAGAATTGATAATCTCATTTAATTGAAGTGTCCGTGCATGCATGCATGCAATGTTATGCAATACCCTAATATATATATTTATCTCTATTCTATATTTCTTTATTTCTGTATTCTATCCCCTAGGCAACCTACTCCGCGTTTGGTCATTGCTCTATACCCCATTAGCACTCTCTGCAATGTATCAGCTGACAATATCTGGAAATGTAGGGTTAACTATTTCATCAGCAGCTAGTTTGCTTATTGTTTCAGTAGCCCTGACTATATTCTTCGCTTGGAGGATCCTTCGTGCCTCATCAGAACTTCTTCTCTATGACGACCAAGCAACTTTACTTAAATACGGTACCCTTTACAACACTCTAGTCCAGGAAGGTACCCTTTTCTTTTTAGTCACCTTGCTTGTCCGGTTCTTGTGGGGGTTGGCGATTACAATGCTCTCATCATTCGGGGTTGCGCAAGTAGTCGTGCTAATGGTCGTCGAGCTTGGATATGTACTAATGATCGGCATTAAATGGCCCCATGCACAATCTGGTGACAACAAATTCCATCTCTTCTTGGGCATCATCCGGATCGTCATCACTGGTTGCTCCATCGCTTATATTCATGACTTGGAAGCATCCCCAGATCTACGACAGTTGGTTGCATACATTCAAATGGCACTACATTTGGCAGTATTTATTGTCATGTTTGCGCTCGTGCTCTGGAATATAATTCAAGTCTGTATGTTCTCCAAAATCCGGCGTTCAGGAGCATGGAAAGGGCCTACAAAGACCTATAGTTTTGATGACCCCATCGAGGATCCTGAACAAACATGGGGACTTGCCTCAGGACGGCCACTCACGAGAGGAGGCGCAGGAGAAGGTATTGGCAATGGTCTTGTCAGTCATCGACATGATGTTCAGGATCCTAAAAACAAAAGGTTCACAGTCCTGTCATATCCATCTTTAGGCAGCAATAACCATGTTGGTAGCAGAGCACAACGACTAACTATGCAGCATGTGTTACATGCACCCCCCACCAGCCTTGCACAGCACCAGATGCTTCATCCTGATGACTCTGATGACGATACATTGAGATATGGATCTCCTGCTGAAAGGTATCGACAGTCAAGACTGATGGACCATCATCAGTCTCGGTTTGGGCCGGCTGCTGCTGCTGCTGCTGCTGCTGCTGCTGCTGCTGCTGCTGGCGCAGGATCTGAAGATGGTGGCTCGGCAGCGGACGATCTCATGCTGGAAACCCATCTCAGCAGCCTTACTCCTCTGACAGGACCTGTTGGATCAGGCTCTCGACCCTCAAACTCGCCACCCTCTCGTCCACATTCCCAAGGTCTCTCTAGTGATGCTACCGGATCGACGAAACTCGGCAGTAGCAACCGACGATCACCATCTCCTGTAGGTGTCCGTGGACACTTGCCTCAGAGAGAATCATATGCCAATTTCCAAAGAATGTCTCATCAACAGCAGGACCCTAGGACCAGGAGAATGTCCGATATCATGCGTGATGGGCCTTATCTTTACGACCCACGCAAGGAAGGAGGACAAGAGAACACGGCGGTTAACGAAGCGTCACATAACGTGCCCAAGAAGAGCTTGTTTTCAGGATTTGCTTCCTCTTTGGGAGCAATGTTCAGGTTCGGAAGACAATCAAGGAATGCACCCAAGTCTGCAGATGGTTCAAAGCCCAAAGCTTTTGAAGTCATGCGGCCGCCTCGTCCAAACCATGTATCCGGGGAGCCGTCTTCGACTGGCTTCGGTGGCGGCTCTGTATTGGATGAGACTGGTTCTCAAGCAGGAGGCGATCAGGTTCGGGAACTGAATCCGTTGGGGATTTATCAGGTCATTAGGGCGAACGGCCGCGGCTATGAGACAGGCCGGAATCTGTTTGTGGCGAATCCATCCGCCATGATCTCCAGGACGGGAAGCTTAGTCTCGACTGTCTCTGGAGCTGTGGGCGCCGGCGGTGGTTATTCTAACTATCAAGCATCTGGCTCGCCCACTGTCTCTGCAACTATCACAGCGAATGCAAGGCTAAAGAGAAACGGATCAGGCACTGCAGAATCTGTCAAGACACTAAACTATCCAAGACCTAGAGGCGTGAGTTCGGGGCTTGGAGGATCAAATCTTGCGGGTGACCGAAATTCAATTGGTGCCACATCAGAGCATGGTGGCTCAGATCGAGGCTCAAGGAGGACTTCTTACGCTGCGGGAGGCAACACCATACTGACCCCAGTACCTGGGAGCAGCGCAGCTAGTCAGTTCTATCCCTCACGCCATTCTGCTGAGAGTACAAACAACATTGCAGAAGCGCTTACGATTGACGCGCCTCTGTTGCTCCAGGGTGGTGGAATCCTAAGAGTTTCAAAGGGGCCTGAGAAGGCTGTTCAGTATCACAAGGAGGCTGGGCAATATGTCGAATCGATTGCGGAGTCGCTGAAGGACGAGAAATCCGAGGAGCGCGACAGGGTACTAGCTGTATCGTCATCAGTATCATCATCTGCCCCAGCGGCGGTGCCGGCTTCAGCTACAGCTTCAGTCCCAGTCACAACCGCAAGGACAGGATTAGGATCAGCAGGTCTCGCTGGAGAGACTGTGACGATGGATGCACCATCTTTGCTTCTTCCATCTATTCAAGCTCAATCAGTACAAGCTCGGGGTCAGGTACAAGCAACGCCGCAAGATGAAGAGTTTTCGCCTTCGCCTGTCAAGGCCCGTTCATTGGCTGGAAGCAGTATTTTAAGCGGTAGTGCTGGTAATAACAATAAACCTGGAAATGAACAGAGTACTACTGCTAGTGGTAGCGGCAGTGGTGGTGCTCCTTCAAGTCCTACGGAGAGCCAGGAGAGCCCAACAACGGCACAGGTGGCGGCTAGTGCTGGAAGGATGCACGAGATCTTGGGCCGCATGTTTTCGGATCGATCGGTACGTCTCCACAGTGACCATGAGCATGATTCAGATTCTATTATGAGTGAAGGAGATACGGCTTCGACGTTTTCAGGACGGATGTCGATGCTAAAGCAACAACAACACCAAGGCGATAACCATAACCATGGTTATGGCTATGGCTATAGTACTGGTGCTACAACTACAGGTGAGGGAAAGCGACTATCTTTAGATGCCCAGTCTATGGAACGGTACGATATGCTAGAACCCGTGGCTGAGGGCTCGGACATGGAAACAGACTCTGAACTTCAGAACAATCACCGGAAACAACAACAGGATCTTGATGAAGATCGAACACCACGACAGTCAATGCTTGCTCTTCCTGCTGCCAATACTGCTAGTACCTCTGCTGCTACTTCTGGCGCCAGTACCGACCATGGCCCTAGTCATCAATCACCCATATCTAGCCCTGAAGTAAAGGGAGTCTCAGCTCCTGTGACCAACTCTGTCAAGGAAACCTCTTTGACTACAGCAGAGAAGCCATACTCATCTGAATCTCCACTGATGCGTACCTTTTCTGGATCATCTCAACCCCGAGTATCTATGTCAAAACAAAACTCATTCTCTAGTCGCCCCCTGGCACAATCGCCGCTGCATTCGCCTTCCGTTCAGTTGGGCTCTGGATCTGTTGGTGGTGATCTAAGTCGCCAGACCTCCATTCATTCTGGTGGAGTCAAGATGGAGTATCTGGACATGGACTGGTTAAATCGCGACCCCAACTCTCCCTCAAACGATCCGCACAACCTCGATAATATGTATGAACGCAGCAACAACTTTTTGAATCGTAATGCGTCGATCGGCACAGTGCGTACCGAGGCTTCATACAAGACTGCTGTCTCACAATATTCATCTGATGATGAGGAAGTTTGAAAAACAGTGCGTCAAGATGCTTTATGTATACCTTTGTACAAAAACGTGTAATAAAAGATGCAAACTGCATTTCGTTGTTTTTATTTTTATTTTTATTTTTTTTATATTTATTTACTCTATTATTTTTTTAATTTCTATGCATTATTATGGTACAATGGAAATGAAATGGGAAGATGCAGTTTTTTTTTTTTTTTTTTTTTTTTTTGGTTTTTGGTTTTTGTTTCTATCACCCTTCTTGATTACTTCCTAGTGCTTGCTCTTCTCTTTTTTGTCTTTCTTCTCTTTCTTGTCCTTCTTTTCCTTCTTCTCTTTCTTCTCCTTATTACCAACATCCCCACTGCTATCGCCATTAACTTTGATGCCTTCCGTCTTATGCTTTTTTCGTGACGAGTCGCCGTTCTCCCCTTCATCCTCCTTTCGTCCTTCCTCTCCAGCCTTGCGCTTGTTATCTTTATCCTTTTTCTTACTTTCTTTCTTGCTACTGTTGCCATCTTTGCTGTTGTTATTATCAGTAGTCAAGTCTTTTCCCTTGGAAGTCGTCTTCTGCTCCTTTTCCTTTTCCTTTTCCTTTTCCTTTTCCTTTTCCTCGCGCTCTCGCTTCTCTTGTTCTTTCTTACGCCTCTTGACAGGATCCCAAGTCTTATCCAACTCCTGATCTTTGAGCTGCGACTTGAGTTTATGTCTAAACATCTGAACCCTATTCTTCTTTGAATACTTTTGAACATCTGCTTCCTGTTGATCCGGCCGTCTGTAAGGCGCAAACTTCTTGAGCGAGACAAACTCATTCAAATCCTTATCATCTGCTAACAATATCTCGACTGGTGTGAGTCCGAAATTTGCAGGCTTGACCTTATGGTATTTGAACCTTGTCGGCAGATCACCCACCATGTCCTCATAATCCAATTGATAATACTCTTCCAGATACTTGTTGAAATCCTTCTTTTCTTTCTCTACATCCAATATGCTCTTGGCAGCTTCGATCGCCGCCACTGCAGTTTTGATCGACGTCGGATCCTTGGCTCCGTTTGCCTTTGCCTGCTTAGCCAGTCTCTTCTCTTCCTTCTCACGCTGAGCACGCTCCTTCTTCGTCTCCTTCTTCTTCGATGTGGCTTTACCATAGTTCTCGCCCCCAGGAAGATAGTCTGCATCCATTATAATATCCTCCTCATCGCCATATCCACCAGAGCCATCGTTACCGTCATAGTAATTTTCCTCCTCATAGCCATCGTATCCCTCTCCTTCTTCTTCTCCGTCATATACTGGTGGATAGGCTTCCTCTTCCTCTTCTCCTCCTTCGGCTTGACCATCGTCATTATTGTCATTATTAACATCATCCGAAGTACTGCCGCTGTTCTCATTAGCATCGTCCTCCATCTCATACTCTGCAGTATCGATATCATCGTCAAAGACGGGCTTTACATTTTCGTCATCCTCATAGTATTTGTCGTCGAACATAGTTCCCATCTTTTGGTCATAGTCATCCGGGTTGAATTCTGTCTCCAGATCAATTTCATCAAAACCGACGGCTATGATAATGATAATAATAAAAAAATAAAAAATAAAAAGTAGAAAAACACTTAAGTATCAAAGAAGCACTAAAATGATAAAGTATAATTACAATATACATACAATCACATATATATGTGTGTGTATGTGTGTATATATATATATATATATATATATGTGTATGTGTGTGTAAAAGCTTACTTTTGTTGCCTGTGATTTCTTGAATTTGTTTCAACTTATTGAAGATCTCTTGCTTCTTCATATTCTTGGCGCGCTTAAGCTCCTCGAGCTGGCGGACCTTCTCTGCCTTCTTACGTTCCTTGGCTGCCTTGCGTTGACGTTTACGTTTGTCATCCTTATTACGAACTGAGTCCTCAATCGTACGTGAGTAGCCCATAAGTGAATTTCCTTCACTAAAAAGTGTACATGAATCCATATACAATGAGAATGAGATTAATAAAGGGAAAAAAAAAAAAAAAAGGTATACAAAATAAAAGAAATACTTACGCCTCCTCAAATCGGAAATTGTATTTAGATTCGAATTCCTCAGCAGCATCAAGTTCATCTTCTGACTTTTCCAACTGATCCAGGTCATCTTCTCGGACAATTTCCTTGTAGTGTGGTGTCTTTTTTTGTGTCTTGTCAATCCATCCACGATTCAAGATATAACTAATAATCAAAAAGAAGAAAGAAAAAAAAAAAAAAAAAAAAAAATTAGAAATCGCAGGGCTTTAGAGGTTAAGATCTTGACATCTATACACAGATATCAAGAAACAAAACAAGGAATACTTACTCCATCAAGAAAGCCTCATCCTTGTCCATCTCTGGGGCATTCTTATACTCTCTCCAGTCCTGAAAAGCACCAGCCCCTGACTTATTTCTTCCCATACTCTCGATCAAGAACCGTTTATAATCTTCCTCCTCTGCCTCTTCTTCATCTTTGGTTTTGGCCTTTTGTGTAAAAAATGAATCCGTATCTTCATCCTCAGCGTCATCATCATCATCGCCCAGGAAGGCCTTCTTCATCTCCTGTTTCAAATATTCCTGCTGTTCTACATGTGTCATCTCCGATTCGTCTTTAGTCTTCTTTTGAGTAATCTGCTTTTGAACCTCATCTTCCTCGTTCACATGTCCTCCATCCTCGAGTAAGACCTTGCGATGATAATCCTTCAAGTTCATTGGCTTGGTCTTCTTCTCCAAAGCCTGTTTTTCTCTCCATTGTTGACGAGCCTTTTCCATTTCTGAGGGGATAAAAAAATGAGAAGTGGCCTCATAGATCTTGGGATCTTGAGCACGGATCAATCCGATCGTCTTCATAATCTGCCCATCTACTTCGGGCGTGATCAACTCTCCATCCTCATCCTCCTCCTCGTCTTCCTCAGAATCATACGAATCATAGTCATATTCTGCATTCTTGGTGTAGCCATACTTATGTTGGCGTTCAGCAATCAACCTGAGACGTTCTTCTTCCAAATCTCCGTACTTGTCACGGACTGTTGATGGTGGTCGTGTTAATAATCACATTGGTCAAAAGATATTATACATAAAAAATAAAATAAAAAAAAATAAAATAAAAAAAAAAAAAAAAAGTAGGGAAGAAAAAGGAAAGAAGGATTATTTTAGGATAGTATCGATTAAGTATAGCGAATAATATTTTACAAAGGAAAAAGAAAGAAAAAAATGAATGAGTGTAAAGAAAAATAAAATAAAAAAATGCAAGCACAGTTAGATTGAAAAAAAAATAAATAAATAAATAAATAAAGAAAAGAAAAGGAGAAAAAAATTACAAGCCAAGCAAATACATACTTGCGGACAACTCCTGGCTACGTTTGGAAGTTTCATACTTCTCCGCATACTGCTTATTGATCGTGAGCGTGATTTCTTCGCCGTCGCTGTCCATAGTTCCGAATTCACAATGAACAAGAGTGAGAAAAAAAAAGAATCAAAGTAATGGAGCAAGCCAATGTCTTCTAAAAAAAAAAAAAAAAAAAAAAAGCAAGCAAATAAATAAATAATTCCACGTGATAAAATATGTGACACGCTTTTATTTCATCTATTCTGCTACAACTGTTGTTGCCACCGTCTGTTCGGTCGTCGGGCTACGTGGGCTCCGAAGTGCCAATGGTTTCTTTGGCACCGCTGGTCGTGAGCTCCCAGACGAGTAGGAGCTAGTGGGGCTACTGGGTGACCGAGCTAACAGTGTATTCTGAACTGGTGGCGATGAGCTAGGTGGCTCAGGAGGATGAGAATCAGATCCTTGGCTATCAGTTTGTGAGTTACCATTACTGCTTGTTGTATCAAGGACGGTTTGATCAGCGACTGACAATGAGCCTTGTGAAGCCTTAGCCATACCCCCGATGGCGGGGCGCGGCGCAGGGCGGGGTGTTACGCGGGGCGCGGGCCGCTGACCAGGAAAGGGTGCAAAAACCTGGCTGATCCTTTTAACAGATTGCTGATTAGATGATAAAGTGGGTGCTGGTGATCGCGAAGGCGAAGGAACTGAAGTAGCCGTTGAGTCCAATGAAGAAGCTGTAGCGGAGCTAGCGGCTTGATTTGGTTTGGGTATTAATGCTGGGATGGTACGAATTGGGGTCGAACGAGGAGTGATGCGTATTTTGCCTACTGAGCGTTGAAGTGTCTCCTCTTCATCTTCTTCATCCTCTTTATTATATCCTGTTGCGCCCTGTTGCGCCTTATGATGCTGCTCTTGATTCCACTTCGTGGGTCCGGTCCCTATGTCTCCACCATGATTAGTGGGTGCTTCATGCTCCTTCACGGGATCCTCGCTCGGTTGCTCAGGTGTTTCAGCGGCAACTTTCAACGCAGGAGTGGACGTAGATGTGGATGTGGAAGGGGGGTCCTGCGCTGGCACCGTCTGCTCTTCAGCCTCATTTACTTCGGCCGCTGCTGCTGCTGCTGCTAATTTCAATTGCTCTTCCGTCAGGATAGCATGGGGAGCACGCCGAATAGGGACCTTGATAGGGTTAGCTCTGATCTGTGGCAAAACATCTGCTGAACTCGCATCGTTTTCGCGTAGAGGTTCATCAAGGCTTGCGGAGGCAGACTTTGTTGGTATCTTTGGTAGAGGCTTGTCAGGGCTTGTAGGGGTAAGCTTTGCTGATATCTTTGGTAGGGGCTCATCATGGCTTGTGGGCGTAGGGATCGTTGATATTAACTGCATTGTTGCCGTTGCTATTGTTGCCGCTGGTGTTATTGGCGATGCCGCTATTGCTGCTGTTGTTGTTGGAAGAGAAATTGAAGGAGAAATTGTAGGAACAAAGTTATCTTCATTAACATAGGACGACGTTGTATGCGCCACATGTGCATGAGTTTGATGCGGCCCTCCATCTACATAGCCGTCGTGTTGGTATGTTGGAGACTGCTGTTGTTGTTGCTGCAGGCTGAGTACGTACTGCTGCTGCTGCTGAGCTGGTGAGAGGCTTGGGTGATATGGATGTTGCTGTTGATATACAAATCCAGGTTGCTGTTGCCAGTTAGCTATTGCTCCTGACGTTATTTGGTTGCTATAGCCACCATATGACTGAAAAGTATAATAGTCAGCTTGATCCAGAGGCTGATCTTGCCCACCATTTATAACGGAACCTTTAAACGAAGGTGCATTAGGGTCAGAAGCATAGCCAGAACAGTATGACTGGTATAATTGTTGATTCGAAGGATGATGTGGAAAGCCTGGCTGCTGCTGATGATGTTGGTGTTGGAACTGAGGTATAAAGCCTATTTTCTGCTGCTCCTGATGCTGTTCCTGATGCTGCTGTTGTTGTTGTTGTTGTTGCTGCTGTTGATGCGCGTATGCTGTGTACTCAGGATGGCCTGGATACTGACTCTGGAAATGCTGGTATTCATCGGATGTGTTACCATGGGTTGCCAGAGGAGGGCCTAGTGAAGAGAACTGCGAGTACCCTTGGCCCTGCAATTCCAAATTTTGAATTATCATGGTATGTCGTCGATTCCGCTCCTGTCCGCGGAGAAGCTCGCGCCCCATCTCTTCATTCTCCTTCTTAAGTTGCTCGAGGCGTAATCGGTCATTCAGCTCCTGGTCAGTGATAATCTGTGGCGGATAGAGCTCTGGCTTTGGCATGCTTCGAGGTAACTCGCGCGCCTGACCTGCACTCTGGCTATGACCCTGGTCTGAACCATACTCGTGTTGGTTGTAGTCAGGAATATAGGGTCGAGGCATAGGCATATGAACTGGGTCTAATCCTTGTCCTACCATCGGTGCCGGCATTGGCGGATATGGTGTAGGGTGATCTAGGTGTTGAACTTCTGAATGCTGCGGTGCATCGGTGTGGGCATGGGAAGCATACTGAAACCTTTCTGGAGCTACAGCCATCCTTACTGTATTCTCTCCTGGCGTTATCGCATAAGGCCGTGGTCGTCGGAGCAGTGGCGTTGATGGCACCTCCTGATCATCTACAGCAGGCGGATATCCGACTGGCTTCCCTAAATAATTTGAGTCAAGGGTTTCTGTGGAAGTACCAAGCTCTGTTGCCCCTGGCTCCTGATCTGCCACCACAATCTCCTCTTCCGCGAAACTGATGCCAAAAGGCATTGGAGGCTCTGTATGGCCCTTTTTTGTATAGGAAGAGGCGCTATACTCAGGAGGGGCATCTGGCACCGACACTTTTTTTTAAAAAAAAAAAAAAAAAAAAAAAAAAAGATATAAGACTATGGTCCAGTAGTTAATCCCGATGAGCCTGATGTCAGAGGCTATCGAATGGGTTTACCTGAACTTGCTTTGGGTCGTCCAATGACATGGTTAGTTGCTTGGCTATTTGACTGTGCCATGGATGTCGAAGTTAATCGGCCTGATTTGGCTTCGAGCATTCGAAGCATTTCTTCTTGATTCTTACGGACTTCCTCTTGATTTATTCGGCGAGCTTCATCTCTTCTCCGTTGCTCCTCTTCAAGTTCTTCTAACCGTCTAGCACGCTCACGCTGTAGCTCCAGATCCTTTATCCGCTCTTCTTCTCGCAGGCGTTGCTCTAGCTCTCGTTGTCGCTGTTCCTTAACTCGTTTAGCCTCCTGTTCCTTTCGTTGCTCCTCTTCCATCTGGCGTTGCATCTCTAGAACAGCCTCAGGAATAACTCCACGAGCCTGTAACGTTAGCTGACACTCCTGAAAAGCATTCCTGTTCCGCTCTAGAGATTTGCGAGCATTCTCTAGTTCAGAGTGGGCGATTTGAATAAGATTTTGAATCAACTCTTCCGGTCCCATTGTTGATCCGGCTATCATATCAGCATGAGAAATTACGTCCTGAATAATAGTGTCGAAGAGCCGCACGTCAATCTCACTCAACTTCCGACCACTCGAGTTATCCTGAATAAATGTATTAAGGACAGGCTTCCAAGTAGTGAGCGCATTCTGCTTGAGCTTATCTAGCTGTTGCAGAGAGTAGTCACCAGGCGAGAGGGATACCAACCAAACGACCATCATCTCCTTAAAGATGGGATGACTCTGGAACGTATCAAGCTCCTCTCGCAGCTCTCGTACCCTGGATTCTGTAGTAGCGATTTCAATCAACATGGCCTCCATCTGCTCTTGCAGCACTATAGTAGGGATTTCATCGTCTCCAGGCTGTGCATCTGACTGTGACGCTGTAAAGCGAGTTGATTGTTCACTTATTTGCCGGCCCCGGGTTCCTGACGGCGGACGAGATTGTGATTGAGCCTGATTATTACTATTATTATTATGGGAAGGTTGATATGATGTGAGAGGGATATATTGCGAAACTGGTCTCCGCTGTGGCGACTGCTGGTTAGGGGGAGGAGGAGGAGGAGGAGGGAGAGGAGCGCGTTGAGCAGGACGATGCTGTGTCGTTGGCATATAAGGAGCTGGGGTAGGCCTGACTGCTGATTGAATTGGAATATTGGAGTGAGAACCACGTGTGGATCCAGCTGTAGGGTTTGTAGTTGCTGCTATTGTTGTTGATGACGCTGAGCCTGTTGCTGCTGGGACTCCCAGGTGTGTTAGTTGTTGACTTTGTTTGCCTGTTGTTGTTGAACTGTTCTTGCCAGAGCTACTGCTTGGGTTCTCAGGCTGACCAGGAGTCGACGGTGAGTTTCCCATGGCCCCTCAAAGTTTATAGATGTCTCAAAGTTCTTGGTCACCTCTATTCCTCTTTTCCTTAATGAGAAGTAAAATGAAATGAATGTCTAGCAAGTGTGTGTGTGCAAGAGATGCTTTCTAGTAAATGGAAGACAAGATGCGTCTGAAAGAAGTGAAAGGGACCATTAATCAAAAAATAATTGTATTGTGTGCACAAACCAAAAAAAAAAAAAAAAAAAAAAAAAAGAACAGCCCAAACCCTTTCCCTTTCTTGTCCCCAGTGCAGATTCAGTATAAGTTTATTCCTTGAACGCATGTTTTAAATGAGAGAAGTGCCATAAATATATCAATGTTTTCTACCAAAGACAAGCCAAGGATAGGCGTCATTACTGCGCTAGGCTTCATTCACTCCGTTGCCAAGATGTAAAAAAAAAAAAAAAAAGGATGAGACAAACAACACAGCCTCGCTTCAAAAAACGTTTTTTTACAACGGATGGTCAAATGCGCACTAAGATCTGTGAATTTATCGGAGTTGATCCTCTGCAACGTCAAGCATGGGCTGTAGCAAGCTAGTCTGATGACAATGATATGGATGATATGGATGATATGAATGATATGAGTGATATTGATATTATTGTTATTCTTTTTTATTTTCACTATTTTTATGGTATGGACACCACAACCAGAGAGGATTAACGAGAGAGAGATGAAGATTGTAAAAAAAAAAAAAAAGATGACGGAACAGGGCAATGGCTAATATTTACAAAATACTTGTACAACACATGCACAAAAACAAAATGAAATAGAACAAAAAAGGCAAAGGCAAAGGCAAAAAGTGGATTGTCAAAATGAAATAGTAATAAACAAAACAGAAGAAAGAAAAAGTAAATTGTACAAAAACAAAGAAAGATCTGACTGTAAACAATACTCTTTCTCTAAGGAGATACAATAATGAAAAGAAAACAAAGCCAATACAGATACGAAATGGTACAAGTCGTTCAGAAAGTCAGAAAGGGAAAAAAAAAAAGAAAAAGAAAAGAAAGATAAAAAATAAAAACAAAACAAAAAAAAAATAAAATAAAAGCAACGCGCTGTGCCACTCTTTCTCTTCTTCTCTCTCTTTCTCACTCTCTTTTGCACATGCTCCTCATAAAAAATATTCGGATGAATAAGCGGTCAAGACCTAGTTCTCAAAGTCCCTTCGGGGTCGGTCAATCGTCCTGCGAGATCCTGATGTTGATCGAGGACGCTCTACTGCTCTTCGCTTGCCTCGACCAAGATCATCCTCATCCTCATCATAATCATTACGAACACCTTGCAGGTCTTGCTCACTACTGCGTCGCCAAATGGCTCCTTCCCGACTCCCATGGCCAGATCCAAAATTTTGCCGAGAAGTGCTCGCACCAGATCCGTATCCTCCAAAAGATGTATAGGTGGACGAGGCCGGGCCAGTGATAGCAGCCGGACCACCTAAAGTTTGGCTCGGACTTGTTGAGAAGGGAGATCCTTGTCGGATGGACGCTGGACGAGAGACACTCATTTGGTACGGGAGCAGGGCTTGTTGGATCTGCTGCTGTATCTGTTGCTGTACCTGTTGCTGAAGTGTATCCGTCATTTTCGAGAAGCCATCGCCCATAGCGCTTCCAATGCTAAGGCCAAGCTGCTTGGCAGTCTCACGCTGAGCATTCTCGACAGACACTACTGCACGCCCAACACCTTCTACCTGATCAGCCAACCTTGTAAACGCCATCTGAAGAGACGCATAGAGCTCTTCACGAAAATGAGCTAGCTCATCTTGGTACCCACGTTGTGCTGTCTGAAGCTCAGACAATATATTGGTCTGACTCGTATTGATGGCATTTAGCAATACAGGGGTCTTGCCAATAATTTCTCGATCTTCTTCAAGCGCACGCGCCTTCCCTTTCCTGTCACGGAAAAGGCTCTCAAACTGAGGTCTTTGTGCCTGACGATCGTGTCCAATTCGTTGGGGAGCGCTGTCTCCTCTGGACCGCGGTAAATAAGGGTGATGACGGACAGAAAGAACCCTTGCTTGGTTTGATAAGGGTTCTTCGTCCTGTTGGAGTTCTTCATATTCATCATCTCCATTAAAGGAAAGCGACTTTTGAAGGCTGGCACCTAGATCCCGTAAGCGTAAATCCTCTTTCATGAATCCTGGCGATGGTGCATGGGGCTGCTTTGGTTGCTCCCGCTGCATAGGCTCATCTTCGTCCTCAATACCGGCTTCATCCATGCTTTTTCGACTCTGAGGCCGTTGCCGCGAGTTCTCCAGCTTCTCTAGCTGGTTTGGTGAGAGGCGCAGCTGTCCAGAGTGACTTGAGGGCTGACGATGGTGAGTCTCTGCATCACCTCTGATAGACCCAGATTGGGATGGCTGGATGAAGTTCTGAACAGGCGTAGATCGAGGTGATGGAGCAGTTGATTGAGGCGATGGAAACCCTGATTTTGGGGTGGGGGTGTGCGCAGAACCATGTTCGCCAGGGATGTCAATGGCACTTACCATCCCGCCTTGAAATCTACCTTCGGTTTGCCGATTTACCCCCCTTGCAAGAATATCAGCCGTCATGGCATGATAGGATGCACGTGTCGTGCTCGGAACAAATTGATCGCCGACATTATCGTCCTGGCTAGGTCTCTTAACCCTGCTGAAAGGCCGCTGTTGATGAGACGATACTGAATGACGGCGGTATGAAGCCGTGGATGAAGGTGGCGGCATGATATCGCTGAGTGAAGCATTGTGTTGAAACAAACTGTCATCATGCTGGTCCAGAGGATGCTGTGGGAACTGAAGTTGGTGAAGTGTGGGCATGATCTCCATTCCGTTCAAGAGTGACCCTCCGCTGGATATTTGTGATGGAAAGGACGATCGGTTCATGGAGGGGTTGGAATATATCTCTAAACTGGCTTCATCATCGTCATCTGTGTCTCCGCCGGTCCTCCAAGTGCTAACCTGCTCCATGATGCCTGTAGTTAGGGAACTACCTACAGCAGACGATATTACGCTGACAGATGATTGACTAGGCGTGGGTGTCACAGTGGTAGTGGTCATACTTGTATTCCTGGAAAGCTGAAACGAGGGTATCTTTTTGGTCTGTGGTGTGGGTAAAATCCCTGAAAGAAAATCCGCTGCATCCTGTGAATGTGATTTGTTTAATGTCCAGACTCCTATGTCATGGATATACCGGAAACAGTTTCCTCTATTTGATTTCGCATTTGCATTGTACATGGATAAGATCCTTTGTACTCTCTATTCATCATAAATTAAAGAAAGAGGACAAGAAACTTTCATCATTAGTGTTGATAAAGAGGGTTGAAAGGAAGGTAATAAAGGTAATATTAAAAAGTGTAGGGTAGGATAAAGGTTTGCCCATGATACCAGTCTCAAAACAACGTACGTTGTTTGTCAAGTCTGGCAGCATATGCTTTCTATCAGGCCAACGGTTGCGCCCATATCTGTAAAGTTGTAAACTATACTCTGCATCAGAAGGTTTACTAGAAGTGAGAGTTTGGGACATGCATCCCCCAATAATAAACGGATACAGATAATAAAAAATTGGCCAAGTGGTCATCTGATGGTCCAAAAAAAAAAAAAAAAAAAAAAAAAAATCACACTGTGATTCATTTATAACTGCAACCCTTCCCCTTTCGTCCTGTCCTGCACTCTCTTCAAGGGCCCCATGCACTATGCTTTTAGTCGTCCTGTTCTTTTTTTGGCGATTAATGATGTTGGCTCTACGTACAGTTATGAGTGTATGGACGTAAATAAAGATGAAATTTGTCCTGTCCAATCCGCTGGTATTTGTTACCAATGAATGTGGGAAAGGGCAGTAACAGACAAGTAAAGAATGCATGCTGACAGTGTATGTGAATGTGTGCTTGTTTGCTCCGCAGGGGAGAGTGATTTTGGCATGCTATCAACCCAGGACACCAATGACGATATGTGTGCCACGTTTGACGGTAGACTAATAGACTAATATAAAAAAAATGCACTGAAAAATGTCCTGTGCCCTGTGTCCTCAGAGAGTGAATTTTGCTTACCTTTATGAACGATCCTGAAGATGACGATGAGTATGGTGCCTGCATGATCACCAGGCGATGAGCGATATCGCGTGATGTCAGGCCTGCTGGCTCTGATGATAGAATCGCCTGGATGGCTGAGACTGGTAACAGAAAAGGTAACAGGAAGTAGTAGAGTATGATGTTAACGTATATCCGTCTTATAAAGGAGAAAGAGAACACTACTTTTATCTTTATTCATAGGACCTTACCAAGATAAGCCGTCCTGTCAGCCGAGGATGAGGTGGACATGCGGCAAATAAAGGTACAGGACAAGACTTTTTGCTTTTTTTCTTTTTCTTTTTCTTTTTTTTTTTTTTTTTTTTTTTTTTTGTTTTCTTCTTTTTCTTTCTGCCTGCGGCGCGGTTGCGGAGCGCAATCGCACGGTTTGTAGCGTATGGCGATGGGAATGAAGAGAAGGAAGCAGATCCACAGATACCGGGTACAACTGGATGGACGACAAGAATAAAAAAGGAAGTTTTAGAGTTGAGGATGAAGAAGTGCATAGGGCAACCACGAACACATTCAAATAGATGAAGCGTGGGAGGACAGATTTTTTTTTTTTTTTTTTTGCGATAAGGGGGACGAAGAAAGAAAAAAGACAGGAGAATTGGCAGAGTATCGGTCAGAGTGACATCTCTAACATCGTCAAAAGGGAACAACCCAGTTGAAAGAGAATATAATAAGAGGCAGAGGATGTACCAGATGAAGCAGTGTAAACAGTCTGGGAGAGAATATTTGTAGCAGAGGAAGAAAGGTTAGGGTACCTGAACGGGGTGCAAAAGTTGGAGATGGTTTTGTGAGAGTATAGGTAGCAAAGGACAGGTGCGAGATAATTTGCAAATGATGGACGAAGGCGTAGGGGAAGGATAGGTGTGGAAGAGAACAAAAAGAAAAAGAAACGAGGTTGCAAAAACAGTGGCGAAAGAGACAACAGTGGCAAAAGAATGAGTGTTGTACCGGAGAGCACGGCAGAAGGTCGTTGAGAACAAGCACAGAGGGTAATGTTGAGTGTCACCTGAGCGAATGGTATGGCAATGGTGGGAAGACAGAGTAAGTGAGAGAGAGGAAGAGAGAAGGGAGAAGAGAGAAGAGAGAAGAGGATGAGAATGGATGTGGAAGGAGAAATAGAAAGCGCAGTGTTAAAAGTGTGAAGATAAAATATCATCAACTGGGTGAATCACGGGGTCACGATAACTTATTCACGCACAAATCACAAAAAAAAAAAAGCTAATAAGGGGGTGCTATGAAGATGAAAGTGCAAAGCACATATTTTTTTTTCAGGAGTTCAAGCTGGAGAATACGAAACTGAGGGCCATACAATTAGCAAGGAGCGGAGGATAGAGGAGAAAGGGGCGAGTGTGGCCACAGAATGAATGAACGACTGGGTAGACTAAAAAATAAAAGAGTTATGTAAATTACACTTAAAAAAAAATATTATTAAATTATCAACTGATGATTGGCTTCTTGATCATATGTATACCTACAGTGTTTTCTTTTTTTATAAAAGAGGCGAAGGATCTTTAAGTTTTGAAGGTGCCAGGCGGTGGAGCAATATAACCTGCTGTTTTGGAGCCTTGTCAATGATGTGTCCGATGTAGAGTATGAGTGAACGAGGTGGGGAAGGCAAGATCGGCGGGGATGCTAAAGTAGCGGTAAATCCGAAGGGTCCTTATCAGATGTGGCAGGGAGGAATGAGTAATTGAAACAACTATTTTTCTTTAGTTCTGAGTGCCACAGATTGGAATATGGGTGTTGACATAAATCTGAAGTACGAGGGCGCAAGTCAGCTGCAAATAAAAAAGAGGTGTGTTCTGGACTGTGAGTGCTAATATCATGGGTTAGGGATGGAAGAGGGAAGAGGTGAAAAAAGTGGATTAAAGAAAAGCTCCCAATGTTCCGGTTTTTATACAAAACTTTGAACCCAAAAATGGTGGCACCCAATGATCACAAGTGTATTTGATAAAGCGCCGTTCCCCTGTGGCAGTGCCTTTGAAAAATGTAAGGAACAATGCATGCTGAATCTGGCGCAGCGTTTATGACAAAATAGAAAATAAGGTGTATATGCTTAGAAAAGGCATAATTGAGAGAGGCACAGCACTTTGGCATTGCATTGCTTAGGAATTATAAAAAAAAAAAAAAAAAAAAAAGTATGCGCATAAATTAACATTATGAGTGATGTACTCATGTGGACATACAAATTTATTATAATCAGCAAAAATGTTTCTTGCAAAAATGATAAATACAGTAGAATGTCGACCTAGCAGAAGATGTTACGATGTTACACGACTTTTATTGTCTGCTCTCATTTAACATACTTCTCTTGTTCACTAACCCCTTGACAACGTTTTGCGGGGATAGATGGTAGTCAGATTTGATAACCCAAAAAATCTCACCTTGTTTCTAGCTCCTTGTGTTCCTGCATCTCTTTTTTTTTTTTATTTTTTTTGAAATGACGCATTTTATCTTTGCTCTTAAAAAAAAAAAAGAAGAAAAGAAACTATTCCTGCTCAACTGACATAAAAATACACATACCACTACACTAAAGACTGGTTGATCCTCCTAGTCACTTCCTTCACCTTCCTATCCATTTGTGCGAGTTGTGTGTTTATGTTTTAGAGGCGCAAATTGCTCACACACCACCATTCCATGTTGAAAATAAAAATGGGTGCCACAAACACAATCCGAGTAATTAACACTAACACTACTGAAGTGTATATTGCCAAACGCCTGCCCTGATGTGTGTGATGTTGAAGTATGTACTCAATCTGTGTACTTGATTGGCGAGAGCCTTCAAAAAAAAAAAAAAAAAAAAAAAACAATAAAGGATGAGAGAGCGCTTTGTCGCTTTATTCTGCTCGTCTCTCATTTCCATTTCATCATTCTTATTCTTATTCCTTCCTCTTTAAATCCATCCTTCTTCCTTCCTCTTCCTTACCCTCTTACCTCCCTTTCTCTCTCTCTTTCTCCCTTGCTCCCTTTTATCATCTCTTCCTCTCGTTCTCCCTTACTTCTCAGAGATTCAATGTCGGGACGCAACCGCCATGACAACCTCACCCGACATCACCTAGTTAACGACCACTCTGCATCCCGTGACGCCCATGCGCACGCGCCCTTTCGACCCCAGCGCGCAAAGCGACCCATTCCAGACTCAGTAGGGGTGAATTCACTTGGTTCGTCAGTCTCTCAACTCTCTTTGCTCGATAACCACTCAATGACTTCTGTCATCGCCTCGTCTTCTTTGCCATCCTCTCCATCTACTGTCTCTCTTGCGAGCAGCTTTGTCGATGCACGTCAGCTTGACTCAGGTGTTGATTTGCAGGAACCACCCAGACCTGTCAACAGGAGATCGAACAGAGACTTTCGAATCATTCCTGCGACCGAGATCGAGGTCATGAATGAGTCTTCTTTGCAGGACAGCATTCGACATAGTCAAGCACTTCACAGGAGCCTATCCCAGAAATCATTTCAAAACAATAAAGACCAAAAAGACCAAACACACAAACAGGGCAACGAAATCAAAAAGAGCCTCGACTTTTTGAAGAGCAGTAACTTCCATGACACTTACGAGGACGAAGGAGACAGCTATTTTGGTGATATTCTGGACAAGTATTGTTACTCGGATGAAGATCCTGTCTCATCACTATCTGCCTCACCCGCATCATCCTTGTCCTCAGCACCTGGATCAAGGATCTTTGAATCCATACAGCCACCTACACCACCGGACCTGCGCCCAAATAAACAGCGGGAAAAAGACACTATTACGACTACTTTGAAAAACAATCAATTACATCCAGAGACACCTGCCTACAACCAATATGAGCGCAACCGGAACAACAGCTTCTCAGGACTCTCCTTGACTTCTCCCACAAGCGCCGTCTCTACGAAACTCAGCACATATCAACGATCTGCCATTGCGAGTGATAGTCGCGACTCTCTCACCATGACCGACTCGTCTTCTTCACCCTCTTCACGAGCCTATACTAGGAAGGCTCCTCCTCCTCCTCCAAAAGATGATATGGCAGCGCCTTGTTCATCGGCACTTAAGCAGGCTTCAGTGTCAACCGTTCCACCAAGGACCACATCATCGTCATCTTCAGGTCTGTCTCCTTTCCATCCACTGTCCGTAAGGAGGGAAGGACAGCACCATAGCAGTGATTCATTGCTCGATTTAAGAGAAACCAAGCCGGAGCCTCCTCCAAAGGACAGCTCTCGACGAGCACACTCCAGTCACAATATGAATGGCAGCAGCGCTACTAATTCACAGCCCCCTGTGCTCTCCTTAGACTCACACTCCGTAGGACACTCTAACAGTTTCTTGGAGGTTGTAGAAGCCTCCATGAACCGACATCGTGTTGCGTCATCAGTAGCAAATAATGTATCTGGGCTAACTTATAACGCACCTCAGTCTTACTCGTCCTCCTCCCTGTCCTCGCAAACAAAGAACGACTCTAGCCACAGCCACTCCAGTGGTACATCCCAGCATGGGATGGGACGGACATCTAGCCATTGGCCACATCAAGGTTCCGCGCCAA
Source organism: Lobosporangium transversale (assembly GCF_002105155.1). Lineage (NCBI taxonomy): Eukaryota > Fungi > Mortierellomycota > Mortierellomycetes > Mortierellales > Mortierellaceae > Lobosporangium > Lobosporangium transversale. The sequence goes on along the minus strand of NW_019029003.1, from coordinate 135,563 downwards.
ATAACTTGACAACCAAGGGATATGACAACAAAGATGAAATAGGACATGGTCATGGACAACGACAGGAATCTCGCGTCTCGCATAATCAGCCACACCATATTCACCAAGGCCATGCGCAGCATAGGCATCAACTTCAGCATCGACCAAACCAAGCACATCCCCAACACCATTCATTATCGTCAATAAGGGATGGCTTTTATCGTATGCATGGATCCACGTCGCAACTCGATTTGACAGATTCTGGATTCAAGTCACATCCATCTCCAGCACCCTTCCTAAATGAGCGCCTCCGATCGTACAGCCAAGGTTCAATCGCAACTACGTCGTCAAGCACGAGGCATGAGTATTTAGGCCCCTCTCGTAGCCCGAAATCAGCCTTAGTTAAGACACCAATCGCGCGTGCTAGATCCAAAGAAGTGCATGGAGCCCGTAAGGTGATCTTTGGAGACATGATTACAATCGTGACGATTGAACGGGCCGAGACACCACCACCACCACCACAATTAGACAAGAAGGCCAGGAAGAAGCTCCTACAGGCCAAGAAGAAAGCGGCAGGCAAAGGCGGCCAGATGCATAATTTCGATCCAGAGTACAATGCCGCGTATTTCGATGCACCCTATACCCCGACGCCTAGTGAGGTCGTCGTCACAATGGCACCCTGGATCGGTAATCCAAATTATGATGAAGAGAAACAAAATTCTAAATTTTATTATGATGATGAATATGATTACGAGGATTATGATGAAGAATACGAGGCACCATACGAGTCTGATATCCGTCTTGGCCCTGATGATGATGATGAGGAGGAGGAGGAGGAGGAAGAGGAGGAAGAGGGTGAGGAGAATGGCACTCGATCCTGGGGTCACGGGATTGTTGGTCCAGGCGGATCATTGCCGAAGAAGAAGAGTGGCATGTTCAAGTTTAAGCGGGCGGTCAATAAACTGCTTCGTAACTAAGAGAGAGCTCCTCTCCCGAGTCATGAACCACCGTCGCCGCTTGTTTTTATCATCTGTGCTTCATATTTTTATATCCACATTCTATACCATGTATATACTTTTTTTTTTTTTTTTTTTTTTTTGTAAAGTACATTAGGTGATTATATTTATTACTATTATTAATGAAGTAAAGATTTATAAAGGAAATCGAGGTTGATCCAACAGGGAGAAAAGAAAAAAAAAGGAAAAAAGCATATATATAAACTTATGGAACTGCATGATGGAGTTTTTAAGCTGACCTACTTCAGTCAGTAATGACATCTTCTTTAACATCAGAAAGGCCATGTATAAGTTTCTGAAGTGCTCCTTCATTGGCCTCTTTGAGTTCTCGTTCTTTCTCTTGTTTAATTCGGCGTAGCTCCTCTAATGCAGCAGCTTGTTGAGCCATTCTACTGGGAGCAACCTCTGCAGTTGCTGCTGAAATCTTGGACAGCCGGTATTCGATTGGAGAGGGATTAGGACAATGACCAACAGGATCAGTCCGTGCTTCTTGGGAAGAAGAAGAAGTCGAAGATGTAACAGCCGTTGTTGTTTGATCTGCCAGAGTGGTCCAAGGATGCTCACTATCACGATCATCATCACAGGAACAGATCTGTTCAAGGGACAGGCCTGCTAGTACTTCTGTGATATGGAGACCGCAACCTTTGAAAAGATAGAGATTTTTATTATTATTATTTATTCATTGTTGTGTATGGTAAGAAGCAAGAAAAAAGAGATATAAAAATATATATTAAGAGCAGATCCTGTGTTCACCCGTAACAAATGAAAAAAGGGCAAATGGCAAAGGGTAAAAAGAACGTTGTGATTCCTGGTTCTTGGATGCAATTTTTTTTTTTTTTTTTTTTTTTTTTTTTTGAAAGGCATTCCCTCTGCTCTCTATTTCGCTTTTATTAAGGGAATATACCTGTCCAAGTAAACTTGCCACAGTCCTGACAAATCGTTCTTTGACACATTTTTTTTTTCTTTCTTTCTTTCTTTCTTTCTTTCTTGCTTTCTTTCTTTCTTTGGTGAATTGTGAGTTTTAAGGTTGATTATAAGTACGAAGTTGAAGTGGTAAAAGGATTGATGATGATGTAGAGTAAGCCCCCTGGAGAAAGTGGAGAGAATGAATGAGGAATGAAGACGGCGAGTGAATTTGTAAATGCACCCTGTTTAAGCTAAAAAAAAAAAAAAAAAAAAAAAAAAAAAATGGAAAAAAAGACGAATTAGGTTTTGTACTAATTGTTAAATCCTTGCAAAGTCCGAGGCTATGAAAATTAATTCCAGACGCGCTATGCATATTTAATGATTTGATGGTTTTTTCTCAGCTCATTCTTCCCCCTTCCCAGTGGCTCCTTATCGCCTACCAGCGCAGAAACAGAAAAAAAAACAAAATAACAAAATAAAAAATACAAAAAAAAAAACACAAGGCCAAGACCAAGACCAAGGCCAAGACCAACGGGAAGAGTTGAGGGAGGTGGCAGAGGCAAGGTGGAGTAGCATAGGGAGAAAGTAACGATGGGAGAAATGGGAAAGAAAGTCTTCAACTTTTTTTTTTTACCATTAACTGCTCTTTTTATCTCTCTCTCTCTCTCTCTCTATATATCTTTTCGTGTTACACTTGTTACACTTGATAAATATATATATACAATCATCATTTTGTTCCATGGTGCACACAAATGGAGCGGAGATGCAAGTCATGCATGATCTGTGCCTTTTTTTTTTTTTTTTTTTTTTTTTTTTTTTTTCTTTTGATAAAGAGTTAAAGTTATAATCAACTGCTTTCTGTCCAACACGGATAAAGTCTAGCAAGTAGTAACAAAAAATTGTCGACTCAACAGAGAGGTGTTGGGATAACTCTTTGTTTCTTTTTGTTTTCGTCTCCCAGCCTTTTTTTTTTTTTTTTTTTTTTTTTTTTTTTTCCTTTCTACACCGTTGATATGTTGATTTTCACGCGTTCCTGAAGGAAATAGACAAATTGGGTAATATAATTCCGCGATGTTTTTGTTTGCAACCTAATTTGTTTCTTTTTTTTTCCCTCGATTTTTTCAATGTCGTTTTTTAGCAATTCCTGTCCACCATAGTCGGGAATCATCATGCATGCATTGATTATCCCGAAAGATTGGGTGCTCTTTCATGCAGTCTACGGAGACGACCTTTTGGGTCCTTTGTTAATGATCGCATTATATCCAAACATGAATCAACATCGTGATATCTTGTCAGCATACCCCTCCTTCTCCTTTTTATTTGTCAATAAACCAAAGCACTGGTACTGAAATACCTGAATGGATCTTAATTGATTTGAAGGAGCAGTTGTCGTTTTTTTTGTTACCCTTCCTTCCTCCTCACCCTTCATTATACCTTACTTGTAGCTTACCTCTCCGTTCCATGGTAAAACTTTTTTTTTTCCTTTTTCTTTTTATTCTTAATCACTGCTTAAATGTACTAAAAGTAAAGACATACTGCAAAGTGAGCTGAAAAAAAAAAAAAAAAAAAAAAAAAAAAAAGGATTAATCTATTTGGCAGCCCATTGCCAAATATAGTCAACTTTCAAGACTCTCTTTGGCAGCCCAGTTGCCAAATAACATTCATTATTTACTTGGCAGCCTACCCAGCGTTATTTGGCCTCTAACTAATTTTTTTTTTTTTTTTTTTTTTTTTTTTTTTCCGTACATGTTTATAACGCTCATACTTCAAATTAATAAAGCTCCCGTCTTCTACGTCATAGTTATGTGTAGTGACATTGTCTTCAAGTAGGTCGCTCATACAGTTTTGGAGGTGCCATTTGGAGATCAATGCCTATGAGAGGTTTTCGCTCGGAGCAAACGCGTCTCACCTGCTACCTAGACGTCTTCAATAAATCATTCCCTAACCGTGTACATTGAAGGCTGTTTTGTGAAGATGTCATCGCCGCTGCCCTTAGTACCTCCGACGGCATTAGCTGTGCAAGGCAATGTATCCACAGAACGCTGCCTGTTTTACCACTGATGCTATGACCGTTATCAAAAAAAAAAAAAAAAAAAAAAAGTACTGTATTTGGCAGCCCAGCTGCCACCCAAGAGTGCGAAGTTAAGTGGCAGCCCCCAGAAGTAGGCTGCCAAATAGAGGCAAAAATTACTATATTTGGTATGGGCTGCCAAATAGATTAATCCAAAAAAAAAAAAAGTTTCATGCTCTGTCAAAGTTACAAAACACTAAGGAGAAACTCCTCTTCTGAGGACATGATTTTAAACCAAAAGTTCCCAATCCGGGGTTCGAACCCGGGCCGCCTCGGTGAAAGCGAGGAATCCTGACCACTGGACCAATTAGGAGATGATGATGTTGATGCTAGATCTTTGCTACATTATGTAGTACACTCCAAGGTATTTTCAATGAAGAAAATAGGCAGAATTTTACTCGAAAAAATGATATAAAAGATATATTTAATCGACTCTGGGGTCCGCTCAGGCGCAAATCCAACGCCAAAGGGAACGGTACAATACCCAGCCAGGTAATGTCATTTATACGGATGGATCTCTCAAAGATATTGGCACTGAAAGAGTAAGTATGGCATTTGGTGTGGTAGTCCAGACACAAGAGGGTGATTTTTACACTGCGCTATCTGGTAGAGTAGCAGGCAACGCATCCTCGACAAAGGCAGAGCTAGCTGGTTTGTTGGCAGGAATACTTATCAGCCCACGAAACAGATCTATGACAATCCGACTTGATAACAGCGCAGTTGTGACTCAATTCCGAGCATTGGTCCGAGGCAGAGTGGATAGCACGTTGCGACAACGTATTAGGTCACCGTATGCAGTATGGTGGGCAGCTATACACAACACATTTATTCAACAAGGATCGGAAGTCACGGTCGAGTGGGTCAAAGGACATGCCGGCAACAGAGGGAACGAAGAAGCGGACGAAGCAGCAAAATATGGACATTATGGCGAGCTATGGGATATCAACATAACGGAGCATAATGACATGTACTGCCATGCAAAGTTCAACGGTGTACCGGCGGAAGATGACTTAAGGCAGATCCTTAAGTTACAGTCAACAACTCGTACACATCACACGTGGATCGCTCAGAACAGGACACAGGAGCATGTTAAGGATTGGACAAAAATTGATTGGCGAGCTACTATGAACATTGTTCATGATAGCAACCTACCGAAAGGACTCTTCACCAGCCCAGCGGGCTGCCAAAAGCGAGCGCACAGGATCAAGAAACTCCATGGAATGTTGCCTACACAGTCATATATGAGACACTGGAGGCCAGACCTTTATGAAGACGGCAACTGCAGAGTGTGTGGGACAGAGGATGAAGACACATCGCATATCTGGAGATGTCCAAGGACGATGGAGACTCAGGCCGAGAAGTGGAAGGAGATAATCCAAAATATGAATGTGATAGGGAAGAGGACATGGAGGAAAGAGTTGAAAGCAGTGCAGGGGCAAGCACAAAGGGCCAGAGAGAGAGGTGTAGACCCACCAAGGACAAAAGAGCCAACTTTTACTGCGGCAGAGGAGGACTACATTTGGGGAACTCTGGAGATGCATATCGATGGTGTGCGAGAAGTACGACGCCATGGTGATAGGAACGGCGATGGTGAGGAGGAAGAGATAGAGCACACACCAGATTGGTCTGTGCAGGACATTTACCATGGACTTACGCCCAAGTCCATTGCTCAGAGTTGGAAAGTTGGCTTCAAGACAACAACAAGGATAGCTACATATATGGCAGGGCGCTTCGTCAAGGCCATAGAAGAATTCGGTCGTACAGAAATCTGGAACAAACGGTGTAAAGTCACTGTTGAATGGGAAAAGGCTCGTGAAATCACTGCTATGAGCAAACGCGCTAGAGGACGCAACTGCGTTGGGGAGCACAGACGTAGTAGCAATGATTTCCTTGTCCCTTCCCTCAGACAAAGACAGAAGCTGAATGTAAAAGAGATCTACAAGATCGCGGATGACCGAGTCCGGGACAGTTACCTTGGGAAAACCAAACTGGACGTGATGGAGCGGCTAGGTGGAATGAAGTTTTTGATGACTATGGATAGCGGATAATTTGTCGCGTTGCGCAACAGGCCACGTCGGAAAGGTGGACTTTGAGTACCAACCACGGCGGTCAGGGTTTATGAAATCATGGATACAGCGGCTCTTGTCGTTTGTGCAGTAATAGCTGTTTATTGACTATAGTTTCTGGAGCATTTTGTTCATAGAGTGTAGAAAATAAATCCCATGACCCTGAGGGTCCTTGTTATCAAAAAAAAAAAAAAAAAAAAAAAATAGTAACAGGGTCACCCATTTATAGAGCACAATGCTAATAAAAAGTGAGAGAAACATGTTTATGAACAAATTACAGCACGAGTCTTGGAATACTGAGGACGAAAGCTCCCGTCAATAATAAAAATTGATCATTTATTGTATGCATTCCCTTTTTTTTTTTTTTTTTTTTTTACACATGTAAAACCACTACTTGTAACGGTGAATCACGTCCGGTTCTCGTCCACGTAAGAAAGGAACCTCGGTCCCCTTCACGTATACATTTTCCCAAAACTCCTTCAGGTCTGGTTCTGGATCAGCTTTGACTTTCTCTGCGATCTTATCAACCTCTGCACGCGCAGCCTTATCCAAGGCCTTGACTTCATCCTCTGTGATAAGCTTGTGTTCCAATAGTCGATCCTTTAAGCCCGTAATTGCATCATGATCTGCTCGCATCTTTTGGATTTCGTCACGGTTCCTGTACGATGTCCCTGGGTCTGACATAGAGTGACCAGCATAGCGATAAGTCTCCATCTCAAGTACCAATGGTCCCTTTCCACTGAGCGTCCATTCTCGTGCATGTGCAATAGCCTGATGAACAGCGATGATGTCCATTCCATTGACCTAAAGAAAGGCGGCAGAGTTTTAGCCTCAATTTTTCTTTTTCTTTTTCTTTTTTGACACAGCCAAGGCAATGTATGTAAAGCGTCTTTTTTTTTTTTTTATATATATATATATATATACTTTGATTCCGGGAATGTATTCAGCACGCTTGTAATATTCTGTACTCGCAGATGATCGATCAGCAGAGGTGCCCATACCATATTGGTTGTTTTCGCATACAAAGACACAAGGGAGATCCCATAGTTTGGCCATATTGAACGATTCGAAGACTTGGCCTTGATTGGCTGCCCCATCACCATAGAACGTAAAGGTAGCAGCTTTACGATTGAGATACTTTTGAGCGAATGCAATGCCGGTACCGAGAGGCACTTGTGCTCCTACAATACCGTTGCCTCCAAAGAACCTGGGCGTGAACATGTGCATCGATCCGCCTTTGCCCTTGGAGATCCCAGTTCCACGACCCAGTAGCTCTGCCAGGATAGAGTGGATGGTGCCCCCCCGCATATAAGTGAATCCATGGGCGCGATAGGCCGTGATGACCTTATCTTCATCTGTCAATGCACTCTCCATTCCTACACCTACAGCCTCCTAAAAAAGATTTTTTCATGCATCGAGCATTGTTGGTGAGAAACAGGTAAAGCAAATAGATCAAATTCTTGCAAAGATGATATAATCTCGAAAATCATAATGATGTCGAACTATCATAAATTTTACTAGTGCGACCGGAACACGAAACCTCCTCTTAATCTGCGGGAAAAAGAAAAAAAGCCATACCTGACCGGTACACAAATGGCAGAACCCTCGGATAAGACCTGCTTTGTAGAGGCCATCTGCAGTCGTCTCCATTCGACGCATGATCACCATGCTTTTGTACATGTCGAGAAGATCATTCTTTTTGATATCAACCTCCAATGACGGCGCTTCACATTTGAAAGTCTTGAAGGAATCCTTTGGAAGCTTAATTGCTACCTTATCGTTAGAAGCTGAAGCAAATGACCGAGTTGCTACCTATCAAGGATATATTTTAGAATGTATACTGACGGCATAAGTACTCTTGTTTCGAAAAATGATCGTTTGTGATCGCCAATGTGTGATTGTGGTGACGGAATGGTAGGTAGTGTTTTAGAGACGATCAAGTTTGCTGTGCAGATGCGCATACCAGTGGAGCGAGGTTTGACTTGGTTATGGCAGGGGTGGCCCTGATGAGGGCGTGTCTAGACGAGCAGAGCATTTTTGTATGAGAGAAGAATGGAGGAACAAAAGAGCGATAGAACAGACTAAAGGATTGGGGAATTGGAAGAGGAATGATAAAGAAAAGAAATAACGAGAAGAAAGTGTGAAAGAATTTTAATCAGTGTAAAATCGTCTTTTTGAAACCGGATCCTAAATGCCGTAAAAAAAATTAGCCTAGTCTCTTGTAATGTAACGGTTAGAAGGTGTTTGGTCCCCCTGTCTGCAAAAAGGCACAAAATACGGTTTTTGTGCGTGGCCAAAGCGTCATTCGTACATGAAGGGAAGAGCTGTTTTCAGGAAGTAGGAAGCGGAACAATGCAATGCCCTCCCAAAAGCGAATGACGAACCGTTAAAAATCTCTCTGACCTGAGAAAAGATTTGATCCTTCCACTTCGGGCTCTACAAATGTCGACTCTGGATCCAGCCCGGTTCGTCCTTTCTCATCTCTTTCTTTTTTCCAACTAACGGTTTTTATTATGATTTTTATGGTTTTTTATTTCAAGTTGAGCTAGATTTATGTAGGCCTTATTGAGATTCCTTGAAGGAACCATCATTTATTTTCAAAGTCGATAAGGGCATATTTCTTTTTTTTTTTTTTGTTTCCTCCTTCCGCGTCCATAAAAACCAGAAGGACTATGGACTATGAACAGTTGGTAAAGTACAGTTCCTTACTACTACCAATACTACCATCATTAATACAAATATTTTGTTATTATTGTTATTGCTATGGGCAAGGTTACCTTATTAAAAGGCATATCATTCAGTAGATGAGGTGCCTAATGCCAGCGCAACGCATGCAATTTTTTTGCCTTCCTGGAAGAGTGCAACAGAAAGCAGTAATACCTACTTTCTCCATTTTTTTTTTCTTCACTCCATCTCTGTCTGTCTGTCATCTTTTTACAAATAATTCTTATTTTTTATATTATTCCTTTTCTTTTTACTTTCTTCCTACTTTAACCTCGTTTCGATTCATCATGCAGACCATAAAGTGTGTTGTCGTTGGAGGCAAGTAACTTATACCCATCTTGCTTGTGCTCGATCCCTTCATGCAACATTTGGCTTCTTTGTTGAAGATTGAAGGGCTTCATTCCATTTATTACCTCTTGTTGACCCTTCTTTGCGAGGTTTTCTTTTTTTTATTAATCTTGCTGCTTTTTTTATTCTTTAAAACGAATACTGTCTGTTAATAGATGGTGCTGTCGGAAAGGTAAATTCGCGCATTTTGGTCTTAACCCTGTCTCTGTTAGTTTTCCACCCCATCTCAAGCACAAAGCACGTGGACGGCACGACAACTCCTCCCACCTTCATCCAGCCAGCTTTTCAACGACTGCAGCAGACCATACTCGCATAATCATATAAGCAGCATGGTTTCAGCTGAGAAACGAAATGAAATTAGCGAAATGAGGCGCACTTGCTCGATTCTGGAATTGACTGAACCAAGATAATATGTCAATATACCATCACATCGGACACGACCAAGAAAAAGAAAAAGTGTGCACATCCCAAGGCGGCCAACCACACCACTGACTGTTCTGTTTCTATGACGGTCCTGATCTTGGCGGGTCTTTTGTCGACAATACCTTCTTTCTGTGCTGGAAAGAGCCGCCATATTCACACTCAAGGTCGGATGGCTCATTTTAACAAGACATCTTTCTCATTCTTTGCTTCAATTTTTGAATAGACTTGCTTGCTCATCTCGTACACTACCAATAAGTTCCCTTCTGAATATGTTCCCACTGTAAGTACAGGATGTCCATCAACAAATCGTTCAATGCTGTGTACTCGCTATCCTCCACGACATTTTCTCCCCTTCCCCGACCATAACAACATGTTCAGCCATTTTCCAGTCAAAAAGCGACCTCAAAATGGTTCGTTCATTCCATCTTCCTACCTGTACCCTTGGAACAAGCGTGGTCCTGGAATGGCCATAGTCGTTGGTTATCATCAGCTGGCTATGATAGTTTTTCTTCGACGATGTACATTACAGTATCATCTTGGCAGAGAAATGAGATTTCCACATCCCTTTTTCTTTCCACCTATTTTACTTTTATCCAAGTGGTGGTTCATTTGAATAGGGATATCGCTCCATCTCTGTATCACTTGAACGCTTGGCCTCTAGACCAATGTGTTCCTTATTCCCAAAGTGGTTTTTTTTTTTTTTTTTTTTTTTTTTTTTGCTTATCATGAGATGAGCGAACCATTGCTTCAAGTCCATAGTGTTCCCTGTATTATCCAACGAATGAGTGTTGTCATGCGTGTCATTTTTTGCTCTCGTCCATATTTCAGAGCTGCTCTCAGGTCTTTTTTTTTTTTTTTTTTTGAATACAACTACACAAAAGACCTAATATGATATGTTGGACACAAGCGCACACATCGTACATCTTTACTTTAACTTATCTCTTGGCTCTCAGTCTGTTTTGCTTTTTTGGTGAAAGACTCGAACTCATCTTTTAAAACTTCCTCGGATGCTGATATCTCGCTTAGGTCTTTGACAACTATGCAGTGACAGTCATGATTGGAGATGAGCCCTACACTCTCGGACTCTTTGATACAGCTGGTAAGTGGATCCTTGTCAGATGACATGAGCAGGAGTGGGTGCTCCTTTGGACAAAAGATATTTTTACAGTGTGGATTTTTGCAAAAGAGTCTCTTACGCTCGTTCTATTTACAAACGGCAATTCGTTCGATAGGTCAGGAGGATTATGATCGTCTTCGTCCTCTTTCCTATCCTCAGACAGATGTTTTCCTTGTCTGTTTCTCGGTCACTTCGCCAGCATCGTTTGAGAACGTTAGGGAAAAGTGGCTGCCTGAGGTCCACCACCACTGCCCTGGAGTTCCTTGCCTGATTGTCGGGACTCAGGTTGATTTGCGCGATGACGCCGCTGTGGTAGAAAAGCTGTCTCGCCAGAAGCAGAGGCCTATCTCTGCTGAGAATGGCGAGCGTCTCTGCCGCGAACAGAATGCTGTCAAATATGTAGAGTGCTCGGCTTTGACACAGAAGGGATTGAAGAATGTGTTCGATGAGGCTATCGTAGCAGCGCTTGAGCCTCAGGTGATCAAGAAGAAGAGCAAGTGCTTGGTGCTTTAAAGAGGAAGTAGAAAAAAACTGAAAAAAAGGGTTATGCTCTTGGCATCTGCAAATGACACTATATTCACTACTTTCAGAATATGATATCGCTAGAATTCAAAGAGGAAACAAAAAACGCGTGATAAATTTGGTTCGAGACGTTTTACAGCCTTGAAAACTCTATTTTTTTTTTTTTTTTTTTTTTTTTTTTCTCGAGAGGTTTTTTTTCAGACCTATTTTTTTTTTAGAGGTTTTTACAATACTCTGACCAAAACAATAAACAGTTTCATCTTGCTTACATTATTAGCTGAAACAGAGTTAAGGAGGAGGAGGAGGGTGAGGGAAGTATAAAAAATCGCGAGATGATGGGAGAGGGCATGTTCACCGGGATACCCGTTTATTTTTCAAAATGAGGTAGATATCGCAGCATGAATGAGAGTGAAGCTTCTCTCAATCCGTAGCTTTTGTCTCGTCTGATTTGGATTCTTCATCTTCGCCTGCAGCTGAAGAAGGTGATGGGGTTTTTGATGGTTTCTGAGCCTCTTCTGTTGGCTGTTGCTCATTCTCTTCCTCTTCTTCCTCTTCATACTCCACTTCCTCTTCTTCCTCGTCATCATCATTCTCCTCGACTCCAGGCGCGACGGCTGCATCGTCATCATCATCATCATCATCATCCTCGTCCAGATCATCCTGAGGAACCTTTGAGAAGTCAATTTTAACGCCACGGGTACGACGACCTGAGTGAATGATATTAGATGTTTCTAAGAAGTCGAGATCCTCGTCTGCATGAATCATCGAGAAAAAAAAAAAAGGTCGATATAAATTTCAAGTGTATCCAAATAGTTTGCAACTGAATGTTTCCGAACGGTGATTGAAAGGAATAAAAGTAGGTCTCTTACCGAGATCGTCATCTTCCTGTGCACTATCATCAAGATCATTGAGTTTAGTAGATGAGCTTGATGCGACAGCACGCTTTACAGAGGCAGGCTCGATGGCCTCTAAGCGGAGAGATGATCATTAAGAGAAAAAAAATCGATAAGAAATACTGGTAGTTTTGATTTTCGCCCAAGGTCAGGAAAGATCATGGCACTGATCAGTCCCTGGATTGTAGTCCAATGGGTGATTGAAGAGCATCTTGATGAAAAGACGAAAGATTGATATGTACCCTCTGCCTTGCGCTTGCCGGCGGCAAGGCTGGACTTCTCAGCAGGGCTGTTGAAAGGAGCATTGAATATGGTTAGTTACCAGAACAATTTAGTGTTTAATTGTCTGCACTTGCATCGTTTTTCACTAGAGATCAGGACAAATGTGTAAAATGAAAACGCATACGAATCAGACATGGCAATAGGCTTATTATTATAAATTATCGTTATTATTATTGTTTCTAAGGAGAGGAGAGGAGAGGAGAGGAGGAGAAAGAAAGAATGGAGTGAAGAAAAGAGAAACTTTTTGTTTCTGGCCTTTTACAGTAAGTGGTCTTCAAGGTTGAGCAGTCACGCTTTGGTTCCCGAGTGAAATGAGTAGTGAGAGAAGCATGGAAAAAAAAGAAGGACAGAACCATCGACCTTTTCCTTTTCCCTACTTCTCTTTTTCTTTTTCCTCTTCTGGATCTCACCCTACTTTTGTCTTATATACAATAAACTTCAATCTGAGTACACTATTTAATTTCCTTGCTCTCTCTACCTTGCAACCGCCCAACACAGATACACAATGGTAAGCATGCAGCAGAAAGGCAAGGTCGGGGATGATGACAGAGGGAAACCGACTGGCAACATTTCTTCCCAATTTACAAATGAAAAAAAAAAAAAGCTCTTTATTTCATTTTATTAAATGTTCATCGTTAAACTTCTTTTCTTTTTGTTTCATCTACAATTACTAATGGCCCTTGTTTCCTGTAGAATTACCTAACTCAAGATCAACGCTCAAAGGTTCAAAACCTTACGGGAATCACCAACATGAGGTAATCCAAAATATTGGGAGTGCAGGGATACTATGAACACTGCGAGGCCATCCTGAAGCATGTCTTCCGTTTTTTATGTTCAGTCATACTAACACTGGATGCTTTTTTTTTTTTTTTTTTTTTTTTTTTTTGTCAAAAATAGAGAATCTGCAGCCATTACTTTGCTCAAGGATTGCAGATGGGACATTCAGGTGGCAGTAAACACTTTTTATGGTGGCGGCAGTGGTTCGAACACTACATCTCAGAGCAATACCAAGTCTCTACCGCCTGTTAATGTTAAACAAATCGAGAAGATTTTTGACGATTTCAAAGGTAAAAAAAAAAATACATCATTAGGAAAACAGGGTGAAGATGGCTTGATGTCTTTAATTTCCTTTTCTTATTAAATGTCTGTGCTCTTGTGCTTTTGTGAGGTAATGGAAGTAATCTGACTCCTTTCCTTTGCTCTCTTCACCAGATGATACAAACTATATTCTAATCGAAGGAATGGAAAAATTCTGTGCGGCCTTGGATGTGGACCCAACGGATGTTGTTATGCTAGTTATGGCCTGGCATTTGAAGGCGGAGAATATGTGTGAGTTTACTAGGTCTGGATTCATCGAGGGTTGGACGAAACTCAGGTACAGGACACAGGATCCGCCTTAAAAGATCTTATTAAGAATGTGGGTGTTGTTCTTCAGATGAAATCTCTAATACTTTTCTCTTTTATATACCGCACTTCATTAGGTGCGACACACTCGAGAAAATGAAGGATTCAATCGAATTAATGCGCCAGGAACTTAAGGATGATGCAACTTTTAAGGAGATTTACAATTTCGCATTTACTTTTGGTCTAGGCGAGAATCAAAAGAGTTTGCGTACGTACCTTGTTTCGACCTCGTATCACAATCATGCATGCATGCATTTACTTTGATCGACTAAAGCGGAAGCTTATGCGGATTTTTTTTATTTATTTTTTTTATTGTGATTTTTATTTATATAGCTTTGGATATTGCTATTCCATTCTGGATGATGTTGTTGCCGGATCGCTTCCCAAGATTGGAGATGTGGTGCGATTTTGTTCAAAACAAGTATGGTCGATCCATATCCAAGGATACCTGGTACTTGGTAAGTAGCAAAGTATTTCTTTTCGTTGAAGTTTGCATGTTTTCGTATTGAAATATTGTGCCTAATAGCTGTCATGTGTTTGTTCTGTGTGCAATTAGCTTTTGGATTTTGTTAATCAAGTAGACTCCCAGTTCTCAAACTATGATGACGAGGGTATGTTATCTTTGTATTTTGGATGGAATGCTTTTGGTAAGGGTCAACAATGGTTCAATATCTAATCCTGTTTTGCTCATATCTGTTAGGTGCATGGCCTGTTCTTATTGATGACTTTGTGGAGTATGGTCGTACGACCTTGGATCAGGATTAGATCAGTCGAGCCATTTCAATTCATTAAAACCTTAAAAAATACGCTTAAAAAAATACTATGACGTAGCATTTTTTTTAAGAACCAGGAACAATGTGCTTAATCGGATCCGATTTTCCATTTTTTCATCCGCCACTCCGAATCAATACCACATTACTTCCATCTCTCCCTTGTAATATTTAATAATCATGTTGAGCTTCATCACTGAATTGTTCCCTGCTGTCTACGCAGAGGAGAAGCATGAGGAGACTCCCGCTGAGCAGCAAGAGGAGGCTGCCCCTGCTGCTGAGGAAGAGGAGCCAGAAGACATTAAGCCCGAGATTGAAGAGGGTAAGTCTTGCTGTGTGATCCATTCCATTCATTGGACTCCAACCCACATATATACTCCCTTTCTCTTTCTCTCCCTTTAAACAAGCAACTTATCCGGATGCACCTTCAATAAGGGCTTGATGCTCAACAATGGCTAAAAAAAAAAGAAAAAACACGGCAACATTTCGGAAGAATAATCCAGTAAACACGGAGATGATTTCCGAGAACGTCTCGTTGATCTTTTTCTCTTTATGCATATAAAAAACCCAATCTTTCAGCAATTCAGGGCATCCATGCCTTTTTTTTTTTTTTTTTTTTTTTTTTTTCATCCACAATCTGTTCTGGACTGTTGAACGATAAATTAGCGGAAATAGCATATGCTGTCTTTTTATTATTTTTTTTTTATCTTTGATCCTTATAAAGAGCTTCCGACTGATATTGTGAATGATTCTCGCCCTCAATTGGCTCTTCTTTTTCCGAATCCTTGTTTTCTTTCCTTATAGCCTGTGGCGAAGACGCCGCTTGCTTGCCATTGAAGCACCATCTCGAGGAGTGCAACCGCCGTGTCCAGGAGGACGGTGCCCATGAGGACTGTATTGAAGAGCTTTACCACTTTTTGCACTGCGTCAACGACTGCGTAAGTCTCCTTTTTTTTGTAATTTATAAATGACGCGGATTGTTGATACACAGACAATGGTCGTTACAGGAACGGAATTTTTCATATTTTACAAGACTTACTAAACCTTTTTTTTTTTTTTTTTTTTTATCTTTCATTTATTAGGCTGTTCCAAAATACTTCAATAAGCTTGCTTAGACTATTTTTTCAACACATCCAAATACAAGTTCTTCATCTACCTTCTCATTAAAATAAACAAATCAACAAATTTAAATTTGTGAAAAGAGGTGATGAAGTTTTCATGGAGAAAACAATAACTGGCTTGTGGCAGCCAAGCATTCAATAGCGACGTTATTTTTTGATCCTTCGATGTCGGCTCTTTCTCTCCTCCTTCATTAGAATTCATCGGAAGCGTTGTAATGCTTTGTTCACTTATACTAATCTATCTTTTATTTTAGGGGCGATTAGATTTCAGTTCAAGTTACACTCACAGGGAGAAACTGATCTGTGCACACGCACATGTTGGCTGCTAGGGGCTGTTTCGCGTATTGCTTTGCTTATCCTCTTAAGGGGCCATCAATCTCATACACAATTGATCTGAAAATTCATACAGAAGCTAACCTAGATACGGTCTACATGTGCACCAAGTTATATGGCAATAACGATCCCATTTACCAAGATATCTCAGCTTTTGTGACCACCGATCATTGAGAGTATGTTGCTTGATTTGGTGCCACCAATCTCATGTCCTACGAACAAGTGTTATAGGAACAAACAGGGAGCTGCCACATAGAGAACACAGTCAGTTTCAACAAACTCCAATGATATCATCTGCAAGTCGTAATTATCTTGTGTAGCCATGATATTGACCATCACGATGAATTGCATGTTCCTATAGACGAGCAGCATTTAATACAATCTGTTCCAATCAAACAGCATTGACCCTCTAGCCCTGATCCATCTTGTAGTCCAGGCCAGTGTAACCTCTGCCCTGATTGTCTGCACTCACCTTGTAACGGTTTGGATAATAGGAATAGAAGGAAAGAGCGACAGAGGAAGTAATTTGGCAATTTTTTTATCACCTTTCAGTTTGTGCTTGAGCTTCCTTTTACGTTTTGTTTTTTATCTACACAAATGTGCTGTAGGCTCATATGAGTGTTATGGGCTCAGTTCACAATAGTAATAATCATGTACGAACTTCCACATATAATTGACACGTAAACAATTTAATCGGATTTTTACAACAAAAAAGGTGGATTAAGATCAAGTATCATCTTCGTCTGCAGAGCCACTGCTTGGATCTGAGTCCGAGATATACTCCTTGGCCTTGCGTTTCTTATTACGGTTATTGTTATTGTTATTGTTATTGATGGGCAGTCCTTGCTTGGCCATGGCCTCCTTGATCATTTTCTCAGCAAGATCGCGAGTCTGCTGCTGTTGGCTGAGCTGTTGTTTGTCGACCGCTCCTACTGTCATGACGGCCTCATCCTCATCAGCTGTTGCATCCCCACCTGGCTTCTGCTGCTGCTGTCGGCGTAAGCGAATCTGTTGCAACTGTGGAAATTGAGTCATGAGGGCCTCCATCGCTGCAAATTGGATAAATTCCTGAAGGTGTTGCTGATGGACCGGACCCAAAGACTTGGGTGAGACTTTCTTTGGGGTTGTGTTTGCATCTGCAGCTCCTCCACTTCTTTCAGAATTTGTAGTAGTTACAATTAAACGACGGTCCTTGTCTTCAATTTTCTTTTCAAGGACCTCTATCATCCGCGCCACAAGTGTCTTGAAATCCAAGTCCCGATAGCCTTCAATCTTGCAACGGATCACCATGAAAATGCGATTTGTTTGATTTGGAGTACTCAGGACGTGAAGAATCTTCATGGATTCAGTTTGAGCTTCCGCGGCTGCCTTTGTCATAGCAGCAGCAGCGGCCGTCGCAGCTGGAGAGATATTATCGCCATCCTGAAGGTGTCGTTGTGCTTGGAGTTGTAGGTCATGCTGAGCCCTAGCGACTTTATCTAGTTCGACTTTATGATCCTCCTGCCAACGAGTCTTGAATTCCTTCCTAATATCGCCCCATTTGATATCCAGGTGATCTCGAATATCCTGTTCCTGGATCCATTTTAAATAATCAAGCATCATCTGTTGTCTCGCTCGTCGGCAGACAGGGGCGCCTTGCAGATGGTAAGTGCCCAAAGAAACAGGAAGTCCCGCAACTGCTGCAATGGCAGCAGTTAGGTTATCGTGATCTATATTATTCTCATGTTCACCACCGCTGGCGGCGTTATTACTACTAGCTGGCAATGCTTGTGACCAAAGCAGGTTTTCACCAGTTGTGTTGGGAAGAGCATTCTGTAGAGCCGCAGCCAACATCTTAAATTCCTCATCTGCATTTGTGATAGAATTCTGATTTGTAGAAGGAGGCTGTGCCTCTAGCTGAGTTCCTGCTTGCTTTTGCTGTTTGAGAGTCTTGGCAGCGGTCGCAACTGCCAATGCAGCACCAGCCCTGGTGCGAATGAACTCGCCCCTCTCCAACCTCGGTAACAGTGCCTGCGAGAAGCGATGGCGACATTGATGTCTAGTGCGCGTACCATTCATCTTTTCAGCGATCGTCGTCCATAAATGGCTTGATTCCAAGACAGTAGCCTTGCCTTGTTTTTCTGCAAGGTCTTGCATGATGTCCAGTAGCCTCTCGTCCTCATGTGCAGCCCAGGGTCCTGAAACCATGGTGTCCTGATCCTTCAAATGGTTTCTATAGCGATCTCGACAGCTATCGGCCATGCGTCCAAGTTCCGAACCAATCTTGGTCCACTGACCTTTGTGCTTTGTGTAGAGTTCAATAAGTTTGGCGTCGTCGGCTTTGGTCCATAATCCAACATTATTTTGGGGATGGTACATACGGCGAATATGCAAGTAAACATTAAGCAATGGACGAGTCTCCAAACGCGCAGCTTAATTGCAAACAATTGGTTTAAGAAAAAAAAAAAAAAAAAAAAAAAAACTCAATCAACGATTGGTATATGGGATACAAATGTCAGGAGCAAGAAAGACTGACGTTCGAAAAAAGCTTAGTGATCTTACCAATCTCAACCCAGAGGAGTTTCAACTCATTCTTTTCCTCTCGTCCTTTGCCACTGTTATTCTGAAACCAACGAGTCATGGCCCCTTCGTCCAAGTTATGACGCGCAAAGTACTCGCGAATAGTGTCTCGGATGATTTGATCCTCATTGCTGTTAAAAGTACCCATTTTATAAGTCAACCCTATTGTGTATTTTTTTTTTAAAAAAAAAAAAAAAAAAAAAAAAAAAAGCTTTAGTTTCATATCTTTCAAATAAGAAAAATACTTGCATAGGAATGGATTAACTCTCTTGCCTTTCTCTTTCAGCTCTCCTGCCATCATCCACTTGGTGTGTAACGGATTATCTGAGATACGCGACAGGTCTGCATCTAGCTGCTCCTCCAAACTCAAGGCTTTCTTTTTGACGCTACGACTACTGCTTGCCTCTCCTACAGACGCTGCCACTGGCGCTACAGCGGTTGTTCCAGTCGTTACTTCTGTTGTTGCAACTGCGACTGCAGCATCAGCATCAGCGTCAGCTGCTATTGTATCTATATTTTCTTTGTGATTTCTATGTTCTCTCGATTCCCTGTCCTTATCTTTATCTTTGGATTTCTTCTTCCCTTTATCTTTTTTATCTTTCTTCTTTTCTTTCCTTCCTTTCTTATTGCTAGCAATGTTACCATCCTTTCCATCTACAGTAGTGTCGTTCTGCATAACCATAGGCGTGTCAACGTTGTTGTTGAGCGTCGCCAGGACTGATGGGTCGTTGTTCAAGTTCATAAGGTCATTTTGAAGCAGCATTTGCATGCCTCGAAGATCAGCAATAGTGGCCAATATTTGATCTTGTGTTATTGGTGCGCCAGCGTCTGATTGAATTGCAATGGGTTGTTGTTGATCGGACGATCCAGAGTTCTGTTGATTATTGTCGATGGAAGGTTGGGCACTTGCTTTGGAAAGGATATTGGCCACAGTTGCGACGACGGCCGCGTTGGCATCCTCCATTGCCTTAGAGGCTGACGTTGTCGCAGGGACAGACGATGTTGACGTTGATGTCAAATAGCCCTTGCTTCCTCCTATAGATACATTTGAAGGCTTCTTCCGAGGGGGGTTTTCGTCCTCAGAGGAATCGCTATTCTCATTATCTGAGTTTATCTTGCCACCCAGCATTCCAAGGGCCTCAAAGGCTGCCTCTCCCCCTATAAGACTACTACCAAGCGTTGACACACCATTTGTGGCGGCAGGCGTGATCAGAGCCTTCTTGAAAACCTGTGCATTAAGCTCCTCTTGGTCATCTCTATTCTGTTTTCTCTTCTTTGGGTTGGTGTATCTATTCTCCATAACTATTATATTGGCAGTATCTATTCGCAATCGTAGAGAGAGGGTAAACATCATCAGTTTATCCTTTGCCTTTATCTTAAACACATTTTATTAATCAACCATTATGTGAGTATTTTTTTTTTTTTTTAGTCTTTAGGGGTTTGATCCTTAAACAGCCTGTAATTATAATTCAAATCAACTGCCATTTTCTTCCTCCACACGCATTATGTACTCTCAAAGTTAATTAACACATGCCTTAACTCCTTCAATGAAGATCTTTTTTCCTGCTTTTCTGTTTTGTCTTAAGGGTAGATGATGGAATGGACGAATATGTGATCAACTCGACGCCGTTGCCCTCCAATTGAAGGAGTTTTTTGTGCCCCAAGAAAATAAAAAATAAAGCGTCTGTCACGTGGCGATATACCACGTGATCAGAAGCTGTTGTAGCTGGTCATTAATAGTTACATATTTTGTATCTGCATTCTGTCGAACCACAGCTAGAAGAATCTTTGCGCAAAGCCTTATAAGCTATAGGCGAGTCTACCTCACCAAGAAAGCACCACAGTCAGGCCTGTAGGCTAAGTTATAAAAGCCAAAGAACTTCTTTCTCAATAAAGTCTTCAGTTTACCCATAAGTCTCAAGTTTCCCCCATCTGTCTTGTTCTTGACCCGCAGTTTATCTTGCCATTTATCTTTTTCCCCTTTTCACAACAAGTATTTGTCTTCCAGTAACTCAGTTTGTGAGCTCACCTACAAAGCTCCCATCTTCTCTTTTGGCATCCTATGGCGCTGTTTGTCATCAAGGTTATTTGCCTCTATTTCCTCTTATTATTCTTGTTGACACTCTTTGTCCTGATTTTGTGTCTATCTTTTTACCCCTTAAGCAAAGATACACCTATTATTTACAACAAAGCAGCTGCTATTTTATTTGCTTTATTGATAAATGCACGAGGCAAGGTTGTTCTGTTGCCAAGTAACTGTTTGAGCCTAGGCTTTCAAAACAAACGAGCATTAAGATGTTTATCTTGTAGAGAATAACAACCGTGGAAGGCGCGGTGATTTTTTTTTTTTTTTTTTTTTTTTCGACTTTCATTTCCATTTGAAAATTTCCTATTATGGAATAATAGGCTTTGCCCCACATTTCGATCAGACAGATCGCGAAAAATAAAAATGCATAAAAGAGACCCTACGTTTCTGCAACAAAAAAATTCTAACTCCATTAAGAATTTAAACTACACAAATCGTATTCTCACCAACCTCTTTCTTCTTTACACATATTCCTTACATATATAATCTCTCTCTCTTTTTTCAGCTTAAAAAAAAAAAAAAAGAAAAGAGAAAAAAAGTCATCATGCGCGTCCTCGTAATCGGCGGATCTGGAAGAATTGGTCAGCGTGTTGTAAAGCAATTGTTAGGACGAGGTATTGAGGTTCGTGCAATCGTCCGTGTAACATCCTCTTTACCCGACACTGTCTCCAGCGATCCAAAGTTGGCAGTGGTTCAAGCAAGTCTGCTCGATATGACCGTGGATGATTTGGCAACTCATGTCCAGGACTGTGATGCTGTTGTCTGTACATTGGGCCATAACATGGACTATAAAAACATCCCTCTCCTCGGTAACTTTTCTTTCTCCTTTTTTTTTTTGTAATGCTTAGGCTCTTCTTTCTCCCTTTTGCTTTCCTTATTAAGCGCTTCCTATTTGGCATAAAATAATAGGAATTTGGGCAAGCCCTCGCGACTTAGTAACAAGAGCAACGAAAATGATCTGCGATGCCATTATTAAAGTCAAGCCTGTTACACCTATTCGGTTTGTCCTCCTTAACACTGTTGGTGTTATGAATCCAGATGGAACCGATCGACATATCCGAGGCAAACTTGAAAATGGCCTTGTGACCTTCATGAAGACTACGGTCCCGCCTTATGCAGATAGTGTCCGTTCCGCAGAATACATCAGTCAACAAGTCGGCACAAATCAGACACAATGGCTCGAATGGTCTGTTGTCCGCCCAGATGGCTTTATAGATGGAGAAGTTTCAGAGTACACTATCGAAGACTCTATTCGGCATCCATTTTACGAGGCTGAGAAGGTTACCATGTCTAATATTGCCCATTTCATGTGCGAACTTATTGAGAGTCCTGCAATTTGGGAAAAGTGGAAGTTCAAAATGCCCATCATCTTTGATACCAACCAACCACTCAAGAAGTAGTTTTATTCTTTTCAATGCCCTACATCTTTTTATATGTCTATGATTTTCTTCGCTCTTTATGATAAAGTAAAATATTTCCTTTAAATGCGCTTGTCTATGCAAAATGTTTTATTGTCCTGTTGCCGCCGCAATCATAAACGACACAGATTGTTATCCCATCTATTGTACATGTTCCTCCTTCAACAATCCTTCCTTCCATTTTCTTTACATTTAACTAGACTTAATTAATTTAATCATAATTACTCAGCCGAATTCTCAGCCATTATCTCTGAAGACGCTTGGAGAAATTGACTGATAGCACCATTCTTTTTCGATTGTTGAGCCTTCAAGAAATTATTTATCGCGTTCTCCGTGTTCCGTTGTTCAGGCATTGTAGCTGAAGTCATACCCTCCATAACAGGTACTTCAACCACTGATACTTCTCCTTCCATGGTGATGTCATCACTGGCTATTGTGGCCGGAGACCGTGCTAGTGGTACGAGAGAAGGATCCTTCTCGCTCTCTAACGCTCGCAACTCCTGCCCAATCTGATGGTATGGGATTGTCAGCGGACGATATGGCCTGCTGTTAAAGTAATCCTCGGGATTTATGCTATTGTCCCTATGCCTACGGCAACGGCAATTTGCGGCAGATCCTTGGCATTCCCATGCTATTGTCAAAGAGGATGTGTCCTGATCAAAAGACGATGGTGGCGTAAATGCCATGGACCTCATCAGAGGTTGAGGATCCTGCGGACTTTGCATAATGGAGTAGTGCCGATCATAAGGTCCATTAAAGCTTGGCTCATATGGTGATGGTGGGTATGAGGTATGTGGTGTAGAATTAATAGGTGTGTTAGTGCCGCTGAAAATTGTTAGTAGAGCCTCTGCGGCCGCAACTTCTGCAACCTCTACAACCGAATCTAATGATGTAGATAGCGTTCTCGAATGGGAGTGTGTGGGTGGAAACACAGGGCTATAGGCACTGTACGGGGAGTTTGCTCGGGATTCCGAGTCAGAAATCTCCTTGGCTGCTTTGATCAAGTCAAAAATATCATCCTTTCGTTTCCGGCTTCGGTGACACCAGTCTTCCTCTATACTAGACGAGGTCTCTCGACTATGGTCACAAGGACCGTCTGTTGGATATGATTCAAAACTACGGGATCGTTGCCATGGACTCTGTTCAATTGAGTTGGCTGCCGAGACCATAGACGATGATGAAGAGTGTGTTGGAGATGGGATAGGTGTAGGTATACATGAAGGACAGAAATATTGCCTCGAGTCCTCCCCTAGTTCCTCATAATCGCGATCTTGTAACCCTTTATCGCATGCAACATGCACCCAAAGCGAGCAACCATCACAAAAGATCATAGGTGTTTCATAATCATCATCCGAGTATAGGCGGCAGCAAAGCGGGCAAACATTGCCCTTCTCAGCCAGGATTGTGCAGGAAGGACATAATGCTGATCCGTGCGACCATCTCCCCTGTATCTTGTTTACTTCTCTGTCTTTAATGGTGGATGCGTTTTTCATATCAGATGGTTTAGTTTTCGTCTCTGTCTTGGCACGATATCCACATTCCACGCACTCTCGACACTCAAGACAAGTCCACTCCACCTTCTCTGTAGGAAAGTGGGACTGCCTCAAATCCTTCAATGCTGGCTCTATCATGAGCTGACATTCCAAATGGATGGGGGTGTGACACATATCGCACGACAACACCTGTATATGGGTCGGATAGTCAGTTGCTGCCGCGAGTTTGCGGTCCATCTCATTCTTTACTACTTGGAGCGCTGGAAGAGTATGAACAGATTTCTTGCAGTGAACACAGACGGTACATTGCGGACATCGCCACGACTCATCCGTGAAGTTTGATGATATTTGGCTGATTGGTTTCGTGAAGGTTGAGCAATCACGATGAAAGACACCAGCGCAGTCACCGCATCTGTGTATAGTGGATTGATTATTTTGATCAATCGTCTCCGCGCCTCCTGTATCTGGCGAAGAACGCCCAATTGTAGAGCAATGTTGACGTTCAGTGAGTTGTCCTTGTATACCACAAAAAGAGCAAAGATTCTCATCTGTTGTCGCAGTCGAAGCCGCGTCGATAGAAGGTTCTACCAAGGCCTTCACCAGTTGCAGTGCTGATGGGTGTACTTCAAATGTATATGACGACCGCAACTTTAATTCCTGGCGACGCCTTACTAAGCTTTCCAGTATCACAGAGTGTTTATAACGTGTGGACCTTGGTCTCGAGCCATGGCTTAGTGAACCGCGCCTAATGAACGAGCCTGATGAAGGCGATTTAAGCGGATCTTGCATGGAAAAGAGTGCACCGGCAGCCTCAAGATGTAGCTGATGATCTTCAATTAAATCTGAGTAAACAATTCCAGATAAATCCGACATTGTTCGCTTCCTGGGTCGCGTTGCTGTCGATTTACCCTTCTGATTAGGGTCTGCCGTTGTGTTGGTACGAGTTGAAATATCTAACACTGCAGTATCCACGGATGCTGCCACGTGACGTTTCCGCTTCTTCCTGTCCAAGACTAATGTGCCTACTGTGCCGAATTTCATATATGGTTAGGATTAACAGTTTATGGGCTCCGAAATAGCTTACTGATCTTTTCATGGTAATCTTTTACCTTGACCAGAAGCTGGCTTGTTCGAGTCGCTCCCAGGATGTGCAGAGCCATCATCTGCTGCATCAGCTAGAAAGCGCTTACGTAGAACATCAAGCGTGACCTCAGTGAGTCCTTGACCTTCAAGTGTTTTGCTAATTTCAGGGAGCTGGTAGATCGGTACTTTGATGGCGGACCATCCATTGACTGCGACTTTCCCTGTCCTAGCACCTTTGACTACAGCCGTGGCCCAAGCACTTGGCGTCTCGTATTCATTCTGTAACCAAGGATAGAGTGAAGCTCCGTTGGGTTCTTTGATCTGAGGAACTAATGTCCCTTTAGGAGTTACCTTTGCACTATGATCTCGAAACATGACCAAAGTGTCAACGGGTAAATAACCAGTGGAGACGAGATTATGAAGATTGACGCGGAATTGCAGTGCAGGCTTCAAATTAGGTGACTTGATTTCAGAGGCCTTGTTGGTTATTGTTGTGGAAGGTGCCAAGGGTGCGGATGCTGTCTTAGAATGGCCTTTCTCGGTTTGCCTTGATACTCCATGCCTACTTCTCCTACTGGAGGTCTCTGGATCTGACAGCCTGCCTGATGGATTCAGATGGGGGTCTTCATCCATATTATCTCTTGCGCATTCTTGGGCCAATAATGACTCTGCTGAGGAGATAGAGTAAGGTCGCGACTTAGTCCTCTCCCTTGGCACTGTGATCCTAGATAGATTATGACCAGACACCATAGGTTGAGATGAGCCGAGGCTGAGCGCCGTAAAAGAGTTTGCAGTCGCGGTGATGGGGCTTGGCAAAGGTGATGGTATAAACTTAGTTGAGGACGTTTCGTTTGAATGCGACCTATTGTGTCGTGGAAGCCGTGGGGGAACAGGCTTCTGGCCTGCTCTACTATTTCCAGTCTCAGTATTACTATGAGAAGAGCTATGATGCTTTGTAACAACTTCAGACAACTCTTGGACTTTGGTACGCTCGAAGACTCTTGACTGGTCTCCAGGAGGGGTTTCAATGTTTGCAGACAAATCAGCAGATCCATCTGATCGTTTCTTTCGCCTTTGGCTCGATGGTGATTTGATGCTGCTGTGAATATTTTCATCTGTCCCAGTGTGAGGCTCCAAACCTTTGGCCGATATAGTCCTGGAATTGCGTAAAGTCCGTCTAAACTGCTCGGGTCTAGCCTGGCAGTTGGCAACATTACTCTCGTCCACCTGCATTTCTTCCGGTTGCATCACTTTTGACATTGTTTTGTCGATTGAGGTAGGTTTCTTTTTTACGTTGCTTGGGGTACACCAGAATTGCTCCAGAATCGCTCCAGAATCGCTCCAGAATTGCTCCGGGGCTCAAGTCTTTGCGTCGTCAAGACCTAGATCAGCGATTACGCCAGGTAAACTGTTCAAAGGCCCTACAAAATGTTAATTCAAAATCATGCGTCAAACTGTTCCTCATCAACATTTTCTCCATGCTTTGCTTTCTTCATTTACCCTATGAACAGCGTTAGGTAAGTGAAATAATGCGACAGAACACTGGAAGCAACCGAAGCTAACTTGCTTTCATGAATGATCCACGAGTGTCGTATGAATCTGCATGCGACAAGGTGTTTTTTTTCTGGGTGTGCGTTATGCCAACGACTTTACTAAAAACAAAAAAAGGTCCTATGTTAGGGGACATGAATGCTATTCATCTCAAGAGAGACTGTAGATCATTTGTACATACTGCTTCCTCCTTTGGCGTTCTGCCAGCTAATTTAATGGGCTGAGGTCAGAGATTCGGCAGGTGGAAGAAGTTTAAGTGCACAAGAGTAAGAGGGACAGGAAATAAGATCGAATTAGAACAAGGGCTACATGCACCGCAACTCTGAATGGCAGCGAACAGAAGCTCGGTCTTAGGATAGGCAGAAGGGGACAGGAAGAAAGAGAGACCTTTCAGGAGTAAGCAGAAAGAACAAGTGAGTGTCAGTCAACGGGAAAGTGTGTGAAAATGAGAACCGAACCATGAATTGTTTGAGTAGGATATATCTAATTGAAAATTGAAAACAAAGGAAATAAAAAGTTTCCGCCAAAAGAAAAAAACCCAAGTCATGCAACCTTTGTCAAATTAATGAAGCCCATTGCTCTTTTATGGGATGGACAAAAACACCAGTTGTAGCAAACTATCTGGATGGTCTTTACTTACTACACAGAGTGTTATTTCATTATGTGGTAAAGTAGTACTAGTTCTACGCAATGGACGTGAGACGGATGCTTTACGCAGAACTGTGAGCGGAAATAATCAGGATGTATCCAATGGCTTCTCAATGATAGCCCCAATGGTAACCATAATGTGATCGGGAAAGAAAACTTTCGTTCTGTTGCCACTAAGCATCTTGACGGTCAGTCGGACTGCTCTTGTCTCTGTACGACCGAAAAAGTCGGAGCACGTGCTTTTTTACCGAACAATTTCGCCCACCATCCACTCCATCTCCGTAAATGACAGTTGCAAAAACATTACTTCTCCTCAGTTTTGGTCTTCTATGGACCCTGAAAAAGAAAATTACGTTGCCTACTAGGGTCCATGATGTCAAAGAAACCTAGACCAGCCTATTTGTAGTCAGAAGAGCGCCATTAATCACGTTGGCGATTATCCGATCTTAACTGTATCCAGCTTATTATTTTTTTTCCTACTGACATAACTTTATGTACATGCATCAAACCATATTTGTAGCATTTGTTCCACAAAAAAAACACTAATACAACATTGGATCAATGGGGATACTTCTCTCTCCAAACACCCTTTTATACTTTTTATCATCAATTCCAGACATCCTTCCTGCGGCGTCGTTATGACTAATTGGTCCATTTTTTTTTTAAATCAGTTTTGTCAATTTTTGACTGTGGTCTGGTGAAAGTCCGGCGCTTTTGAACATGGTTGACTGGTGTGTCAAGCATGCACGCATATACCTTGCGGCCATTTGCGTTGAGTGGCGTAAATACGTGTTTTTTTATTTCATTTTCGGAATAAAAGGTCGGAATTCTCCTTCATTATCATCCCTCATTTTTTATCATCTACTTTAGTCTTTGCTCTCCAATTTCTACTCGCTCTTAATTTTGTTAGAGACATCTGAACCATGGTTGCCGATACCACTACTCCTCCCACTCAACAACTTGAAGAATTCCCAATCCTCGAGAACTATGATGTGTCATCCTTCACAGGGTTTGCTCCTTATCCGTATCCATTGGCAAGACTGACCCAGCCTTATTACCAGCCGTGGGAGGAAATTATGGACCAATTAAATATCTTAATTGATGCGCGGCTACTTAGGTCCGCCATTGACCAGGTAACCTACCAATATCATGATGCCTAGCGGAAACTTATCGAGACATCGAATGAGCCGCTTTGCTCTGAATGCAAAAAAAAAAAAAAAAAAAAAAAAAAAAAAATCTAGGTCATTGATGTGCTTCCAACATTTTGTCCTAACAATGACTTCTTTTCTTGGCAACTAGATGCCTTTGTTGGAAGTAACTCGCCTTGAGACAAAGCGTGAGCAGCAGCGCGCTTATACACTACTGTGCATCCTCGCCCATTCGTACGTTTGGGGAAGTGGTCTTGATATTGCTCAGGTATACACATGATTTGTTAAATTGTTGTTATATTCATCGCCAAACTTTGACTTAATGATCATCCCCTTTTTTCATTGGTGACAAGCACAGTCGATCCCAGAGCCTCTGGCTGTTCCATGGCAAGCTATTTCTGATATCCTTGATATTCCCCCAGTACTGACATATGCCAGTAATGATCTTTGGAATTGGAAGCTTAAGGATCCACAAGGCCCCTACGATATCGAGTAAGATTAAAAAATCTCCTTTTTAGAGTTTATGGTGCCGCAAGGTCCTTTTTCTTGTGTTTGATTGTACTCATTGCCCTCCTGTTTTCGACAGGAATCTTGATACGATTGTGACTATGACTGGTACTGCAGACGAGACGTGGTTTGATATCGTCTCTGTGTCTGTCGAAGTCGAGGGTGGTGCAGCTCTACAGCCATTATTGGACGCTATGCAAGCCGTACGTGAGGATGATCTACCTACGGTCACCGCCCATCTCAAAGTCGCGCTCCTTCAGCTTTCCAAGGTCGGCAAGATTCTGGGTAGGACACACATCAATAATGACCTACCAATCTCCTTCTAATAACAACTTGAATATCTAACATTAAGCTTTTGGCTCCATTTTAGCGCGCATGTTTGAGAAATGTGATCCTGCAGTTTTCTACTGGAAGATTCGCAAATTCCTTGCTGGTTCCGAAAACATGGCGACTCTTGGGCTACCCAACGGCCTCGAGTACAAGGGTGTGAGTGGTGGCCCCAAGCATCACATGGGCGCCACCGCCGGCCAATCCTCCCTCTTTCCATCATTTGATCTTATCTTTGGTATTGATCATTATGACAGCAATGGCAACAGTGCTGGTGCTAATACTGGAAAGGCCCCAAATACCCTATTAGCTAAGATGAGAGCTTACATGCCTGGCCCACATCGCGCCTTCTTGAGTCATTTGGGCAGAGTCGCCAACTTAAGAGATTACGTCCTCACCAAGAAAGCTCTCCTTGAAGACTCGGAGCATAGCGTCCAGATCAAGGAATTGATCGAAAACTACGATGCCTGTGTACATCAAATCAAGCTCTTCAGAGATACTCACATTCAAGTCGTCACCCGCTACATCCTGACCCAAGCCAGACGAGGTCCACCAGAGGGATGGGAGGATTACAGAGTCAAAGTCGATACTAACGTGGAAGAGAAAAAGGCAGAAGGAATTAAGGCCAGTCAGGACCAGCAGAAAGACGAAGGTCACGAGCCAGCAATTCAGGGCACAGGTGGAAGTGACCTTATGCCATTCCTTAAAACTAACCGTGACGAGACCAATGCAACAAAGTTGCTGCCAACCATTTCTGCGAATAAATGAAGTGAAGCAACTCCAAACTTCAAAGTTTTCTTCCTTTGCACACAACTTGTAAAGTGTATGAAATAGAATATTACAGCATTCTTTATTTGTTTATTTAAATTTCATATTCCAAAAAAATAACCAAAAAGAGGTTTTTTTTTATCAGCATCCAAAGAAGGACAAATATTTACAGCACTAACAAAACGCGCAAGTAGGTAACTCTTTAAGCTACGTATTTATACAGACTCTGGTCATTCTTGTCGCGTTCTAGGTAATCGCGATCGATCAAACTCTCAATACGCTTTTTCAGATCCGTAGGCTATTTTTTTTTTTTTTTTTTTTTTTTTAAAAAAAAAAGAAAATTGAGGTGATGTTGGAAAACGCTTTCTAACGCATCTTTCCGGGAAAAAAAGCACAAACAGCCTATTTTGTCTTGAATTTTTTCCATTATCTGATCTGTATTACCTTAATAGAAAACTTCAATTGCTCGAATAGCTCACTCATGAGCAGTGTATGGGAAAGCTGCTTTCGTGTCTTCATGATCCTAACAATTGCTGCATCGACTTGGAACTGTCGGTCCTGGAAGATACGCTCGTTCGTCGATGCATTCTCCTCTTGTGTCTCTTTGAGTTGAATCGCATTAATTTTGATCCTGGTCAGCGATGCTGTAAAGTCCTTATTGAACGAAAACTCATCTGTCTCAGAGACATCCTTTGATTTGGGGTGCTTCACAAGGACACGATATTTTCCACACGCCAAAGACTGAAGTGTTCGATCTAATTCTTTAGGATCTATTTTCATAATGCAGCCAAAACCGAATAGCAAATACGCGTTAGTAGCAGCCATTTATTAATTCGAAAGGCATATAGCTTCCAAACAATTGAGCTTCATGTCTCATACCGATGTTCGAGAGCTGTTTGATTTCTTTGTACGACAGATGGGATTCATCAACATCATTAAACAATAGTAAGATGATGGCCTGGAATAAACTAAGTTGCAATTCCTTGGTGCCCTATTCCCATGAAAACATACAGCCATATAGGCCACAAAAGAGATTGTCTTATTATTTCACCGTTACTGAACAGGTAAGAGCCATGAAAAATTGCAGTATGTTGTCCTGCCTACCGATGGGAAATGAGCTTTGACAACACTATGGCCAAGTGAGTTTTGCCACATCAGCCGCCTTCCCTTGTGTTTGGAAAGATAAAACTCTTTGAACACTTCCTGACATTGTGAAATCTATTTATAATGGTAATTAGTCTTAAAATGTGAGTTCATAATATTCCTTTACCGACGCTGGTTTCTTTGAACTATATCGGTTATAACGCACCTGGTCAGGGATGTTGGCCTCCGCTGGCGGATAAGTAGGCCAGTTGCCTTGTGTTAGGACATTAACATGGAGATCCAAATTTCCCATTTTGTTATACATTTTGCTTGCCTAACATACAGTGAGGACAGATCCAGCCATCATTTTATCAGTACCATGCTCAACCCATACGGCGATGCAATCGCGGGAAAACATTAGCATGCAAGACTCACCCTAAAGTTGACCATAATATCTTTAGAAATATCCATGTCTTTAAACATGCCCTCCAGCTTTGTCGTAAACCCAGCGCCGCACTCTATAGTAATCGATCCGTACATTAATGATTGGGTACAAACAATACATTTTTCAGCAGCTCGCCCTGTTGATGAATTGCAAATGATAACAACAATAATAAAAAACTTGTACGAACCAGCTTTCAATTTGCTCAACATGCTCTTCTCCGCATCAAACGAGGCACTCTTGTTCAGTAATAATCGTTTAGCCAGATCACGCTTATAAAAGGCCTCGAACACATCTTTGCCTTGAATATAGCGGAAGAGAATCAAGACTCTATCTAATGTCGATTCCAATTCCTCGTCCGTTAAGTCCTAGTAGGTATACATATGCTCATATAGGCCCTTCAGCTTCTCAACTCCCATCATCTCAAATCGTCTTGTATGAGAACAATAAAATAATGAATTGTTTGATAGGGTGAACTACAAAATTACCTTATTTCCGCTGCGCAATCGAAGGTCCAGGTATTTGGCTACTAACTCTGCAGGCTTGTTCTGTCGTGTATTAATGAAAGACTCAAAGCATTCCTTAAGAACGTTTAGGAAGAGCTCCGAGTTCTGGAAGCAGTTGCTAACAACCTCATCCACTTCCTGCTTGAATTTTAAAAGGCCTTCGACCATTTGGTCGTCTCGTGAAGGATCTATTACTAGAGCTTTGCCCGTTTTCTAATACCATTCCAATCAATTCCAATGGAAAACTTGTGAGCAGGAGTATACTCACATCCGCAAGGCACAGTAAAATATTCGTAGTATAAGCTTGCTTTATCCAATGTTCTTGAATCCTTACTTTGACATAGTTACCAAAATGAATGCTCAATTTCTCCAGACCATTCACCCTCGTCAAAAGATCATGCCACAACCTCAGGTCCTGTAAGCTATGGGCCACCATAACACTCTCGAATCCCTTTTGCAATAGCATGTCTGTCCATCTTTCGAGCAATTCGCCTTCTACAGCAGAAATCAACCCACCTCGTGTGGACTTGTCAAGATATCCCTCGAAACGGTTTGTCTCCTCCACTAATCTCTGCTGTGCATATCGGAGGTACTCTGGGACTGTGAACCGGTGTACATTAGTTTCGCCCTCAACGTGATAGTACAGGCGGGAATTTTGCAAGAACGGCGTCTCAAAGACTGATGCATATAAGTTGATGTCCGTGAGCATACGCAGCAGCGATAAAATGAGGGGTTGCGAAATGATATCGCCTCCACGATCCTTATCGATTAAACGAAGGATTCCTGCTAAAACCTTGGTTCGGATCTCCTGCTGGTTCATAACTAATCGCCGCCAAAGATCTAGGCCCATATCCCAGATACTGGATACACCTTGCGTTTGCAAGACAAATGTACGATCGAGATAAAGAAAGATGCTACGGATCATGATTAACTGCCGGCAGTGGTCTGCCCATGCGGTATGAACAGCCTCTAGGATTGTATCCTGGTCGAGGTTACTGTTTAACAGGCGTTCTACAACCTTATGGATATGAGTCTCGACCTCGGCAGACAGTTTCTTATAAAGCGTATCACCATACTTTTGATGACACAAATTCTCGCATGTCCTGTAGAGCTCTTCTAATGATGAAGTCACAGGTTTGGATTCCTGAATGGCATGGATAGCCTGCTGGAGCACCTTCCATCGTTCTAGTTCGTAATCCTTGGGCAATTCCGGCGTCACTGAGTAGTAATAACAATGATAAAAACATCCGTTAAATATTCGCACGCAATATATCGAAGATTTTTATTGAAGATGAGGAAATACCTGTAAAATTCTTGATGACCAGCTTTTTAACAGGCTGTCTTCCTTGCACATCCGTTCGACGGACGACTGGTGCACTGCCTTTCATCCCATTAAGTGAAACTGTTTTCAATGTGTCTCCTGTTCTGGGACCAGCACGACCTAGCCCAATTCCTGTAGAACTTGAAGCTGAGTTCGTAGTGGGGAAAAACGCTTTTTGAGGATCAATCGACATTTTACTATTGCTGTTCTCGTCCCCGATATGTCTGCTATTCACGGTAGATGAAGAAGAATTATTGGAAGCGGTACGTCTTCGTTTGTTGTCTTCCAGTTCGCGTGCACGCGCAAAAGAGTGTTCAAGAGGGTTGGCAGGGAGAACTTTGTAGGGAAGTGTGGTTGAAGAGGAGGAGGGTTTGGGAGAGGAAGAGGAGGAAGAGAGGGATAAAGTAGAGGCAGAGGCGCGAGACGAAGACCCCTCACCAGTGGCTGATTCAGAGGGACGCGCGGCTACGCTAGACGATTTCCGTTTCTTGCTCAGGCTTGCTTCTACACAATTCGCCAACGTTGCCCGTAGTCAAGGAGAAGACAAGGCGGCGTTTGTTAGAGGAGGGAACTAAAGATAAGCTACCTGTAGACATGCATTGGCTGAGATTATGTAGAAAGCTGGCGACACACACACAGACACACACCATACACGCTTTTGAGCCAGAAGTGTTGTTACAAAGCAGCATTCCCTCTATTAACAGAGGCTATTGCCGTATGTTGAAATGTGATACCTCAAAGAGTATGTTGCATGTAACCATGCGCCATGTGAAATACCTCACGTCCACTGCTGAAAGTTGGTTATTTGTGCATTTACCTGACGCAATCAGTCGGTCTGAGCTCATAGAAATCACGGGTGACAGCTATAAACGCTGTGAATCGCAAATGTGTTTTAGTGATAGAGGAGTTGGACAGGATAATGAGTGAAGAGTAATAAAGAACAGCCGAAAGACAAGTGATTGAATAGTGAAGGATGATTAACAGTCTTGTTCTAATGTTGACTGCAACCCTTCTTCAAAAGCTGTTGTTCAACAAGGAATGCTAATGGTTTTTTTTAGTGGCAATTGCAATGGTTAATGTGGCTTTTTTAATCATAATTTCCATTTTTACAACTCTATTAGAGGCTTCTCTTCTACAGGAACTACAGGTGTAGGTGCAGCAGGTGCCGTTGACACGTACGACTGCAAAGGTTGGCCAATAAAAGGTGTGTATGAAGGATGTCCGACTGGCTCAACTGCGGTAGGCAGCTGCGCACTTGTCGTTTGATAATCCTGCTGTTGGAGCTGATGTGTTTGCTGTGTGATTGGTGAAAAAGAAGTGGAAGGACCTGGTGCGGAAGCATAGTATGGGTCTTGTAGTGGCTGATAAGGTGTTTGCAGAACGATTGACTGAGTGGGCGGTGGGGCAGATGCGAAAGGCATCGCTACAAACGGTGCTGTAGATGGAGTCTGAGGAGAGTGGTACTGATAGTTATGTTGTACGGGCGGTACATTTGGAGAGTATGGTGCGTATGGTGCATTGGGCATGGGCTGACTGTAGCTAGGTTCTGATCCCTTCAGGTGCGGGTACACTGGGATGTCTTGGCGTGCATGAAGAGATGAAGTAGCGCCGAAATCCCCCTGTTGCTGCTGCTGTTGCTGCTGCTGTAGGCCAGAATATCCGTAATTACTGGTACCCATCCTTTGTTGGTATGAACTGTTGAGTCGCTCCTGTAACAAATGATCATATATCCTAACAGCTTGGTCAATCTGCTGATTGAACATGATTGCTTCCTCTAAATGAAATTCAGAGATTTCAGGGTCAGCAACTATACTCATTAGGTGATTTGCGTCAAATAATCAAGCGCGGGATAACTCACGTTGTTTTTTGGTGACCTCCTCAAGACTTTGATCGACCTTAGCTTGAAGCTTTGAAATCTGCGCATATAGTGCTTGGACCTCTCGGTCCCTTGAAACATCGCCGTTCATCATCTGGATTCGGTCAACAAGTGAGGCAAACAACTCAACATTCTCTTTCTCCGTTTGGGTTAGAGTGTTTGATGGAGTCACAGAAGCTCGCTGGGGGTCAAGAATAAGGGTTCAGGGTTTAACAGTCATGACTAATTGATGAGCAGATGATAAAAAAAAAAGTCCACAAGCACACAAAGTTCATGTACCTCGGTATCAATAGTGTAAGTATATGTCCCATAGGCTGATTGACGCTCATTCGTATAAGTGGAAGTAGAAGCTCCACTCAAATTGGTTTCTCGCAACGAGGCTTCAATAGCAGCCAGTAAATCTGTATCTTCCACGTCGCTACCATGCGCCACATCTGTCGTTTTTGTAGGTTCTGGCTCTTTATGCGTTGAGGGTTTATAACCTGGTTGAGTATTAACCTCTTTCAGCGATAGTTCAATTGCTCTCTTCAAATCCTCATCCTCACTCAAAGGGTTTGGTGGCTGCACCATAGATGGTTTCGAGCTACTGCTTTGAGCCGGTTTGCTGGTAGCTGGAACAAGCTCAGCAGGCCCACCTAGGCTATTGATATCGTAAACAGGTGTGCCCTTACCACCCATTTTCCTCTTAATCCAGCATCCATCGCATACACGCACTTCCTGATTGATTCCAAGGTTTGGTAGAGACATAGTATTGCTCGAGCATTGTCCACAGAAAGTATCTCCACAGTTACGACAGTGGTGCTTCCTATTGGTAAGTGTAAATGCTGTTCTACAGCGTGTGCACACATCCGAATCCGTCCAATCTGGAGGCTACATTAACGAACAGCAAGAAATAGTCGGTGTTAACCACAAGAAAATTCCTTGATCCTCTATCCGTTCCAAGAGAATGTTCATCCTTACTGCTGCGGTTTCCACAAGGGCTGCACCGACATTATCGGCAGGCGGAAATTTATACCCTTCATGTTGGAGAACCATGTAAGTGTCACAGACATATCCTAGGCTTGGACTTCCTCTGAAAAGATGTCCCCATGACTGCAGCAATGCTAAGATCTTAGTTTTCACCTCAGGATTGCAACCAGCCTAAAATGAAAAAACGTTAGCTGAAGCTCAAAATTCAAGCCATATTCTAATCGAAAGTAGAAGGAAGAAAAAGAAATGCCTTACAGGTGTTTTGAGAATAGATACCATATTGTCAATGAATTCTCTAGAGGCGACTTCGACAAGAAAGTGCCGACCTCCATTCTTCACACAGGCATCTGTCAGCTAATATATACAATAATGAAAGTCAAAAAAAAAAAGTCAAAGTCAGTGTTAGTGATCGCCAAGACATCTGTTTTATCCTGTGCAAACTTAGTGATAAATATCAAAATGGGCAATCTGTAGAATAAGAACGTACACCCAGGGCAAGTAGTTGAACATTAGGATTTTTATGGCTAATACGGCGCTTGAGTGCCTTTGCAGCGTCTTTTGGTGAGACCTGCTTGGACCTGATTTGATCGCATATCTCCAGATTCTGTGCGAAGTCTTCTATTCCTGCAGGCAAGTTCTCTGAGGTTGCCTTGTCTATAATGTCATAAAAACAAAGAGAAGGTTTAAGCTCGAGGAATGTGAGTCCTATGTTGACCATGTTTCATGACTAAGACTTTACATGCATTGAAAGAATGAAGCACATGAAGCATACCAACGAGTTCATCAATGGCGGATGTAGTTCTTAGCCAACTGCTCATTTTTATTTTTGGGGCTGTAATAAAACAAGTGAGATTATAAGAACAGTAGCGAAAATAGGGATAGAAAGAAAAAAAAGAAAAGTGTGGGTGAGAGAGGTATAATGAGACATGAAACTCAAAAAGTGAAAGATGCAAAAAATGACGTGCAGGGACAACACATCGCCGTTTTAGTCGCGAGAGCACAGACATGATCAACGTGGAGCAATCAGAAGGAGCCACTTGTGGCTGCGCAAAGAGTGAGATCAGTGAAGGCGCGTATAGTTCAGGAAGACTATCATCCTCATCAATATCCACCAAAACCCAATATCCAAGCGTTCCCACATCGACGGCAGGTATATTACAGCATCTGATCATTAATATGATACATGTTATTTTCTAAAACATCTCAAAAGCTATATAGGCCAGACCAAATGTGCTCAAAATGTCAACGAGCTGCGCCAGAGCGTACAGCGTCGTCAGTTTGAGTAACAGTCTGGCTTCACGTCGAAGTTCATGGAATTGAAGTCCTAATCCAATGCTGACAAAGCTCATGGTTGAGAACCATTCGCCTACCATGAATGAGAAAGAGTTGACCTCGGCCCTGTCCTCCATCGGTACAATTGTGTTGAATAGGATCGCTGTCACTATAAAGCCCAGCACAAACTTGGGAAACCGATTCCAAAGCAAGGTCTGGTAAGGAACTGGCTTAAAGTCAGACTTGGATCGGAGGACATCGTCTTGCAATGAATTATGCAGCGCCCGCATGCGTCGTTCTTCTCGCTGAGTCCATACTGCAGCTACGCCTACGGAAATAGGCCCAATCAGCATGTTCTGGACCATTTTAACGACAGCGGAAGTCTCAACCGCGACATTCCCAGAATCACCATAGATGGTTGCGGCAGCAATAACTGCGCCAGTCGAATCAACGCAACCTCCGAACCAGGCGCCAGCAACTTTAGCACTTATACCAACCGCTTTGGCAATATAAGGTAAAGCAATAATAGAGGGAATGGTGAAGACAGAAATAATAGCGATGGGTAGATCAGATTTGCTACCGGCGCCGAGAGAGGCCGAAAGAGCAATGGCAGCAGACGAGCCACAAATAAAAGTCGCACCGCTCATGATCATGGAGGTTTGTAGGTCAATGCGAAGCCATGTCGTGCCCACAAGCGCAACCAGGATAAACAGTGAAGGGGTATCAATCCATGAGACAAAGATGGCTCTAGGTGCCAGTGGCTTAAGCACAGAGAAATCAATGCTGTTCAGTAGTAAAAAAAAAAAAAAAAAAAAATTGTGGGTATGTAGAATGAATGGCGAAAAATGGCGCGATCATTAAATCAGATGTGATGCATTTTTTAACGGTCACCAAAAATTTGTCAAAGGGCTAAGCACAAATATATATTTTGACATTACCACAGAAGAACAAGTGAGATAGCGATGTAGAGCTCTGTCTGCTGAGCAATCTTGAGCCAACCTGGTAGCGACTTGGATCGTCCATCTGGTAAAGGCGCCCCAGCCATAATGTTTCTTAATAATGTTCCAAATAAAATGGCCCATATTGAATCACCCAAACTGGCGCTCTTAATGTTTCTCTGAGCAGCTAGCCATTTGCTGAGAAAGGAGAGGGAGTATATGACTGCAAACCCTTTGTAAAACTTGCTCCAGTTTTTGACCTGGACTGCCCACAGTGCAAGCCAAACCAAGAAGCCCTGTAAAGGGAATAGAACAAGAAGGTCCAAATTGGCCTTGCCATTCAAAGAATCAAATGGATTGGAGGTCCAGGGGGCAAAGTGAGCTGCTGGGATCTTGTTATGAACAGCGATCGCGACAAGAGCAAAAAGAAAGAGTCCAATCCAGCAAGGCCACCAATCTTCATGGTTCCAGCCCATTAGCCAGGAGTGTCGATCCAAGAAAGCATGGAGTCGAGATCGAGGATAAATTGATACATTTGAGGCTATTGAGGGATCATGCGTGCCCATTTTATCGCTCTTCCCCTTCCTTGGGACGTTGGGTGAGTCCATGGCTTCATCAATTGTACAAGACGAAGGGGTTGATGAAGAAGCAATAGAAATGGCCATAGAGTTGTGAGAGATCAATGGCGGTCTTGAGTGGTGTGTGTATGAGGGTATCGATGATGTATTGCTGGCGTGGGTGTCTAGTACGGGCAATTCGCCAGGGTTGTGTTCGCCGATCGGCGTTGACATTTTTGTAAAGAATGAAGAATGAATGCGAGAGTAATGAATTCAGGAACAATAAAAAAAGGAGCGCAGTTTATTTGTGGGGTGGAATGCTCGGCCCTCACAATGACTGCCTTCCACAGCTGATTTGCTGAAAATGAAACGGGTAAACAGATTTGTTTAGGCCTTCTTCCAGTAGATTGAGAATGTCAGGCTGTCTCTGCCCTTTTCTTATACTATCGTGTGTTATCGGCAATGCTCTAGATGAAATACTCAACATTTACCCTGTCTTTTTAATAGCTACTTTCCTATTTTAAAGAGATGAACAATAAAAAAGACATGTATTAAACGTGGCTGTGTCTGGCACCACACAACTGTTGAGTGTTTTTCAACTTTTTCTAAACCCATATCACGTGTAGGGCCACAAGCAATGACGCACCAGACAGAAAAAAGGAAAGGACTAAAACAAAATGATAGTTGCAGCCATGATCTATTTCTGACAGTCTTGGCAGTTTCATTTGAGCTTATTTAAATATCGCCTTCATCCTCCAAAATTTGCTTCATACTCTCAGTCTCATCACCATAATCATGTCGCAAGATAAAGGCTACTACGCTTCTCAGCCTCCACAGTATCCTCAGCAGGTCCAACCAGCCTATGGACAACCCGCGTATGGTCAGGCAGCTTCATATCAACCCGGGTATCCCCCTCAATCTGGATACGACCAGCCCGGCTATCCACAATC
Source organism: Lobosporangium transversale (assembly GCF_002105155.1). NCBI lineage: Eukaryota > Fungi > Mortierellomycota > Mortierellomycetes > Mortierellales > Mortierellaceae > Lobosporangium > Lobosporangium transversale. Next base: position 96,086 of record NW_019029003.1, on the reverse strand, counting down.
GAACACTATGGGCGGTTACTATGCTCAACGTAAGGACTCTTTACAATATATCTTTATTATTTTTCTTTTATTTGTACTTGATGGGTACGAGTGTTTTCTGTCATCCTGTCGCTGGAAAAGTCTTCGTATCGTCAACTTACATCCTGCGGTTGTCTGACATTGAACTCCCGTAGCTTCACCTCAACCTGGCATGTACCAACAACAGCCGCCTCCACCCCAAAACAGCAAAAAGGATGATATATGTTTCGGATGGTAAGTGTTGACTGTACTAATGAACGTCCATGTTCAGAATGAATGCAGGCCAAGTCGTGAATGGAATTGGGCTGATCTACTTTGTGCTCTGTTTTTGGTTGTTCTGTGCGGAGATTTTTGAGAGCAATAAAAAATAAGAACATTCTTTGTCGATCTCATGAACGTCTTGTTCATTTTTCACAAACGGGGTTGTTTTGGTCTGCAGTACAATTCTCAGCGATCCCACTCTCCCGATAAATGACCCTGCATCGTTAACCTCTAGTCCTGTGATTTTCCTTATTCTTATTATCCCTAAAAGAGCGAGTCAGGAAAAGGAAAGTTTTTTCTTGCAGGTGAAAGCAAATCTCTTGTTTAGAAGGGAGAAGAGCCCTTATTTGGTTACTGAGCTAACAAAATGGAAGGGAATTAATGCAAAGGGTTTATATGACCTTAGTTATGGAATTGTCCTATCCAAGGCATTTGATCTCTCTCTTGCTCTTGCACTTGGGACAAAGGAAATGCGACAGTTTAGTGTATATACTGAGAATGAATAGAAGACAAAGGTTTGGATAGGTCAGGTTTAGGGACAGAGGCCTGTTTATGCCTGCGACAGGACAACTTGGATCCCTCAAGAGATTAGATTGGGAGTAAAGACTAATGCAATCATTTTCTTTTGTCGTTTTCTAAATAGCGCACTTGGAACCTGCTTGTGCTGCTGTCTCGATGTAAGTCGATTACTCCATTTACTTTATTCTATGCCTAAATATATGTCGCTTTTATCACTCACACTCTCTGTCTCGCTCTTCTTTCTAGGGTTGTTGCGATTGAGTTATATGTATAAGAAAGATGAAACAAGCCAAGAGCTGAACGGAAGTGGATGATGTTTATTTTTGTTTTATAGTGTGATATTTCTAGATATTAAAGTTGAGTGACGAAGAAACAGAGGATAAAAAATAAGGTGACTCCGATGGTGATGATGGTGATGATGGTGATGCCGATGGTGAATATTTTTAGGTTGACCACATCCAAAGTGATGAATCGAGGCTGCCATCCTCTACTATAAACTTGAGCCCCACAAGCGGCGACCGGATGCCTTTCTTTTACTACTTTGCTATTTGAACCCTAAAAGTGCAAACGAGATATAGAGACTGATGAGTTAGAAAGCTATAGCGATAGATGTTGTCACAGACATCATCGAAACAAATATGAGTGGTTAATTTGTGGACTGAGCAAACCTTAAGCATTGATATGACGAGCAGCAGTGTACCCTTAATTTCCCCTGTAAACTAGATTTGTTCATCTTACAGGAATAAGAAACATGACGACAGAAATACTGTCCAAGTTTCTCCGAAATTCTCTATGGTCTTAACCCGATGCGTTGTCAGTGTCATAAGCATGACACGAGACAATTACCTCGTTGATGTAAGCGATATAAATATAATTTTATTACAACATTGGATTCATAAGACCCGCCATTTATGTAATTCATGCTACGTATCGTCCTCCTATTTTGTTCTACATACCACGCTCACGGTAACGTCCTGCGGACGCTCTGTTGTTCTCACCATGATCATAATGGAACCAGTTGTCATTCGAGTAAATGGATGCATGATTGTGGTGTCGATATTGCCCTCCAAAATCACGTCCTTGCCGGTCATGGTAGTAGTTATATCCCTTCGTGGGCTCGTGGGCAAACTTTCCATTCAGCTCGTTCTCGAAGCGGTCTTTGCCTTGCTCAAAACGATCTTTTAACTCATCTGCTTTGTCAGATAACCAGGAGCGGCTGTACTGAGCCTTTTCTCCTACGGCGTCCTTCAAGTGACCCATACCATGCTCCGCGTATTGCTTCGCCTGGTTGAGCTGCTCCTTAGCTTGGTCACTTGAGTTAGAGCCGGCCTCCCGCCAAGATGAGGCTGATGATGACGATGATCTACTAGGGTGCGAAAAGGTGCTTTGACGGTTGTCATCGTAATATTCATAGGGATCAGCTGGACTCTTGGGTTGCCACCAGTGCTTGCCCTCCTTAGCAGCCTCAGTCACGGAGGGACGTTGTGTATCAAATTGATCATAGCGTGGCTGATACCTGTATCCACGACCAGCGTACTCTTCTTTTTCGTCATGGTGGTCGCGGTGACCACCATGGTCTTCAAAGGGGCCCCATCGAGCAGCAGCACTGGATCTGCCTGGAACACGATCGTCGTCAGGCCCCCATCTCGAGCGGGCATCATCAACATCACGCTTAGCCCTGTGGAGCTGATGGCGACCACGGTCCCACATATCCTCGCCCTTGTTGTAAACATCACGCTTTGCGTCGTGGAGGTAGTCCTCAGAAGACTCACGGAATTCGCGACCGCGCCTCTTAAGATCATGGCGAGCTTGATCGAACCGATCCTCAGCATCTCGACCCATCTTGCGCCAGTCATGACGGTGGTCCTGAGCCCAATCATCCGATCGATCCTTCATATCCTCAAAGCGATCATGCATGTCACGGGAGCGGTCCCGGACCCAATCCCGAGTTTGGTCCTTCCATCGCTCACCATTGTATTGGCCATGGCTCGTGCCCCGATTCCAGGCGTCCTGCGCCTCATCACGAGCGTTTTCCCAGCCTTGACGAGCCTTATCCTTCAAACGATCAAACCCATGCTCCATCTCTCCCTTATCAGTATTATTATTTAACTCATGGGTCTTTTCATCGAACCATTCACGAGTATTCCTGCCCTGCTCACGCATAGTGCGCTTCATATCCTTGGCCGACTTTTCTGCAGCCTTCTTTTCGGATTGCCACCAATCTTTTGCCTGGTGAGCTTTGTCTTCCACCTGGTCTTGGACCTTGTCCTTGGCATCCCCGAGCTGGCTGGCTATATCCTTAGATTTAGACTTGATATCCTTGGCAACATTCTTTGATCTGGACTTTACATCCTCGGCTACTTCTTCAGTCTTGTCTCTGAGATCATGGGCCAACTCTACAGACTTTTCTTTAGCGCTGTTCAAGGTCTTGGATGTCTTGTCAGTCAGCTCCGCGGTCTTATCCGAGACCTCATGAGCCGCATCCTTGGCTCCGTGGATGACACTATCTGCAGCAGCTGTGAGTCCGTGCGTCGTGTCAACAACCGACTGTTTTGCATGCAGGTACTTATGCTGCCACTCACGCGACATCTGACTGTAGTCATACGTTCGCAAGCCGTTAATAACATTGTTAGTTGTCTTAGGGATGCAGTATGCGGCAGCTCCAAGAGCTAGAGCCACAGGGGAGAAGAAGCGGAATACGAAATTGCCTGGATCATTGAGAATACGAAAAAAAAAAAAAAAAAAAAAAAAAAAAAATTAGCATTCACAAGCTTTTACATACATCTGGTTTAATAAAGGATACAAAAAAGGCTTACTTTTGCGTGCGATAAAAGATCCCGTCATTCCAGCAATAGTGACATAGATCAATGCAGGGACAAGAGGCTCTTCCACATATGCGCCACGGAAGCGCTCCATTCTTCCACTAAATTGGGGATGAGGCTGGTCGGCTCTATAGTCATTCGAGGAAAAGAATGTGGACTCACCGCGCCCATGATTTTTCCCCGACCTAGGTGACGAAGATGAAGACGGTGGCGAATCGGCCATCTCAAGAACATGATCTGCGAAGCCTTGGACGTGCTCCTTCAAGTGCTCCGCCTCTGCTTGGACGGAAGGATCCTGCATTTAGAAAGCATAAAGAATATGAATATGGAGAGAGAGAAAAAAAAAGCCATCGATCCCAATAATTGTTTTATTTTATTTTATTTTAACCCAGCCGGGAATATGACTCATAGACTTACGTGCTGGCAATACGAAGTCTTGGTAGCAAGACTACCAGCAGCGGCGATTGCAGCAGTCGAAGCGACGAGTAAGGAGTTCTATTTACAATGTAATATGTTAATTTGAATTTCCTTTTCTTTTCTTTTTAAAGATAATTGTGTCGATTCACCAAAACTTGGTCTCTTACGTTACGTGAGCGCTGGGAAGCGGCCAGAGACTGGAGCTTGACTCTATACATTTGTGAGAGGCGAACTCTGTTCTCGTAATATTAACAGAAGTAATATATGCGGTGTGAGAGAGAGTTGTATATTGGTGATAGGAATGATATGCGTGTGTTTAAAACGATCAAAGCTGGCTTCGATGGGAAGAGGAAAAGATGAGGGATGTTGAATGAGAGGGTGTAAAAGGTGGGTTCAAAAGAAAAGAAAGGATGAATCATGGATGCTTTAGTCTTTATTTTTCCAAGTGTAGATGGAATAATGAGCAAAAAAATGTCTTGCTTATCCATGGTCTCAGAAGTGATAAATTCTCTACAAGTGCACGGTGTTACTTACATTACAATTATGCATCAGTATGACGATAAACAACAAACCGAGCTAAAATACTGTGTGTAAATGTGGAGCGTCATTCCAACTAATATCAACTGTTTACTGTCTATGGCCGTTGCATCTGCACACATCCATTAGCGCGTTTATTGCGCCACCAAAATGAATTTTGCCAGGGTCCAGCTATCTTGAACTGTCCAATAGGGGACAAGAGTAACCATGTTGAGAGTTTGACCCTCACCATTGGTTCACTTTTGGGAGAAATAAACAAAAAAAAAAAAAAAAAAAACAAACAAAATTCGCCTTCCTCTTCCTCTCACTTTGGCAACAATCGACTGTCCTCCTCTTTCTTCATATCCGTCTTTGTAGGAAAAGAGATGAACATCGACGTTGATCAGCCTTTCCCTGACAAAGCAGACTCTCTGCTCTCCGCCACTTCTATACCCATTCACCCGCTTCTCACTCCGCCTTTAGACAATCTACAAGATACCACATTCCCCCTTATTAGATCAGACGATGGCTCCGTCATCAAAACTACTGTCAGTGCTGCTGCTAATGCCACTACAACCTCAGCGTCAACACATTTATTCCCTGTTAAGGTCGCTCTTTTACCTAACAAAGGTCGCTCCTATATTGCCACTCGGAAAATCCTTCCAAATGAACTCGTTTTTGTTGCAGAGGCATATGGCACCACTATGTGTGATCCCTGGCTAGATTGTGGGGTCTGTCACTACTGCTGGACGTCTATTCGTCATAACAAGGCGCAGATCCGGTTGTCCAGCAGCGGAACCAGCAGTAGAGTCGCAAAAAAACATGGCGCTGTGATGGTGTTTTGTGACGAAACATGCTTACAGTTATATGGGCCAGAAACGGCTAGAATGATATGTCGAGTAGAGCAAAAAGTTCGTAGGACATGGAGTGATACGATTGCAAGGCACTGGAAGCTGGTGTGGAAACCCATACAGCCACTACAGCAACAACAAGAGAAGGAAGGGGCTGCTACTGTTACTTCTAGTACAACGACAGTGCCAATATTAGCTACGCCTACAATGCTATTGCATTATCCAGGCTTGATCCAACAGGCGCTTTTGTTGGCAAATACCAGAACTGCTGTTTTAAATCTAAAGGATCAAGATTTGAAATGCTTCTTAGATTGTATCTGGAACGCTTTGGATAGTCTTATTGATGAACAGGAGTCCATTATCAGTACTAGTGGGCAAGACAAAGGCGGGCGCAAGGGTAAAAAACTACTGGCTCGGTCTCCAACGCAAATTGAAGCACTATTTCCTAAGCTTGCTGCTTGTCTTTTAGGAGGGAACAATCCAACACTTACAATTGCTTCAAAGACCTCGGATGATGACTGCGAGATCATTCGATTAATTGCGGATGTGCTTTTTCGACGGCAGCAAGATATGAGAGTACAACAAAAATTGACTGTAGCTATTAGCTCGGAGCAGCAGCAGCAACAACCAGCAAGCATTCCTGGAGAGCCAGCAACATTTGTAGACTATTGTGCGATGCAATCAAACGAACTTGTTCTGTTGCGCCAACAGCTTAGCCTCAACGTGAGTGAGCACAGTAATATTGACGACGAAGACGGTAACCAACAACTCGTAGATTCAGAGGCGTCTGAACAACCGACAAAACTTAAATATAGCCATAACAACCATATGGCCTCATGGCATCATTTAATGTCAATTCTGCCCACACATCTTCTGAACTGTTTTTACATCTATATGCGTCTCCGCGACGCTTTCCTACTTCTCAAACTCGAAGATCAAAAGAATCAACCATATGCAGATAATGAGAGTGAAGATGGCAATAGCAATTCTAACGACAATGACAGCGACGAGAATTATGACAATCCCGAAAGCAACAAGTTCACAATTAACAGCATGCTCTTTCGCACTATCCTATTTGCAGAGGTCGCCAACTCTTTTGGTATCCGTAATTTATCAGATGAACTGCAAGGTTTCGCTGTGTTCCCTAAGGCCTGCTTCTTTAACCACTCGTGTCGACCCAACATCGAGAAGAAGAGACGTCAGGGCAATCGCGCAAGACAGATGGAATACTGGAGCACTTGCGTGATTGAGGAAGGAGAGGAGTGCTGTATCAGCTATGGCGATATCTCGGAAGGGAGACAGGAACGTCAGGCTCGATTAGAAAGCATGTACTTCTTTAAGTGCTCATGCTCTAGATGTGTGGAAGAGACAGAGGCATAAAAGTATCTCCTCTAATTTTAAATACCATGGAACTTTTTTTTTTTTTTTTTTTTTTGTAATAAATAATCCAACAACTCTTGTTTATTTCGTTATTTTAATCAAGCATTGAACGTGTCACATTGAAATAGTTCCAAAAAAAGAAAAAAATCCAGTGATAGAAGTTCTCAGGTTGAGAATGCTTCATTTCACTTTTTATTGCAGGTGTTCTTGTGAGTCGAGTTCCAATGCTTGATTTGGCAGGGCCTCGAGCAGTACGCAACTTTGTTGCACTTGTTGCACTTGATAAGGGGTTTAGGCTTCAACTCTGGAGAGCGATCATCGTTTGCAACATTGTCAGGACGACCGCAATTGGCACAGTGGGAGATGGCAGGATTCTTGAATGATTTTTTAAGCGTCTCCGATGCCTCCAACAGAGCAGGAGTCGGGTCGTTCGTAAGAATGCCGTTGCGACCAGCGCTACGAGCCTGGAAGGCCATGATAGCAGTACGTTTAATCTCGTTCAAAGCAGTAGAAACTCCATAGAGCTCTTTGAAACGAACATCAGCCTCCTGTGCCTTCTGATAGTATTGTTGGGCTTCTTTGAGGACCGCAGCCTGCTTTAACGCTTGGTTGCTCTTCTTCTTGGCCGCGCCTGAAGGAGCAGTCTGAAGAGTGAGATTTGCAAGCGCATAATATGCATTAGGAAGGGTACGAGAGTCTGTGTGAGCCGCCTCAACAAATGCCTTGAAATGTTGGATAGCATTCTGCGCTTGATGTGTTGCATAATAGACGTTGCCGAGCATCGAATGAATTTCGATCAGTTCTGGAGTGAGTTGGAGCACTTGCTCCAAGTCTTCTGTGCAAGCCTAACGATAAAAAAATATGTATGTATATAGATCAGAAATCCAAGTTGAATCAGGCCAAGGAAATGACCCAGAACGTATATCACTACTGTCTGGCGTTTTTTATCCTTTTATTACCTTATAATCACGCATGGCCATGTGGCAGTTGGCACGGAACTCGAGCATACGTGGGCGAAGGGTCTCAAACTCTTTGATTGCAAAACCAAGGGTCTGTTGGCAATGAGCGAACTGCTGTCCACTAAATAAAATCCAGATGACTATAAATATATATCATGAATTAATGACCATGTAAATTTTAAAGTTCGTTTCCAAACCAGATCATCAAATGAGATTCTACCAACACGCATAGTTATAAGTAAACACACATCCTTAATTGACACTTTTGGTCTTAGAAATTGTCCATGAATCTGTTCGATAAGGATGACAAACGGTGGATGTGGCCTTCCATTCTTCATGCCTTCTCTTATTAGTGCAGCACTGAGATTCTTCCCCCTTTTTCTTTGTTGAAAAATACAATGAAAAATATAACCCCTTGGAGAAGAAAACTAATTATGTCATCAACAGTGGCCAGATCAGTGTCAGTGTTGCGGGAAGATGAACATACCAAAGACGACAGAGTCCCTGGTGTAGATGGTTGTTTGCTGTTCTGCTCCTGGCTCCTCAGACTCTCCTGTGGAAGTCGAGGTGCCTTCAGGATTGTACTTCTGAACGTAGGCTTCATACTGCTCTGCGAGTTTGAGAACTCGCTGGCTCATGGCGCAAGCTTTCTCGTCCATGAGGAAGGCCTTCATCAAATCTGAAGTAATTGAGACGATCTCATCTTTATGCTTCTCAATCAGTTCAGGGTCTGAACCCTCGGGGATTTTACTAAGGCGCTCCATGGCATCCAAGAAAATCTTTTTGGCTTCAAAATATGTCTATTATGAAATCCCATTGTTTATAACTATTATTGTTCATATTGTTATTCATTAAAGAGACACTATGGCCAGTAGATCAACCGTAACGGAGATTTGCCCTTTGAAGACTATCTATTCAAACTCTTACCTTCACGAGAGGATCACCGGTCTGATCTTTTGTACCGCGAAGCTCCAAAAGATCATAATCATTACGTCCCTGAGGTTCAGTGACTTCAGTATGCTCATGCTTGCAGTTTTCGTCGTGGACGTGATCATTAGCCTTTTCTTCGTCGTTGAGCTCGATATTATGAGTCTTTTCAGTGATATCAGCTACGGTGAAGGTGTCCTTGTCAACGATATCTGACTGAGGCTTTTGTTCTGTCATTATGGTTTGTTAAAATGAGAATTACTAAATGAATTCGATGAAGTGGGAGAACAAAAGAAGAGAAGTGATGGGAAAAAAGAATGGAATGGAATGTAGAATATTAAAAAACAGGTGAGTCAAGTGCATGTCCAAAGCATGTCAATAATCAAGGCGTGTGACTTGAATCCACTTCACCAACACACCTCTTCGCACATAATCTCTCCCTTTCCCCTTTCCCCTTTCTCTCTCTCACACACACTCTTTAACACATTCCTCGACAACTAATACAATTACAACATTGCGACCACACTTCCAATTACGGCGCCATGATCTCATTTCTACTCATTCTCTTCCTATGGTGCATCGCTGCTTATGTCACACGGGGTTATTGGCTGCCCAAGGTTGAAGAGCTACGGGACCGACTCCGTTACTCTCGACTGCCTTTCTTCCGCTCGGACGAGGACAGCACCTTCGAACAAAGCATTGAAGAGGGCCTCTCTTCCTCTACCTTTGACTTGCACCAAAACTTACTTGATGGAGGTAATGTCTTCACTCATGCTACTTTTATTTATTTCATGGCAATGCTAAATTATACAAATTGTTCTAATGCTTTGTCTTCAAAATATTCTTTGGAAACAACAGATGGACGCCAAGGATTGGAAAATGCAAATGAGATTCGCAGAATTATGAAGAAACACCGTTGCAACTTTGACCAGGCTCGCTTGATTTATCAGCAAAATCAGATGAGGGCTAACGGGATTGATCCTCAAACAGGAGTTCCCATTGACCCAAAGGCTGTCTATTTTAAATAACCCAACTATCCTACTCGCTTCATTGCGCGGATACATCTTCCTTTCTACTTATGACTAATGATATCCTTCTGTACCAGTGTACCAGTATGCTCTTTAAAAAATAAAAAAGCTCATCATGTAAAAATATTAACCTCACTGTTTTCTTGTGATTAATTTTGGGCGCGCAATGCTTTGCTGCTAATGAAATTTGAAGAGAAGAGCCATCATGGTGTTCACCCCGGGGAAAGAGTCACGTGAAATTGGTTATATATATTGCAGGACATAATTTTTTCCTCTTCTCATTTTCCGTTACAATGAAATTTTTTTCCAAGGTTCACTCTAATAGTGCTTCGACTTTTGTCTCGCCAGAGGGTCTTCATATCATTCTATCTACTACAAAAAACGGTCAAACTCAATGTTATGGCCCTGGATCAGTCATCCAAGGGAGAGTTCATGTCAATCTCAACAGACCCATCTTCTCTCCCTGCCAACTGCGAGTCATTTTCACCTGCAATCAAACCATCCTACCGTCTAAATCTGGTTTCGATTCTAGTAGCAGCAGCAGTCAATCTTCACCTTCAATAGCCTCCAGATCTCTTATTCGAAGGTGTTCGCACAGCCCTCAAGGCAAGGGTAACTCGTCCTTGGTGTTTGAGGTGGAACACCTTCTCCTTCAAAACCAGATCTTGCCTGCATGCAGGAGACAAGGCATTTTTCATTTCTTAATCAAGCTTCCACTATGCAATTTCCCACCAAGCATTCAGGTGGTTTTTTATCTTTACACTGGGCCGAATGGATAACCTGTGTGTGTACGACGACATCGGGTTTGTCATACAACTTTTTAATGTCTCTGACTGACGAAATAAATGTCACACGCACTTCGTTTCCTTGTTTGGCAATTTAGACTGGAGATCGGACCATCTCTTATTCCATCTGCGCCCACTTGGGTTTCGAAACTGAACCGGGTAATACATCATCGTGGTCCTGGGTTTCATCCCATGCTACTAACGTCATGTACCTGCCGATGGTTCCGATGACTCTTCCAACAGCCAGTGTTAAACGTGCCACTGCTACAACTACTGCTCCCTCAACTGTATTTCGATACAGCACTACCATAGGGACAACTAATGAGGCCCATGCCCAAATAGTAGTTGATTATACATCCATGACCCCGCATGCAGAAATACGTGGTTCTATCAAGAGCATCGCAGGTGTCCGCATTTGTAAGTTTTTCCATTCACCCATTTCCAACCAAACTCCGCAATTTTTGTCCACCTGAACAAAATTGCTCAATTTAGTTCCTCCTGTCCGTATTTGGAAGCCTATGGTATTCCCACATGTCATCCAAACATCAGCTTTCTCTTGAGGACTGATCACATACTACACCTTTTTTATACCTCAGGTGAAACTGCAGCTCTGGTGCTCAGGATAGACAATCAATCCCAAATTGATCTGAGGTCTATACACCTGGCACTCGTTAGATGTGTATCATTTGCGAGCGAACTTTCAGATGCTTCACACGCATCCTCCACTATTTATGACTATACCCCACCAGAGCCCACCATTGTCCACAATGCAACTATCCCGATCGCTAAGGTCTCAAACGCAAATTCATCATGGAGCCAGCAACTGCAGCTCCGATTACCGTTCAGTACGGAAATAGTCCCAACCATCAATGCCTCCGTTACGCCATTGCTAAGAGTCGATTACTTTATCTTGGTATCCATTCCTGTCCCACAGCGTCACAACAATCTCGTCAGCCGCTTCACTTCAAGTACCCGTAAGCGTCCTACGATTGACTTGTCTATTTTCAATCGTTCAATATCCTCCTCCTTTCGGGAACGACTTTCAACTGATACTCCTAGCCCAAATATCTCCCATACTGATAATGATACATATGAGCAACTTCACCAACTCTTGCTTTCCCCTGAGCCAACAGTCTTGTCAGCGATTAAAGGAGCACCAATGGCACTTCAATTTCCTCCAATCCCAATTTTGGTTGGCACTATCCCGTCCATAGCCTCACAACGGAAGTCCCCATGACTTATCTTTCACAACCCATCCTTCAGCTGTTATGTTTTTTTTGCTTGTCCATCACAAATTAATTTTTCTTTAGCACATAAAATAAAATGAAAACTTTGCGGAGCACAAACCATCGTCCATGGTGCGCGGGCGCAAGTCCAATTCACTGTTTAATTATACACTATCATGCAAAACTGATTCAATAATTCATTCCCATGTGCATTTCTTTTTTTTCATTCCTAGAAACCGTATATGCATACACCACTCATACTTTGGTTTAATAAAGCTCCCGTCTTCTTCTACGTCATAGTGATGCGTTGTGACATTAGCTTGTCTCATTTGAATAGCTAAGGGCTTTTTTGTTCATGCAGGTCATTGAATCAGTTTCACATGTGCCCATTCGGTGGCCAAAGATCTTTATTCTTTTGTGAGCCATAACCTTACATCAATAAGTAGTATTCCAACCATGGGCATCACTGACAGCTTGGAGTCTCTTATGGATACCTATGATGAGTTTGCGGCAGAAGTCCACTGGGATCCTGTACCATTCAACCGATATTCGCTCCCATAGTTCATCACAGCTCTTAGCTCGCTCCGGATACCTAGAGAGCCGCCTATCCAATTCTGCCCACATGTGTTCAATAGGGTTGAGGTCAGGGGATTGTGCTGGCCACTCTAGAAGTGTACCTTCCTCTTCTGTCAGATGTACTGACTCCAAATACTTCGTAACAATCTTCGCCGTGTGCTTCGAGTCATTGTCGTGCTGAAAGACGATATCGCTTTTAGTTAGGCCCCAGTCATCAAGCGACATCTGTAGATTCTCCTGGAGTAGTTTGATGTAAAGTTGTGCGTCCATATTATTGTCAATCTTTGCAATGTATCCAGGTCCGTACCATGAGAAGCATGACCACACTTTAACGTTACCACCCCCAAACTTGACAGTGCCTTGCACCGACCTGCGAGTGAGGCGCCCCGGATTGTCGTCCCAGATCCACTGCACGCCATCAGAGCAGATTCGGTTTATTTACGATTCATCTGACCAAATAACCTTTTTCCAATCTTCCAGAGTCCATTCCTTATACTTGTTGAGAAAATGCAAACGGGCTTTAATATGCCGTCGACGTAAAGCTGGCTTATGTACACGCCTCTTTGCTGTCAATCCTAACTCCTTGAGCCGTCGTCTAACGGTGGTCTCAGAAACAGCCGCTGGTATGAGCTGGTTGGCTCTGACGGTGGCCTCAACTGCAGACTTGAGTGTACCTCGTTTCATGTTCACCTTAAGATACTGCATGATACCTCTAGGTACTTTCCTTGGTCGACCGCCTTTATTGACTGGCATGTACTCCTTATTATGTGCATAGATCCTGGTGGCCGTCGCTATTGATATACCAACACTAGCAGCAGTTTCTCTAGTAGACATGCCTCCCATCATTAACCTCCTGGCTTCGTTGACTTTCCTTTGTGGAGTGGGTCTCATATTCTGTGAAGGTATAGTTAAGAGAGACTGAAGCAAGTGTTCATAAAGGAAAGAGAGAAAAGTCCTTTTTTTACTGGCATTAAATGACGTCCAAAAGTTGTCATGGGCAACATATTAGACCACATGTGAAACTGATTCAATGACCTGCATGAACAAAAAAGTCCTTAGCTATTCAAATGAGACAAGCTAATGTCACAACGCATCACTATGACGTAGAAGAAGACGGGAGCTTTATTAAACCAAAGTATGAGTGGTGTATGCATATACGGTTTCTAGGAATGAAAAAAAAGAAATGCACATGGGAATGAATTATTGAATCAGTTTTGCATGATAGTGAGGGAAGGCCTCTATTCATTTTAATTCAATAAATATATTTAAACTTTATTTTGCTTACATTCATTATTCTGATTCAATTCCTTCATTCCTTCATTCATCTGCTGATTCTCTCTCAATAAATGACGATATTCATTAAATAGCTCCAACTGCCTTTGCACAGCGACCCAGCGCTCCATCAGATGAGGGTTATCGATTTCATGTCGAGCATTCATAAACTCTAAATAGTTTTCCATCGATTCCTCTTCATTTATCTCTTGATAATCATGTATGGTTGGACTTGAAGGAGGGGATTCAAGCACATCCTCGATACATTTTTCAGAGTGCGCGGAGTCTTGGGAACTCGAGTCAGAAAGACTGAGATTATAGTCGACATCATCCTCATCGTCTTTCTCTACCTCATCGCCTTCGTAAATGATATCATCTTCCACGTGGGGAATGAAGCGGTGTCTGTACTTTTCGAGAGCCATTATCTTGTGGACAACATCACTATTTAGCTCAGAAGGTCCTTCACAATAGTTCATGATAAGATAGTTAAGCACATTAATGTCCTTTTGTTTGGTGACCTCCTCTTTGTCTCCACCATATTGATTAACAAGCTTGTCTTGAAGTTTGAAGATATGATCTGCTTTTGACTCAATTCCAAGTCAATGCAAATGACTCCTTTGTTCGAAGGTCAAGATGGGAACCTCAGCAAAGCAGTTGCGGATGCAGCCTGGAGTCACTGATTCCCAAGCTCTAGCGATACATGACCAAAATATCGCGTTGGATGGCAAAGCAATAGCTGATTTTTTCTTTGCCCTTACACGCGCCACGGCCTCAAGCATACTACTACTATAAAGGGCTTTGAACGATCTTATAACGCCTGCATCTAGAGGCTGTGTCATTGCCGTCGTGTTCGGAGGAAGCCGAATGACCGTGATGCTCTTGAGCTCAATTGCCTCACAGTCCTTGTGTGCTGGTGCGCTATCAATTAAGAGAGCAATGCGGCGGCCCTGTTCCTGCATGTCATCATCCAGTTGCCTCAACCACTTAATGAACATTGGTTGTCGCATGTAACCTTTACCTGAAAAGTCTGCGTCAATCGTCTTGAAGATGGCCTTGCCTAGACCCACTGGACGGTGCATGGCAAGCACCAAAGGCTTGCGCTTGTCAGACCCCGTCGAATTACTGCAGAATAGAATTGAGACTCTAGCTGACCGAACGATCTTCTTTCCACGAATAGGCCCGGTCTCATGCGTTCTTTTGGACATAGCTGTGAGGAAGAGACCTGTCTCATCACAATTATAGATATCATCAAGCTTGAAATCGGTAAGTTTGGCTTTTATAGCCTCGATGCGATCCTTCACAACCTCCAGGTCCACTGATCCACTTTCGCCATGCCCAATAAAAGATTTAAGGCCATTCCTATTTTTAAAGCGGTGAAGCCATCCTTTCGAAAAATAGCACTGTTTGGGTGCTTGACCTGGAAGAAAAAAGGGCTTCATCTCAGTCCAAATTGCCACTGCTGTCCCTCGTAGACGGTTATCAGTGACATTGAGATCGAGCTCCCTCTCCGCAGCATACCATTCCAGCAGAGCATCCTCTATAGGCTCCATGTTTCGATTAGTTTTGCGCTTCACTGCTTGACTAGCCAGGAGGGGGAGGGAATTCACATCTTGAACATACTCTTCCCTTCGACGATATATCTCTCGTGCCGTGCTGGGACTCATGCCAAAACCTGCTCCAATAGCGGCAATGGAGGCTTTAAACCCTTTTGCTCGTAATCCATCAACAGTCGCAATGAAATCCGCTTTATCGACTAAGGAAAATGATTTTTGTAACCCGTTATGCTTGAGAGATGGTTTCCTTAAGGATTTTCGCTTCAACAGAGGCAAGCACTTGTCAACAGCAGTTTGCTTTCTGACTAAATCGTTAAGCTTCGATTGTGAAGATTGCTTTTTAGACATTGTCTTGTTATTTACTCAAGTATGTTGATGAATAGTGGATAAAAAGTGGTGAAGAAAGAGAGAAAGAATGACTGCACTCTTACACAAAAAATTTCGTCAAATAAAGTTTAAATATATTTATTGAATTAAAATGAATAGAGGCCTTCCCTCACTAACCCGTCGAAAATCAACGGGTTAGTGAGGGAAAACTGTATGTTGTTGAAATGGCTTAGTGTGTTGTGAGGCATGGATAAAGTGGCAACTACTCTCTCTCGATTGCAACAGGCTCAGATGCCAGCAGTCCCCCTACTTGGACGGTGGTCATGGGGACCGAGAACGCACCAACCTCTGCTAGTACCATGACTCCTCGAACCTTGACAATGTGACGGTAGATGGTACCAGAGTCAGCGATGACCTGCACCAATGGTACGACCTCGCCTCCCTGGTTCAGAACAGCTGTCCCAAATCTTGAGAGTCTGTACAGGTCCCAGCCATTCTTCTTCTGATCGTTCTTTTGGCTTGGGCCAGTGACTTCGCCAAAGGCCACCTCTTTCTTCCCAATCACAACCTTGAAGTCCGGGCGATCTGGTTTCACTCCTTGTCGGGTTTGACTTTGTGAATTCGTATTAGGACTGAGTGAAGTGAAGTTATTTAAAAAAAGGTTAGTATCCATCCATCCATTTCAACTAAATCTATTTCCATTGTAATATCTCTGATGCTTACAAATGGGAAAAGATCTCAAGAACTGGGTCATGGGTGAACGCCCTGAGGATAGGGGACACATGATTTGCGACAAGGGTCTCCTCCGAGAGCTCTCTTTGTTCTCTTGCTGGTAGCTCCTCTTTCCTAAATGCAGCAATAAAAGATTTTAATTTTATATAACAAGCGCTACATTCATTTGCGAGAGGTACTGATCGCTTTCCATCCACGTACATTTGTTGAAATAGCCGACGTAGTTTCATGTCTGTTACTCCGTTGAGGGCCACAACAGCCTTTTCGATGTCATTGTCGGCTCGATGCTAAAAAAAAAAAAAAAAAAAAAAAAAAAATTAGCGTTAGATTTAAAACGAATCTTGAATGAACGCCACAGCTCCATGACAACTTACACGAATAGAATGGAGAATCGAAATGTCGGCGTCCAGGTTTTCGATCGGCTCCATATTCGTCGATAGAGAGTCTCGTATCTTCTGCAGGCACTTCTTGCTGAAGATCTTTCCCATCATGGTGGTGGGGTGCCAAGGAGCGAACGTGCCTGCCAGGATCCTAATTGATAGCAAAAGAGCAGCTACTATTGTGAACAGAATCAAATCGCTGGCCACATTAATTTTCTAGATTATTATATTGGTATCCTTACATGACATCTGCTGGCTCGGACTTTTTAAGCTCTTTCGCTCGTAACGCTTGGATGGACAGCTCCTTATATTTGTCGGTCATGCAGGCCACACAGCATCCATCAAGGACCCACTAATCGATAGGATAGATATATGCAGAAGATAAAAGAATGAGACTCAGCCAGCTAAATTGGGCGATGCATTCGAAATATCAAAGGCTGCTTACAAGACTGCAATCTCTGTGCTTGACAGAATTAATCATCGCTACCAACGCATCGGTCTCACCCAAATCAAGACTGTCATCTCTGTGTACTGAATCAGAAGACTGGAATAGATACTCGTAGTTAACCACTGTGGTCATTTGAGCAAACACACGTCATTGCGGACAAAGTATGCTCTGGTATCAATGAAATAAACATACGTATGCTTGCAGGTGGTGAGCCTTCGAACGACTCTCGATCTCGTTTTCGGCTAGTTGTTGGTGAGCATTCGTTTGCCAGTGTGCTCGGTTTGGAAAGAGATGGGTGGTTGTCCCCGAGTACGAGCTTTCTTGCCTTTGGGACACTTCCTACAACTATATCTGAAGCAATCTGTGTGGTGGCTTCCAATGCTGCCCAGAACTGATCGCCCTCGTTCCGTTTCCATATATCATAGTCGCTCCGCAAGGTGTGCCTTGTTGTTTTGCGGAGAGAGCTCTTTGAAATGAGATGTGAAAAGAGCAGGTCTGCATCCTGTCTGTTGGATAGTTTGAACTTTTCGGCGAACTGAGGCATTGTCGCGCTTCCATATTGATCAATTCTCTTCCGCAGCCAATATGACATTTCCATCGATGCTTGGACATTGTCCATGGCGCAAGTATCCTAGATAATCAGACAGATTGTAACAATACATGTAAGAAACTTGCATCCGAAGCTGACTCAATTGAATTAAAATAAGAAACGAAAGGAATGAATTAAATTGCATTGGACTCCCCGACCATCCTACCGCGTGCTGACATAGGACCCGCTAAAGGAGCGACCAGAAACAGAGAATCACCAAGTACACACAATCACACTCTGACGACCCGACCATCCTACCGCGTGCTGACATAGGACCCGCTAAAGTCAGTCTTGATGTGATTGCTCGAGATTCATCTGCCACCTTAATGCAATTTTTCGGGATATGTATGAATCGTACGTCACCTTAGCAGTGGAAGATCGCATGCGGGAACGACAATGATCGAGGGAGGGAGTATTTGCGAATAATGTGGAGCGGATGAGAGACAGAAAAATAATAAAACGAGCGCTAGTGCAAAGACACGCGCTTTGTTCAGAAGACACAGAAAGATACGTCATCATAAACGTCATTCTTTATTTCCAATACAGTAAGGAAATACGGCATTTGCCACTATGCAGACCCTAACTATGTATAAAAACATATAAAAAATACAGTCACTAGCTCTGTCCCTTGCATATACGGAAGAACATTCCCTCAAGTGCATTATTTATTTCCTTTTTGAGCTACCAGCTAATAAGCGAAGATTTTTTCCCAGCCCCTAGGCTAGGCTCGTCACCAGCCTGAGGACGAAGCGCATGTGTGTTTACACGTGCTGCAAGGCAAGCGTGCCTAAAAAGGCAACTGGTGGCTTGCTCTTGCAGATGCTTCTCTCTCAGGCTGGAATCAAAAGTCGACTATTAGCTGGCGACTTAAATTTTTTGAATTTTTTTTTTTTCAAAGTCAAAAATCATATGGAAGAGCGTACAAAACACATGCAACTCACATTCATGCTTATATGGAGTCAATCTGGCATATATAGATCGGATACACATATACTTTTCAACATTAACTTTTATCTTTCTTTCTCTCTCTTACCTTTCTTCTCCCTCTCCCTCTCCCTCTTCCTCTCTCTCTCCCTCACCACCTCACTCTTCCCCTCGCCTTCACCCCTTCTCTCACTCTCATTGCGCTCCCATTGCAATCTCATTACACACCTGCTACACACTCATTACCGACCTGTAGTTTTCTCTAACATTTGCAAAAAAAAATTAATAAAATATTTTGCAACATTAACAAATGTCAGCTACTGGTACTCCAGCAAACCCAGCAAGCGAATATTCCATCCTTCCTGATGATGTTGGTCAGTGATGCTATGATACCTTCAAGTTTTACCCAAGAAAGGAGCAACTTGAAGTTGAGGAGACAATTGGACGCCATCAAGATTGTATTTTGATTGCTGGTACAAGGTGGGGCAAGACGTTGGTGTATTTTCTTCCACTAGTTCTGTGGCCGAAAGAAATTATAGTCATTATCACGCCGCTGAGAGCGCTAGGAGATGAACAGTCGGAAAAACTCGACTTATCTGGTATCCCAAACATCCATCTGAAGAAAGGAACAGAGTTTTCAGTCAGTGATCTGGTTAAGGGAAAGTACCGCGCTGTGTTTATGTCGCCTGAGATAATTTTTCAGAACCCTCGTGTGAGCTCACTTTGGAGCATCCCTGAATGGAAGAACCGATTAAGAGCGGTGGTGGTGGATGAGGCCCATTGTATTGGGACTTGGGGAGGACAATTTAGAACTGACTATGCGAAGCTCGGGCACTTACGCGCAAAAGTGTCTCCTTCAACCTGCTTTGTGGCCGTCTCCGCCACATTGCCCCCAGTGCTTCTCTCTGAAGTTTTGAAGACGCTTCATTTTAGTAATCCTGTTATATTTAACTATGGTAACGATCGGACTAATATCCAGCTTCATGTAAAGCAACTACGATACAAAGCGTCCTCCTACCAAGATCTCGAATTTCTGAAAGATGGCATCAAGACAATTGTCTATTTTGATGAAATTCGACAGGCGGAAGCAGCAGCTCGACACGTTGGTGAGCTCATAGGCTGTCGTCAAGTCGCAGTATATCACTCGATGAAGTCAGATCCCCTAAAGAAGATAAGAATGTCTGATTTTAAAACAACGAAATACAAGTCCTCATGTCCACAGAGGCCGCTGGCATGGGTTGCGACGTGAATGATGTTATCAGAGTCATTCAGTACGGATATCCTAAAAATCTGTCAACCCTGATTCAGAGACTTGGTCGTGCAGCACGCAACCCTGATCTAGAAGGGGATGGCATCCTTCTTGTCCCGGCATCCAATAGTAAATCTATAGGTAATGTGGATAAAGATATTGTTGAATATGTCAAAACTACAGGTTGTCGCCGCGAGCTCCTTAATAACTTTTTCGGGAACCAACATAAAGTTATTTCAAGGTGTTGTGACATCTGTAATCCTTCTCTTCCATCAACAGAGGAATCTTTACATGGATTAGTTGCGGCAGATACAAGCGACTCTGGTAGTATACTTCCGAAAGTATCATTCACTGAAGCGGAGCGGAAGGTGATAGTAAAGGCAATTGAAACATGGCGGTATAACATTTTCAAGGAGCAATACGAAGGTCGTTCTCTCTTTGTAAGCCTCGAATGTATCATGTCAAACAAAATGATCAAAACACTTGCTGGAAAAGTCGCGAGGATAAAACCGTCTGAGTCAGTTCAATCTGTCATTCCATGGCACTCCATTAAGCAGGATCATATAAAAACTCTGGATGACATGATTGTTGATCTGAAGACGGACATCATGGCAAGGAGAACACAATCAAGAGCAGCGAGTCGTCCATCAGTACAAGATGCGGAGGCAAAGCCAATACAGCAAGTGCATCATTTGCTTGAGCATCAGCAGGAAAGACAATATGGGCAATTTAGCACAATTCAAGGACTGGAGGCGCTACTCAAGTCGCAAAAAGTCCATCATCTAATACGACAACCACCGCTGAAGCAGTTAATACCATGGGATGCATTAGGGCCTCTACAGCACCAAGAATGCCATTGTTGCAAGCTATAGTGCGTGCCAAAACTGATGCAATAAATTGCATTTTTCAACATTCATTCCTCATTCTCCTTCTTCCTCTTTATGATCTTCCCTGCCACCACCGTTTCTCATTCTCATTTGTCTCACCTCCATGGAGTCTCATCGTCATCGCCATCAGTGGCCTAATTAGCATTTAATTGCAATTTGCTTTCAGCATCTCATTGCATCTATTATGGCAATTAACAACTTCTTGTTTTTATTTATTCCTGTTACTTCTCCTTTCCCCTAACGATGTTCCCTCCTTTAGCCTTATATAACTCCCTCATCCTCTTCGGCATACCGCAGTATAGTTTGTGTAAGAATTCAGGAGGGATATGTGTCCATACGTCTTGGACTCTCTCCCAGAGATCCTCCATATTCTTTGCCTTGTCTGGATAATGATCCAACTGCACCTTCATGTATGCCCATATGTTTTCTATTGGGTTGATGTCAGGAGAGTTTGCTGGCCATTCCATGAGAGGTATCTTAGACTTTTGGATATAGGTCATTGCTATTCTTCCGGTATGAATCCTAGCATTGTCCTGCTGAAATATAAATTTGTCCTTATCCATCAAGTAGTAATCCCTGGACTTAAAGATATAATCCTTGAGAACGTCGACGTATGTTACCGAATCCACCTTCTCTTGGAGCCAGCAGCCATCGCCTGGTCCGTAGTAAGTTATACAACCCCAGAACATCATTTTGCCTCCACCGCCTTGCCTTGTCTTTTTGATATGATGTGCTCGTAGAGTTTTATCCCATCGATGCTTGTAGTAGTACTTTCTTCCGCAGGACCCAACTCTGCTAAAGATGGTCTCATCTGAGAACATGACGTTCTTCCAGTCTTCTAGAGTCCAGTCCAATTGATCCTTTGCAAAATTATATCGAGCATAGATTTGCTTCTTCGTCAGATCAGGCTGCTTCTGTTTTACATATGCCCCCATATCATCCTGCATAAGGAACCTCCTGATGCTCGATTTACTAACCTGCACTCCTTCCCTCAATTGAACAAGTTGTTGGCCATCTTTTAGGGTCTCCAATACACCCATGTCAAAAAATCTTGATAAAAGCTGTTTCGTTTTCTTAGTAACTTTGCAGGGTCGGCCCCCTCTCAGCACTGGAATACTTTCTTTGCCTCTTTTCCTAATCCTTTGAGCTGAGGTAACAGATATCCCTAAACTCTTTGACACTTCTCTGGAAGACTTTCCCTGATGAAGTAGAGCAGTTACATTTTGGATAGTTGATTTGGATAATGATTTCATGTTATGATAAAGATATGGCAGATATGTAGAGTGTCGCTTGGTGTATCAGTGGTGATGGTGCTATAAAGAAAGAATAAAGAATAAGAAAGAAGTAAGGGATGGACAAACCTGACATGTACTTTTTACCAAAACTGATGCAATGAGACATGACTATACAAATGGCGATTATTCGCTAATTGCGTCATTGATGAGAACAGCGATGACAATCCACGAAGGTGAGACAAATGAGGATGAGAAGCGGTGATGGTAGGGAAGATCATTAGAAAGGAAAAGGAGAATGAGGAATGAATGTTAAAAAATGCAAATTATTGCATCAGTTTTGGCACGCACCATATCAGAGTTGCAACAACCACTGGAACAACAGCAACTACTTTTGCAACAGATATTGCAAGCAATTTTGAGTAATCCACCAACGCAGCAACTGCTGTTACAGCCGCCGCTGAATCAGTTGCTGCTCAGACAACCACTGCAATGTCAACAACCATTGCAAGAAGGACTACAAGAGCACGAGCCACCGCAGGAACAACCGCAGGAGCACCCTAGAAAAGAGAAACTGACATCTCGGTCTTCACGAAAGCGCAAAGAGCTAAGTAGTCCAACAACATCACAAAATAATATAAAATTTATATCTTGGGAACCATGAAGATTTTTATCATTCAATAAACAAATTAAGCAAACAGAATCTCTTTGGTTTATTGTTCACAGGTCGCATGGACGTAATCAGTAATATCAAAACCAACAATATCGTCCTGCATATCTTCCTCCTCGTCTTCAATCTCCGTCTCATTATCTACATTCATATCATTGTCAACGCTCAAATCCCCACCCTGCTTCCGGACACAGACTGAATTGACGAATGATTGGATGCGCTTGCCTTCATTCATTTTTATTATGCCTTCTATGAGGAGATTAGCCACTGATGTGGCGTTTCCAAAGTTTGGATGATTCCTCTTCTCCTGAGGTATGTTGTCAAAGATATAATACTCTACTAATGACTTGTGGATTGCTGAGATGTCATCGCTCATCGACATATTTTCATGTTTAGTGCCTGTGTATGGAATATTAAAATCAATCTCCATTTGGTCCGATAGATCACCGGGAGTCTGAACATTGACAGAAAGTGTCTCTTCCTCCATTTCCCAGTGGTCACAGGTTCGTTTCGCTTTAAATAAATTCTTGATCAATAAATTGTTGTGCTCTTGGTAAAGGTCTGCTGGTATCCAACGGTTTGGTTGGCCAGTGGTATTGACTAGCCATGAAGATCTAACGGCATCCTTTGTTTGCTTGGACCAGGAGTAAGCAAAGCCGCAATGTAGATGCAGAAGTTCATTTGCATAGTTTTTTGTTGATCCGGCTTGAAACATTATTGTGATCCATTTTAGAATCTCTTCAATGCGCCCATGATCACCTGCTTTGATCGCAGACGATAGCTCCAAGTAAAAAAGCATGTCACGGAGAAACAAGGCGGAATTCCTAGATGTGGTCCCATCGAGGATTTCTAAGGAGCCAGTCAGAAGAAATCTATCAATTAATGTGTCCACTTTCGCCATGAGTTCAATTTTAAGTACTTCATCGGAGACACCTTCCGCAAATTCTTCCAAGTTTGTACTTAGTAGAGTAAGCTCCCATGCCCGTTGTACTAGTGCATCAAATGACTCGCGGAGAAGCTCATTTGTGGCATGAAAATCAGGCTTCTCTAGGGAAACCCTCTTTCGTTCAAGCAACGATACATTGAACGCAATTGAACCAGGTGTTGAAGCAGTGCCATAATGGGTACGCAAAATTGTTGAGGCCAGAAGCATTTGAAGATGGAATAACTGAATGACAGGTATGACCCAGTCAAGGCGGTGGTATGATGAGATATCGTCTGCACGTAATTCCTTCAATGAACGGAGCCTACTGACCGTCAGCTGGTCACCAGCAATGAGTATTCTTCGTCCCTCAAACCATTCATGCGGGAGTTCCAGCGCAGCTTCCGTTATAAATTCCAAGACTTCCAAGTTACCGCGAATCGTTCCTTGGTCAATACGCATTGATGGAAGCGGAAAAGTTTTCGTCTTTTCGAGCGTCAGTAAGTGCTTTGTAGGTGCTGGCATTGATTGCCCATCAAATCTTTTAAAATTTCGGAGTAGAACTCCGACCAAGTGGTATTGAAAAACTTTTCGAAGATGAGCTTCATTGTCATCAGTAGGCATCAAGTCCTGTAGGCGAAGGGATTGTGTGGGCTTGAAGTTTATCTCCTCCTCGGCTGCAACATTTGAGACGATTGCAGTTGCTGTAGTTCCACTTACAAATATGTCCCTGTTTCCAAGTCGTTGATGGTGCTTGTGAGACGCCATATTTATATTATCGTATACGATATACCAAGGCACTTCTCTTACTGTAGCCTGGATACGATCGCGTGAGTCCGTACTTAATGCCTTTAGACCCCTCATGATTGTGGGATGAGAAACTGAAAGTCCTGCCTTTGAGAAAAGATTGACAAGCTTGACAGGCGCACCTTTACCAAACATATATAATCCAGTCATCATTTGAAGATAATTGCATCTGTTGCTGTATAAGAAGCCAAAGATACTTGCAATGACAGGAACTACTGTTGTAGCATCCCTGGAACTTGATTTATTCGCTCTGGTAAGGCCATTCAGGAGCGAATAAACGGTAGGAGCAATGGATTGAAATCTGTTGGCAATATTTTGAAGTGAAAACTTATCGGTTCTCTCCTTACAAACACCATTAGATGGAAGTCGCAACGTGTTATCTGCTGTAACCTCCCTGAGCTCATCCTTTGCAGAATGGAGAACAAATTCAATAGCACCAGAAAGAGCACTCTTCATATGCTCCGGGTCCGTAATGCCTCGCTGCCACAGGTCGATAATTTCTGCAGGACCATCATTTGCATAGAAAAAATTAACCTTACGCTTAATATTAGAGTCTTGCGACACTAACGAGGCTTTCAAAAAAGCCCTCAGCGAAAGCCTATGCTTTGCCATCACGTTATAAACGGCTCTCAAAGAAGTGGCACGTTTCGTCTGTTTCTTGCTTTTTGGCATGTTGCAAAATATTTTATTAATTTTTTTTTGCAAATGTTAGAGAAAACTACAGGTCGGTAATGAGTGTGTAGCAGGTGTGTAATGAGATTGCAATGGGAGCGCAATGAGAGTGAGAGAAGGGGTGAAGGCGAGGGGAAGAGTGAGGTGGTGAGGGAGAGAGAGAGGAAGAGGGAGAGGGAGAGGGAGAAGAAAGGTAAGAGAGAGAAAGAAAGATAAAAGTTAATGTTGAAAAGTATATGTGTATCCGATCTATATATGCCAGATTGACTCCATATAAGCATGAATGTGAGTTGCATGTGTTTTGTACGCTCTTCCATATGATTTTTGACTTTGAAAAAAAAAAAATTCAAAAAATTTAAGTCGCCAGCTAATAGTCGACTTTTGATTCCAGCCTGAGAGAGAAGCATCTGCAAGAGCAAGCCACCAGTTGCCTTTTTAGGCACGCTTGCCTTGCAGCACGTGTAAACACACATGCGCTTCGTCCTCAGGCTGGTGACGAGCCTACCCCTAGGCTCGTTCCCATCCCTCTTCACTTTATAAAGGTGACAGGAAATCCATTTCCTTTTTGAGTCACCTAAAGTGAAGGGGCTGGGAAAAAGAATAAAGGAAAAATGGACCCCCCCGTCAACATTTTTATTGCTGCAAATTCTCACGCCCCCGCCAACATTTAGGGCTCTTTTTTTTTTTTTTTTTTTTTACAGATGATTATTCTGCGGGGTCTACATATCTTTCTTTTAGAGAGGTTCATCACTGACACTATTAGAATGAAGACATGATCGTGGAAATGAATTTTTTTTTTTTTTTTTTTTCAGAAAAAAGTCACATGGCTACATGGATTATACTGGTCTTGCTTTTAGAGAGGTCTTTGCCAATTATACATCTATTGTTTAATATACTTCTTGTATTTGATGGATATTTAACTAACAAACGGCAGCGTTACAAAGCTTTATCTGATTACTTGATTTGGAGTGAGAGGCAAAAAAAAAAAAAAAAAAAAAAAAACAGATTAAAATGTTGAGGGGGGTGAGGATTTAAACAATTAAATGTGGATGACGGGGGGGTAACAATTCTGAATAAAGGGGGTGAAAACGGGGGGGGGTATGGGAATTCTCAGCCGGGGGGCATTTTTCAATTTGACGGGGGGCGCATTATTCCTTAGTCCTTTTGAAAATCTTTACGGGGGGTGTACCGGAATTCTGACGGGGGGACAGGGGTAAGAATTCCGAAAAAATGAATGTTGACGGGGGGTCAAGGGAATTCTCAACCGGGGCTCAGAATTTTATTCTGACGGGGGGGTGCATTTTTCCTTAGTCCTTTTCCCAGCCCCTTCACTTTAGGTGACCCAAAAAGGAAATGGAATTTCCTGTCACCTTTATAAAGTGAAGAGGGATGGGAACGAGCCCACTTTTATTTTTTTTTTTTTATTTTTTTTTTCTCTCACTTCACACCACTTCACATCATGGCTTCCTCATTCACACCATTCACACCATGACTTCCTCATTCACACCATGACTTCCTCATTCACACCATGACTCTCATTCACATCATAACCTTCTTTACTTGCTGTCTGTCTTCTTTTTCTACTATCTCTCTCTCTCTCTCTCTTTTTTTTTTTTTTTTTTTTTTTTTGGATCCGCCTGCTCTTTTTTTTCAGTTCACACCACTTCACCATTTATTTTTTTCAGTTCACACCCCCCACTTGCTCTCTTTTTTTCTTTTTCACTTTGTTCCCCCCCCCCCCCCCCCCACTCGCTCATTTTTTTTCTTTTTCATTTTGTTCCCTTCAAATGGCCGATCCCCAATTATTTGGGTGTTATAGATCGCCCAACGTTTGTGCGAGACCGTTTTGAGGAAGAGATGATTCAACATTTAACTAGCCTTGAAAGCTTGATGATGGAAGAGGAGGATGAGGAAGAGATCGAACAGATGCTGCTTCAGGCAGCAATGAGTAAGAGGAAGAAGAATGGCGCTTTCTTGGATGATAATAAAGACGAAGGTGGAAAGGATGAGGAGGATGGAACCATGATCAGTCTGGAATCCCTCCACGCTTTCGCTCTTATAGAGGGCCAACAGTACCACCAACATCAACATCAACTGCAACAGTAACGCCTCAGTCAGGTCTAGGTACACCTCCCCCTCACCATCCCAATGGCCAAAGCCAGTAACGGATGATGTGTTGACGATAGATCCGCTTGAGGCTTCGTCATCTTAGTCGTTTACAGATCAGAGCCGCTGTGCGATAGCAGGAACAAGCAGTGGACTTGAATTCGATCATTGACCAAGGCATTTTACCTTTACAAGGATTAGTTTGCTGATTTGTGCCAGGACAGGATTGTGAGGAAATAAAATTTAAACTTTTGCATGCAAAGCAATAAAACTGCTTATCAAGTATTTTCCAATAGAATAAAAAAAGTTAATAGAGATGCAGGATTCATTTTAGTTTAAAAAAAAAAAATTACAAATTTGCACTTCCAGAACCCGCGTGGTGAGTTGTCGACTCCAAGTCAGCGGAGCAGAGTCAAAAAAAAAAAAAAAAAAAAAATAGAAAAATATGTACAAATCCAAAATCATGTCCCCAAAATGGACTTGAACCCAAT
Organism: Lobosporangium transversale; assembly: GCF_002105155.1. Lineage (NCBI taxonomy): Eukaryota > Fungi > Mortierellomycota > Mortierellomycetes > Mortierellales > Mortierellaceae > Lobosporangium > Lobosporangium transversale. Next base: position 68,540 of record NW_019029003.1, on the reverse strand, counting down.
CAGGAACTCAGCGCTGTCAATCCAATCCAGGACCTTGCACGACCATGGCACGAAAAACAAAAAACAAAAAAAATTTTATCCATCCTCTTTTCTTTTTTTTTTTTTTTTTTTTTTCCTCACCTTCCACCTTAACTCCCGTCAATTGCCGCCATTCCTTTTCCTGTTCTCGCACTTACTGATTATCTCCTCTGTTCTCCACCTTCCCTCCTCTTCTCAAAAATATCAGTGAACCTTGAGACTAAGGTTAATGAAAACTGAATCCGAAGATTCTGGCTCTCTCTACGATCATGATCGTGCTGTCCTTGAAAAACTAGGCTACAAGCAGGTTAGTAATCTGTTCATAATATTTTTTATCTGTACCTTACTCTTCGTTTTTCTTCTCTCCTTTCCATCTTTTTATCTCTTGCGACGTTCACAACATTCACGACGGATCAGATCACATATTGGTTTACTCCAATTCTTGCGCACTATCTAACCGCCTTACGGGAGAGCCAGAAATGGGTGAATTCTGAATCGAATCAAGGGAAGAAAGGAATGCTTTGTAGAAAAAGAAAAAGAGCACAAGACACAAAGATTACAACAAATAACATCATCAGCGTTATTAAAAATGTCGAATTTAGCGAATCAATGTTCCTCTCAGCATTTTTTACTTGCTTTTATCTTTTGTTTCTTTACATAACAGGAAACCTTATGGAAAGATAACTCACTAATGATCACTTAACAATGCTGACTAAATCACACTTTTTAGTCGCTTGATCGGTCATTGAGTGCATTTAGCACATTCGGTATCACCTTCTCTTGTCTGTCTATCCTCTCAGGTCTCACACCACTCTATGGCGATGCTCTGCAATCAGGAGGACCCGTTACAGTCATTTGGGGTATGGTGCAACTAAAGCAAATGTCATTAATAGCAATTACAGCAATTACAACTATCATCACAACACCAGAATTCAATGAAAGCGGTTGAAAGGGGTTCAATTAATCCTCTCCCCTTCTTTTTTTTTTTTTTTTTTTTTTTTTTTTTTTTTTTTTTTTCCTTTGGTCCTTTGGAACTGTGCTGCTCCCTTGATATAGATCACACCACTTCTAAAAAAAAAAAAAAAAAAAAAAAAAAAAAAAATACCTAATCGGCTATTATTTCCATTTTCTCATTAGGATGGTTGGTGGTCAGTATGTTCACATTACTGGTTGGCTTATCATTGGCCGAGATCTGCTCTGCATATCCAACAACAGGTGGACTATACTTTTGGACGATCAAGATTCTGGAAGGTCGAGTAATCAATGGTGTGAAGGTCGGTAGTCCCGATTGGGTGCCCCTGGCATCTTGGATCGTTGGATATACCAATTGGTTAGGATTGGTAAGCCACGCAGCAACAGGAAATGAAAAGAAATGGAAAAGAAAAAAGAAAGCATTTATTGACTTTTTCCCTTTTTTTTTATGACTATTCCTCACTATTCCTTGGTTCTGGTCGCAGTGTGGTATGTCCTTTGTCTGTTATATACTTGTAAACATATAAAAAGAAAGATCAAAAGCTAATCTTTTCTTTTTCTTTCTTGTGAAAACAAAAGTGGCAATTGCTAGTACAGACTTAGCCATGGCTCAGTTCTTGGCCTCAATGATCTCAATGACATCGGGGTACGATGCCAATACCTATGTGATTTTTGCTATCTATGTCGGTATCATCATCCTTCACGGTATTGTCAATTCTTCGGCAGTTCGATTGAATGGTCTTTTTAACATTGTCTCCGGTAAGGGATAAACAAAAAGGAGAGATGGAGAAGTCAGAAGCTCTTATTCAGATGAAATTACCGCATACGATTATTGGCACATCTTCTGCTCCTGATTTTATGATTCTAAAAAGCTTTTTTTTTTTTTTTTTTTTTCTTATATATCCCGCATCTAGTCTGGTGGCATGTGTTTGGCACAATGTTGATTGTGGTTGTCTTGTTGGTGACGACGAGTGAGAAACAATCTGCAGAGTTTGTGTTTACATCATGGCAAAACAACACGGGTTGGTCCTCTGGATTTTACGTCTTCATGTTGGGTCTGTTACAGTCTCAATATACACTCTCAGGATACGATAGCGCGGCTCATATGAGTGAAGAGACCAAGAATGCTCAACAAGGTGGGCCTTGGGGAATCATTCGTGCTATTTTGACGGCTTCTGCTGTCGGATGGTTCTTTTTAGTTGGCGTCACTTTCTGTATCACTAGCTTTGAGAACCAAATCGTGAATCCAGCTGTGGGCGTCGCGCTGAGCCAAATCTTCTTGGACTCTGCGGGGAAAACTTGGGCCATTGTCCTAATTTTGGTCATTTTAGGCGCTCAATTCTTTTGTGGATCTGCTCTCACGCTTTCGTCCTCTCGAATGGTCTATGCATTTGCACGCGATGGGGCTTTACCGTTGTCTGAATACTTGCATCGACTCAATAAGGAGAAAAGTCCTGTGGCAGCTGTTTGGTTCAACATTCTCTTCTGTTTTGTGTTGGGTCTGCCCTATATCTGGTCTGAGACTGCGTATTCGGCTATTGTCTCAGTCAACACAATCGCTTCCTCGATTTCATACCTGATCCCTATCCTCTGTCGTATCGTCTTGGCCAGGCACACGTTTGTACCTGGACCATTTAACCTGGGGAAGTTCTCAGTCCCTGTTGGAATTGTGTCAACGTTGTGGATTGTGATTACTTCTGTATTGTTCTTGTGCCCGACACTTGCTCCTGTCACGGCTGAAAACATGAACTATGCAGCCGTACCCTTTGTACTCGTCATCGGCCTCTGTGCACTGTACTATGCTCTCTGGGGCAGGAAATGGTTCAAACCTGGAGGAACTCGCTTTCAGGAGGATAATTCGGATTTGGAGGAGGCCCAGGCAGTACCGCATACTTCGCAGATGCAGGAAGTAGATGAAAAATCAATAACAGCCTCACAAGAAGAGTATGTGGGCCATCCGGCGGATGAATATCGTTAGAAACAACGATGTCCAATGCACATGATCTATAGATGTAGCATCGTAATAAAATGAAGCCTGGATGCAAGTGATCAACGTTGTTCTTGCTCGATAATATCCATTTACTAATGGATTGTTGCTAATTAAGCAAGACTGTCAGGTGCCTTGAGTGAAATATTGATCTATCAACGTCAATTCAGTACTGTAGTGCCATGTGAGGCATAAAAAGCATGAAATTCGATGTTGCTACTTTTTCCTTCTTTAAGACTAACATCTGATCAGAGATAAAATAAAATAAATAGTCTGATACAGAGGCCTATTCTCTGCCAACGCGGGTCTAGGGTGAGCAGGGATGCAATGTCATGATGGGACCCAGTTAGTAGGGCTTATTAACTGTTTTTATTCTAGCAAGCATCCGAATAAATAATTCGAATAGCTACCAAAAAAAATAAAATAAAATAAAGATCCCAGATACTTTTTTTATCTTAATGACATACCCTATTGTTCAGTAGTTTTTCGTCACTCTTCAATATGTTATTTTGGCGTTACTGCTTCTTCCCTGCCTTCTTTTTATTCTACGTAATCCCCTATCTCGTCAGTCTTTTTTTTTTTTTTTTTTTTTTTTTTTTACCCATCCACATTTTCAATCCAACCATACACTTTCATTGGCCAATTGACTGAGGTTGGACGCGCTTTCCTCGCACAGACAGTCTTAATTTCCTATGGCGCGTAATGGCGACAGTGCGAGTCGTATCACTACATAAAAACCGATATAGATTTTCCCTTTTCCCCATTTACTTTATAAATTTTGTTTTATTTTTATTTTTATTACCTTCCTGCACTTAACGACTTGGCTACAATATCAGCGCTAAATACCTTAAATATCACACGTGCTTTTTTTAAAAAGTATCTTTATTTAATAAATATATGCGTATCATCCAATGAAGCCCTTAACAGCAGCATTGGGTGCTCTAACCGTCGTTTCTAGTAATCACTTCATCCTATTAGCAGAAGCCACCTTTATCAAGTAAGAAAATTCACATCTCACTAATCCTACTTTTTTTTTTTTTTTTTTTTTTTTTTTTCTCGCATTGATATTTTAACTAATACTATTACCATTAACGTTTTCTTTGTTAGGATCCCCATCCGCAAAAATGTGCATTTTCTTCAAAATACCCGCAGACACCATGCAAAGACAATGAGGAAGTATGGACTTCATAATCGACTCAGTCCCAGAGATTTTGGCCGCCAACCTGTCATAAGTGTAGAAAATGACATTGAAGTAATGAATTACACACTTTATAAGATATATAATATAATATACATACTGTTATTACTACTGCTACTGCTACTGCTACTGCTATACTGCTAGACTATAACTATTCGCATTTAAATTAATTACTTTTTTTTTTTTTTTTTTTTTTTTTTTTGGTAGTATTATGGCATTGTAGGCATAGGAACTCCGCCTCAAATGTTTAAACTCGATATGGATACAGGCTCTTCCGATTTATGGATCCCCTCCATCCAATGTGAACAGTATAACATCAAATGCGCCAACCATGCTCGGTTCGATCCTTCACTCTCTTCATCTATTATCGAACTCAAAGCTCCTTGGAAAATCAGATATGGTGATGGCTCCTCTGCCAGTGGTCGGCTCGCGATTGATCGGCTTGAGTTTTCGAATATCACGATCCATAATCAACTCTTCGGATTAGCTGATCGAGAGTCTGTTGGCTTCCTAGATGATGTCGTCGATGGTGTCTTTGGTCTTGGATTCCCAACCTTATCTACGTTCCATATCGATCATCAACAAAAACTTGAAATTCAAACTAATTTAACCAACAGACAAAACGGATCCGGATTAATCAGCAACACTGTTTTGGAGGGCCTAATGGCTCATGAGCTAATTGCTGCACCCGTCTTTGGAGTTTGGCTAGCAGACAACGACTATAGTAGCTCTTCTTCTTCTTCCATTACTTCCTCTGACGCTGAACATCGACAATCAAAACAACAACAACAACAACAAGATCCTGCTATTAAAGGGCTGAATAATACTGATAACGACGGCGAATTCATCTTTGGATCCATCGACACGGATCGTTTCATCGGGAACCTCACTTACTTGCCCGTTACCCATTCAAAGCATTGGCAGGTCAAGGTGGATAGTATCAGTGTCCACCATGACCGTGGCGACAATGCTAACAATGTTGCTCATGGGCTAGACCTTGATATTCATGGCGAGGCAATCATCGATACTGGCACCACTCTCTTGGTTTTCCCCATCCCATATGCCAAAGAAATCAACAGGGCTATTGGTGCAACCTCCGATCCTCAGGAAGGTTGGATCTTACCTTGTGAGGATGTCAAAAAACAAACCTTGGGTTCACTCGACTTTACCATGGGTGGTACCACGTTCTCTGTCAGAAGAAAAGACTTGATCAGAGAATCTGTTATGCGCAAACCTGGATGGTGCTATAGCGCTGTCACTACCACTCCCGGAGATGTCATGATCTTTGGCGACGTCTTTATCCGCAATAATTACTGTGTCTTTGACTTTGAACGGCTCTCCATCGGCATCGCTCCCGCCAAGAGACGTTAGAATGATTATGATTAACGAAGTTATGTGGTCGAACCCACGTAAGGCACTAGTCTAAAAAAAAAAAAAAAAAAAAAAAAAAAGATACTTCCTGCGTCGCTCATGAAGATTATGCCCTTTTTCTTTTTTATATTTCCATTCCAGAGAGTCAATGAGCGCGTGTCAATGCTCTCTCTTTATATCCCTGATATCTACTTTATTTAATTATTTTACTTATTTATTTTAATTATTATTTTAATTAACATGCAATCAGCAGAATGAAATTTACAAATAATTTATTCAATATTCGTATCACAATAATTTCAAATAGAGCTTTGAATTCCATTACTTTTTTTTAATTTTTATTTTTTCACAGCATTTATTAGCATTGTTATTATTTTTTTTCTCTTTTGAGTGTCATGAATAATGATTAATAAATATAATAAATAGAAAAAAATAAAATAAAAAATAAAATAAAGTCATGTATGAAAGAAAGAAAAAAAGAAAAGAAACAGTTGCAGAACAAAAATTTGACATTAATGGGAATTAGGACAGAAACATAAGAAAGGTATAGAAAAAAGACCCAGATATTTTTTTTTTTTTTTTTTTTTTTTCTGCGGGAATATGAATTGGCGAGCTTTTGGTCATGTATATAAGGCTGCAATATTTGATGATACTGCTAGTAGATATTGTTCTCTACTGGGCTTGCACGACCTTCAAATTGTCAGGAAGTGTAGGGATATAGCCCCCCTTGCTATTGAGATCAAGGGTGTTGAGGACGGCATGATAGAGGAACTTGTAGGCCCATAGGTTGCCCTTCATACGACGGATATCTACGCAGTAGATACCTGGCAGGTTCTTGATCCTGCAGACTTCGATCGAGAATCGCACTTCTTCACCCGAGTCGATCGACTCTTCACCATATAAAGGTTCTGGTCCAACATTGGCAGCCATTGTCGTGGCAATGGTTGAGCTACTAGGAAGAGATGCAATTCCGCCCTCTTGTGATGCTGTCGTTGCTGCTGCTATCGTTGTCATTGGTGTAGCTGGTGTAGATGCTTGTTGATGACTGCCGTTGCTGTTACCGTTGACAGCCGTTGCAGTTATGCCCAGTCCAGTAGGCGTACCTGAACTGACCCATACACCATGATCTGAGTCAATCTCCTTGGTTGCTGTAGAACCAGTAACAGGGGGTGAGGATAGGCCCTGTGTAGACCCATTCATCACCTGAGGCAGAGCACGAGGGGATGAAGGCAGGGGTGGAACAGGAGGTGGAGGAGATGAAGGTAAGCTCAAAGATGTAGTGTTACGCCAGAGCAGCGTTCTAATACCTCCCTTCTTCTTGCCGCCGATAACAGATCCACCTGCGCCTCTAGCCGATGTCCATGCCTCACCAGCAGACATATTGCTGGACATGACGCTCACATTGTCGTCTGGAACATGCGTCGTGCCGTAAAGTGAAGATGAATGGTGATGTGTCTTACTATCTGATGTATTATCCGCATTTCTCCTTCTTCGCACGCACTTGATTTTGAAGTCCGAGTCAACTCTAAATTCCATTCCAAGGCGAAGAATGACATTTTTGATTTCAAACATAATCTCAACAGGATGACGCGATGAGAGTGCAGAAATCTCAACGGCTCCAGAGTGCCATTTCAGCTTGGAATCGGTCCAGTTGGAAGGCAATCTATGAAGAAGGGCCTCCAATGCAGGATCTCTTCCACCCTCAACTGCTGTAGAAGCATTGCCAATAACTGCGTTGGTACCAGATTGTGACATACGACCAGATAACAATGTTCCTGACTGAAGCATGCCTGCCATTTCCAACTCCTGAGGCGATACAGATCCAGCACGAGATATGCGATTGGTCTGCGTTGGTATTGATGAAGGTGACGAGCCATTGATATGGGGCAACTGTTGCTCCAGCCCGTCGAACTGAGGTCTATCAGATTTGGCTATAAGTATTATAATAGAGGAACTTGTTAACTCAAGCTAATTCATCTTGATGCAAATTATGCAGCTATAAATTGTGTGAAAAGAAGAAGTGTTATAGTATTTCGCATATCATACCAAATGACTTGCGTCGTAGCCATCCCATAATTCTCTGGGCGGTGTTTGAGCTCGAGGAGGCAGCCATAATGCCGAGCCCCTCCGCTGAAGGCATGGGCGGTCGAGTACCGCCATGGATCTGTTGAAGATGATGCTCATCCGCGCCTCCCACAAGACTGAGCGTCTTGCGTCTTTTACCCTTTTGACTCGCCTTTTCCTGTTGATGATGTTGATAGCGACCAAAGACCTGGTTAATGGAGCCTGGCTTCTTAGAAGACGGAGAAGTGGCAGGAGTGCTCGAATTTGGAGAGTCGCCATTCATGGTTGCCTCTTGAGTAATCTTGGGCGACGACACAGTATTGGTGTTTGATTCTCCATGTTTCTTGGAGAGATTGCCCAAAAAGCCGAAGAGGCGTCCAGGAGACGATGTTCCTTTCCGCTGAACTTTGTCCGGAACAGGAGATACTGGTACAGGTGGTGGTGGCATACTAGATGAATGTGTTACAGGCTTCGACTCTGGTTGACCGGGTACAGGTACAGGTACAGGTGGGATATTTGTAGAGTCAACAGGTGGCTGCAATAAGGAAGATGACTGTTGGTAATGTGATTGATGAAAAGCTTTGGGCGGAGTGAGGAAAGCATTTTCCTGTGATGGTTTCGAACGAGGTTTGGGAGTGGGGAGAGGCTCATGATATTTGGATGAAGCTGATGTAGGATAATTATAACTTTGTGTCATGGGCTCTCCATGGATGGTGGTAGGTCGAATTCTAGAGTGTTGGCCAGTACGACGCGAAAAAGTGGCCGTGGGTGACATGTCAACAGTACTTTCGATGCTAGGCTTCGCCTTCATCTCTGCAACTCTCTCTGGTGTCTTGGGGCGCTCTGCAACCTCAAGTTTCATGGCAATCTCCTCGCGGTTTTGAGCAGCGATGTTATCAGATACAGAAGACTTCGCAATCAGCGACGCAGCTGTTGAAGGCGATGGTATCATCTCACTGCTGGTCTGATGGTCATCATTGCTATGCATAGAAACGGGCGATCCAGTCGATGGTTCAGACGTGATGTTAAGTTGATGATCACTGTCCATCATAGTATTTCTGTCCATTCCATGGTCCTGAGGTAGCTCTGGTGTTGGATCGATATCGATGGGCTCGCTGGGTTGCTGGACATACTCCATTGTCTCGTCCTGCTGAGGCACATCCACCACTGGCTCTTGAACAACTACCTCTCTATCGATATCCATAGCTGTCTCTGAATGAGTAGGGATAGGTTGTCGTGGTGGTTCTTCTTCTGGTTTGAGTAGCGGACGACCTGTCTCCCAAGTCGGCGCATCCGGAACAGACTCGATCCAAATAGTATGACGCCTTGGCATGATTTCGTCTGCAGATGGTCTTGGAGGACCAGCATTGGCTAGCTGCAATTTTGCTGTTGCTGCTGCTTCGACAGCACAAGCCTGTCGTGGTGGGATCCAGACCGTGCCATTGAGCCTGGCAATGGCTTGTGCCTGTTCAGATGTCAGACGAATTAATTAGACGGATGAATACGATCTCTACAAAAATTATCTTTGAAAAAGTCAATTTGCTTTACCTCTAGATCTTCAATACTGTATTGGAACATTTGGGCATATGGGCGTAGCCAACGGTGGCTCATAATCCTCCTCATGTTGCAGCGCTTAGCTGGATCAGGCACTAGCATCATCCTCAACAAATCACGGGCATCTGACGAAATATATTCTGGAAACACAAGCGTTGTGGCCAAGATATAGTTATAAAGCTGATTGATGTTGTCACCATCAGGATTGGAAGGATCGTCATCAAAAGGGAGGTATCCTGCCAGCATCGCATACAAGATGACACCACAGCTCCAAATATCAACACCAGTACCCACATAAAGACCATCACTAATAACGAGCTCAGGCGCCGCATAGCACGGCGATCCACACGATGTTGACATAAGATCTCTAGTTGAGCCGTCAAATTGATTTGCAAATCCAAAGTCTGTGATCATGATATTGCGGTTTCTGTCAAGAAGCAAGTTTTCCTATGACAGCGAGCGTATAAAGTAGGCGGAGACACATCAGCACCTAAAAACTTTATAAAATAAAAAAACAAAGCCTTATATTTCCACGGCACACGAAGTAACAATATTTCATACCAGTTTGAGATCACGATGCACAATTTGCTTAGAATGAAGATAGTGAACGCCGCTCATCAGCTGTGCAAACAATCGACATGCATCTCGTTCCTTTAAATATCGGTGGGCAAGGATATGGTCAAACAACTCTCCACCTAGTTTTGTTATATAGCAATGCGTCGATTATAAATCCTCCATCCATTTTGAAAATCAAGATGAGATCATGAGCTGTATCCACATGCGGCTATGCAACGCTACCTGAAGCATATTCGATGACAATGCCAATGTAGCGCTCAGTCTCGATCACATCAAACAGTGAGATAATGTTAGGATGCCGAATAGTCTAAAAAGAGAGTGATGACGGATAAAGATACCACATAAGAATGAATGCGAGTCTTTGCAAAGAAAAACATTACACACATCATTTTAAAACGTCTAGTGTCACGGCTGTGTTGATGCTTACTCGAAGAACAGAAATCTCTCGTCCAATTTTGTTGATGCGTGGTGTATTATCGACGGACTGTCTCCTGATCAGCTTAATGGCGACCTGAAAGATGTAGAAGAAAAAAAAAAAAAAAAAAAAAAAAAAGAGTGAAAGAGAGAGGCCGTGCGTTTGTTAGTGCACTGTGTCTGTGTCTGACATCCGAGATCGCATTTTCATATTTGAATATTAAAAGAGTAAGGGGGTCTCCTGTGTGCCATCATCTATCTCCCCTCTCTTTCTTAATAGGCTATGAGTTAAGAGTTTTGTCCGTCTACTCGTGGAGCACTAAGGAATATGGCGCTGTGCCAATCCATTGATAGAGCATCCGCCAAAGTAAAAAAAAAAAAAAAAAAAAAAAAAAGCTCCCTCTCTTCTCTTCGCTTTATTCACATACGCGGTTGATAAGTCTTCTCAAAGAGAAGCAGACAGGCTCAGACTTAAAATGAGAGTCATAACAACAATTAAGAAGGTCGCAAGAGAAAAAATAAAAAGAGCGAGCACAACACATTCAAAGCACAACTGATTATGCTGTTACATGCAGATACATCAACACGAAATAACGCGATGCTCAAGGGGGGCTAGACTGCTAGAACATGAAAAAGAGAAATGACGACCCGGCTGCCACAGACAACAACAGCATCAACAACAGGCCAATCAGGCGGCACAAACAATACCAACAGGAACGAGCCAAAGATGTAGGAGTGTTCATTTTCTCCTGAGATACTGCAAGATTATACTTCTCTCACAAACATTCAACAGGAGATTACAATAAGCGAAAATGCTTATGAGGCGCAACACAACATTTCCAAAACAAAAACACGCCATGCCCATGCATACATACACATACACAAATAAACGACTCCCAAACAAAGGATTCGCATGAATATGCGCACCTCCTGCCTGCGTTCTGTCTTGTTTACTCAACAGGGCAAAAAGGATAGACAGCAGAATGTGGAGCAGAGCTGTTGCAGTTATTGGACGAGCCAACTGGGCTACCTCAAGGGGGTCAACATTCAAGAGAACCAAGGAAAAGGGTCTGCATATACATATTTACGACTCCATGCGCCTACACAGGGATTAGAGAAAAACAAAAACGAAGAGCCAGCCTATTCACTCACCCCTTCTTTTCTTTCTTTTCCCTTCTGATCATTCAAATGGTATCCTCATTTGTTGTTCATTTGACTTCAAGGTGCTTTTTTTTTTTTAAAAAAAAAAAAAAAAAAAAAAAAAAAAAAAAAAGAATAAAGAATGCAATACAAACGCCTCCTTTTTCATAATCGATGCATTCTGCAGTTGAAGATAGAATATAGTAACAGTAGGATCTGGAGGAACAACGTGCTCCTCAAGCATGTCCAGCAACTGAGCATTGGCATAAACAAATAAACAAAAAAGCAAGCATGAGGACAGTCTGGATTTTCATTTGCAAACAGTGAGTGCTCCTGTGACCTGATGCTTCCAATCCTCCAAATGAAAAGACGCTCCATGGGAGTGCACAGAAATGATAAAAAAATAAAAAATAAAAAATAAACGCGTCCCACGCCTGGAAGGTATCGCGCCTGCAGTATGGCTCCCGCTTGTCTTATCGGATTTTTTTTTTTTTCTCTAGATCCCCGCTCCCGTCTCCACTTCCTTTATTCTCATACCCCTTCCCTATTCCTAGCTTCATTTCACCCCTTTCGTCAACATCTTTACATGCTTAACAAGAGTGTAGCCTTAGAAGATCATCCACATATCGGCAACTTTTTTTTTTTTTTTTTTTTTTTTTTTTTTTTTGCTTGTCCCTGTTATCGAGCTGATCGATCGAGTTTCACTGACTCGCTGGAAGGGAGAGTAGCGAGGGAGTGGAGAGGAATGGTTTATTTGAATGAAAAGAATGTGCTTACCTCTTCTCCTGAATCAGCATGCATGCCTAGTTTGACCTTTGCGAATTCACCTTCTCCTAGAGTTTGAAGGAGAAGGTAAGGCCCAAACATATTGCCTCGCCGTGTTGTCGGTGGCATATTGTTGTGTCAGGTTTTTTTTGTTTTATTTTGTTTTGTGTTTGCACGAGAGTGCGGGAGTTGTGTCGTGAGTTAGTGTCGTATAGAGTTTGGGTGAGATGGGTAGACAGAGGGTTGAAGGTACGGAAGGGAGGGGGAAGGGAAGGGAAGGAAGGGAAGAAGGAGAGGAGGAAGAGAGAGTGATTGGGTCAAGATAGGACAACGTTTTCCTTCTGCCAACGAAATGAAATGATAAAAAAAAAAAAAAAAGATAAGGGAGATCAAAGAAGTTGGAGAAAAAAAAAAAAAAAAAAAAAAAAAAATGGCGGGATAATATTAATGACAATCAGTCAATTGGTTGTGTGTGCGTGCGTATAGAGTGCAGGCTTAGGGAAACATGATAAAAAGAGGAAAAGAGAAAGTGGCCAGAGGGAACGTGTGAGGTAGGGGTGGCCAAGCAAGTGGTAGGAAAGAATGGTAGAAATGTGTTTAATGAAGAAGGTTTTTTTTATTTTTATTTTTTAGAAACGGTATGTGAATCGACAAAAGGGGTGACACATGGAGAAAGATAAATGAGGAAATAAAAAAACAAAAAAAGAAAAGAATGAGGATAAGGATGAGAATGAGAAGAGGAAGAAAAGAGGAATTGGAGCACAAGTCAAGCGGGATGTCTGTCCATTTGCTCATTCATCATCATCCTCTTTCATCTTGGACCATGTTCAATACTTTCGCATATTTGAATAACAAACATTTATATCTTAATGAACACACTAGCCTTGAATGTATTGAACCATGTCTAGTCAATACTCAATAATCTAAGCTTGTCTTTTTCCTGTCCCTTTTTTCCCGAGCCACTTTTTTTTTTTTGCAGACCTAATGGCTCTGAACAGAATTGAATAAAATAAATAAAAGGGCTCTCGCCGTAGTTCTATTTTGGATCCATTCTGTTGTAAAAAAAAAAAAAAAAAAAAAAAAAGAGGCCGAGTTTGCAAAGTATATACATGACATGTCCACACAAAAGCAAAAAAAAGAGACTTTCTTTTTTTTTTTCACATTCATACACTCTTTGTAAAGTAATAGCATAGCAAAGTGTATTAGATGGCATAGCATAGCATAGCATAGCATAACATTGCATTATATTGAAATCAAATAGAGCCAATTCGAGTGAATGAATAAATGGGACTCGGAAGAAAGAGTTTCTGGGCAGAACTGTGGGCCATGATGATCATGATCTCGGTCCACGATCAACGATCAACACTTTTTAGTTCCTGCAGTGTTTTGATCCCGGATGGAATGGGCTCGTGATGGTCTAATAATCGATTTAACATTCCCCCTCTTTTTTTTTTTTGTATCGACCACCGGAGCAATTATGATAATGATGATAATTATAGGATCAACTAGGGCCAAGCAAGAGGAGCCAAAATTAAAAAAAAAAAAAAAAAAAAAGGAGGACGGAGCAGAATGATGGAGCAAAATGGAGCAGGAGGATGGATGGAGCAGGGGCCGGAAACAATAAAGCACACGATGTCATGAATGGAAAATGACATCCCAACACACTTTGCTCTCTCTCTTTCTTTCCTCTCTCTCAATCTGCATCATTTTTATACTTGCTCACTATCCATCCCTTGTTTGCTCCAGTGACTGAGTGGGCATGCTTATGGCAGCTCCTGCAAGGATAGACTTCTTCACCTATGAACACTATTATATATTTGTACAGACTTTGCTCTTCTTTCACGACTGCGTCTATCATTGCAGCAACTGCATGTCATCTCCTTTTTTTAATCTATCCATCTTTGTAGCCCACCTCCCCTCCACTTCTTTCTTCCTCCTCCACAAACGTCACATTTCAATATGTTGTGAATGAATGTTACATTTCTATATCCGTAGGATAAATAACTGTCGTTCCTTCTTTGAAGAAAGTCTCTATCCACACAGAGAACCAAGGCTATCTTAGATTTAGATCCTACTCTTTTTTTTTTTTTTTTTTTTTTTTACCTCATTCCAGATATTACAAGGTTCGGGAAGTCCCAGCTTCATAGAGTTGTAATAAGACCTGTGTGTTCCTGAATCAATTTGACTTTGCCTTCATATAAAAAAACTTACTTTTCTCATCCTTTATACAGTACATGTACTTGGCCCTTTTGGCACAGCGTGGGCTCATCATACAAAAGTGTGAATAAAAAAGATCGAGTTGGAAAGACCAGCAGATACATGATTCGAACTTCAGGAGTCCTGGTGCAGCACAAGATTCTCTATGAACCATTGCCAGTAATAGAGCCTTTTAATTTCTAGCCTTGTCTCACAACAAAACGAAATGTATGTTGCTCCGCTTCCTTTGCAAAGCTTTGCAACGCTTCTCAATACGAATGCGATTGACAGAACCAGGTTTTTATCAATCTCGAAGATGATCCTAACAAGTTTGGGACTGCCTTCAAGATTTATATCCAACTTATTCCATCCTACCCTCATTCAGTCAGCAACAATAGATCCTGTCATCCATGGGTAGAATACACACAACAAGAGCAAGAGAAAAGGCGTCAGCTCAAAAGCTGGATGCTGTAAACAGATGTAGCAGAGGACATGAAAGTGCACAATGCATCCACTATAATCTTATTCACTCTAAGGTATTAAGCAAGACTTTCATGTTATGCTATTGAAAGTCCTGAGTCTTCCTTAGAAATGAAAGCCTGCAGTGTTTTTCTGTTTTGGTCATGAGAGACCAACAGATAATCACAAAGGAAGTTTGGAAGAAAAGACTTTATCAGAACAAGCTTTCTAAGCCAAGATTAACGCTCGCAAGAGTAGCAATAGCAAGCATCCAATGCCACTTTCCCGACATGGGCCAATTTTCTTGTACCGAAATATTGTGTACTCTCAACTGAAGACGAATCATGATAATGCTGTTGAAGACAAGGAACAAGGGCTTTTCTCTTTTCCTTATTAAAGACTTCAATAATCATGATCTTAACAACAATAATAATACTGGATTTTCGTATAAAATCCTCGCCGAGAACTACGGTGAGCTTGATGAACCTGCATCCTACCGCTGTAATAGCTACATTCCTATCCTTTTCAACTTGAACACACATGAGTTCAATTTAAGAAAACAGAAGCGGGGAGATAAGATCAAGTTCATGAAGTTCCCCCACATCCCATTAGATATCCGCATCAGTTAACCTACACATCCCGGAAGACCCAAAAAAAACGGGAAAACTCATTAAAGATGACTCAAAACCGAGATGTCGGTGTTAAAGAGTTTCTGCTACAATAAAAGAGGCCAGCCTCGCACAAGCTCAATGGAAAGATGGGGCTCTGGTGGTTTTTACGCAAATATTCTGAAATCGGAATATTTAGGCGAGATTTACAACAACCGGAAGACGACACAAAGGGAAGCATCCTCAAAGCAAAAATCGGTCTCTTTACTGCTCCTTGTTCATCGCTACAATACACTGCGTTTCTATACAAAATACAAGTAAGGTCGGAAATGGATGGGTTCCGTGCTAGATGCATTCTAACGTTGATTTTTTTTTTTTTTTTTTTTTTTTAAAAAAAAAAAAAAAAAAAGACCAGTACCGAAGTGATTGTTTGAAACTCGATATCTCGAATGTACTTTGAAATTGACACACAAGGAACCTACAGCTTGGGACAGGTTGAGTGCCAGAGGATCGGAAGCTCTCGGATTCTCAAAGAGTAAGGACACGTAACATCGTATCGATGGATAACGAGCATCCAACATCTTAATCGTTTGTATTTTGGCCTGGTTAATTGTAGCTATCATGAGTCCATCAGTCAAGACAAAAAATATCGTTGAAGGGTGTTCCAACTCCAAATGCGAAGCTTCCGGATACACACGAGCACTCAACAATAATGGCGACCATAAGGAAGTTGTATCTGTTGACCGTCACTCTTTGATCGTCATGTTTCTCGAGGAAAATATCTGATCTAAAAACATTCATTGTATTGAAAAACATCATCGCCCTCTTCACCGATGGTGGTGTCATGGAGAACCTTTGGATGACAATTTTATAACGTGTGTAGCTTGGAGTGGCTTGTGAGTTGACAATCCACCCCTTTTTTGTAGTTTCCAGCGTTCAAGTCATTGCTCTTGTAATGCTTAGGCATTTGTAATGACAATGAACAATCGGCCATTGACAATTACCAATTGCCGATTGACGTTCATTACTTGAGACAGAAGCATTGTAGTTTCGAAATCAAGGACTTACTTTTAAGCCAAGATGACTACTATTTCAGTATGCATGTGTGTGAATAAGTGGGGTAGAATGGAGTGGAGTGAAGTGGAGTTTAGTGTGTGTTTTGAGTGTGTCATTGTTCTCCTCCTTTCCCTTCCCCCCTTTTTTCTTTTTTTTTTTTTTTTTTTTCTCATAGTGTGCGCTGGACTGCACCTCTTCCCAGCAAAGGTCCTTTTTGTTTTTTTTTTTTTTTTTTTTCTTTTTTTTTTCTTTGTCTGCTCTTCCCTCTTTCAACTCTTCTCCTCTCTATTCTCTATTCTCTATTCTTTTGTTTTCTTTTCTTAATCCAAGAGCACTAACGACACCACCTCTCTTCTTCGATACTCATCCTTACTCCACACTCGTCGCTGCTCCTGCTCCTGTTGTTCTGCTCTGCTCTATTCTCGTGCTTCAATCTTTATTCCTACCCCTGCTGCATTCTGCCTATCGTTCTCTTGTTGCACTTTTACCTCTTTTTGTATTGTTTCCTCTACCTCCATCTTTTATATACATTTTTTTCCTCTTTTTACCTTGTACAGCACTCCCTCATTCAATGGCAAAGAGAAAGACCGCTGTAAGGAAGACAAGGCACTCTGCCGGAGGTGACAGTCATCCCTATCGTGGAGGGAACAGTAGCAAGCATGCTTCTGCTTCCCCTTCCCTCGCCTCGTCACCGTCTCCACAACCACAAGATCTTGTTCAACGGCGACGCAAGGGCACGCCCTTTCGTTCTCCTTCTCATGGAGACACCTCCAAAGGCATCGTCTTTGCTTTTCGCATCAAGAAGGACGCCGATCTCTCCATGGCCGTTGACATTCTGAGTTATGACCAAGTTCCAGAAGAGGGTTCGGCCACAAAAACAGCCGCCAGTAACAGCAACGACAACGACGCAGAGGCAGTAACATCAATGGCAATGGTAGCAGTATCTTCGGAATCATGTGGACTCCATGAGAACCACACCAACAATGTCAGGACAGAATCCACTATGACCTCAACTCATCTCAGAGTAGCAGGAGAGCAATGGTCAAGCGATCCAACATCGTACCCCAGCAATAATGTCATGGACCTGACTCGCAATATGTTGATTCTTCACTCTCGAAAACCTCATGACTTTACCTCCTCACCCTTGGCTTCCTCGCCATCCTCACCTTTATTTCATCCATACCGCCGTTCCTCCACGGCGTCTAGGTCGTCGTCCTCATCGCAGCCATCGACTCCACCATTAAGCGATTCAGGGTCTTCATCGTCTGCTTCAAGCTCCCCAAGCTCTCCCAGCTTATGTAGTGAACCTCTCAATAGCAGCATCGGTAGTGAAAAGGACCTTTGCGTGCTCGATGCATTTCCTCCATCACCCTTTGATGCCATGAGGTCACAGCCGGCTCGCATGCTCAGCGTCCGAGGTCTTGGGGCAGGAACGAGGAGGATGCAGGTGTATTTAGTATAATGGGAGGCTGGCTGGGTTGTAATTTTTTTTAGTTTTTTTTTTTAACTCTTGGTTGCATTGTCAGGTTATCATGGTTTCCTTTTTGTTATTGTTTGTTTTTGGTTTTGATTTTTTGGTTGAATAAAGATTGCTTGTTTGCTCATGGCATAACAGGCCGATAGTAGGATACAAATTGACTATGTGGAGCTGGTACACAAAGAGTCAAACGCCGTATATACGCACAGAGAATTTTTTCAGAAACAACTTCGTTTGCAACCATGTACGTATTTGTTTGGGCTTCTAAAGATGCAGAATCTCACGCTTGCTTGAATGGAGAGCTTTTTTCGAAAGAATGGCAGCAATCATTTTGTCATTTCGCTCACATTACATTTTAATATTGCACTGCTATGAGCATGTGGGCATATTTATATTCAATCAAAGTATAAAGCATTGTTGAGCTAAAAAAAAAACATAAAAAAAAAAAAAAGGTGATCTTACACCAATTCTCCTTTTCCTTTTTCCTAATCTTTCTCCTTTCCAAACACATCAATGATCTTGCCATGCATGATCGCACTAATTCTTTCATAATGCCTCCATTATAACCCAGTCCTTCCTGTGCAATCGTTGCAAATTTAGAGGACAGGGTTCGTTCTTCCATTGTTCTCACTTCAATAAGCTCGCCCCTCTGGATTACTATAGGACCATTTTTCTGGACCTACAAATGGTTGGAAACCATTCGAATCCAGCCTGATGTGTCCGCATCAATATAACTTTCCAGCTTGTGCTTCCTTACTTCTTCAGTCAGATCATCAGACTTACGCAGACAATGTTTCAAGGTTTCAAGTCCGGTGTGACTGGCTCATGTGCGGCTATAACCATTGGACTTACAGCTTAAAGACATAATATGTTTGCAAGACCTAATGTATATGGAACACATCAAACATATTACCTAAAAAAGTTCACTGATACAAGTACGAAGCATTGGAATGGTATGATTGGAATTATGTAGGGTAGACTTATCAGTTGTATTGAGCAAGAGTATGAAGAAAAGAGAGGAATGCTGATAATTGTTGCCCATCCAGAACCATGTCAGTTACTCATGATTAAATTGGCGAGTTATTGACTTCACGTCGAAGTTAAGGGTAGTATGTTTAGTCTGTTTAATGCTGTGTAACAACTCCCTTAAACTCTAAAAATAGGCTATCACACGGGATATTTGTTTTGTTCAAATAAAGTACCCATCAACACACACATCTGGCCAAAAGTAATCATTGTTGCTAGCAGAAGACCGTTCTTTTCGGTTAGTCCTTCTCAATTACAAGAACTTTGCTAAGTAAACCATTTATACTTGAAGGGGCTTAATCAAAAAGAGCGACAAGGTCGACACTCTGGTTGCTAGACGGACGCTTTACATTTGGCCCTACCATAGCCGCCACTAAATATTTTGATCTTAGAAGCGCCTCTGGATGCATCCCTCAGCCCTAGTACGTGATAAGCATTGGCATATTCCTCTCTAGAACCCACCTATGTCTTTATACACTATTTGGTCTTCTTTCCAACAATATCGAAAAAGTGATGGGATTTGAAGATAGAAAGAAAAAAGTATCAAAAGTAGGGAGTGATGGTGTATAGGACTTCCAAGGAATAAATTGCAAGCTATTGATACCTATCGCAATTTTAAATTACAGACTAATAATTGGATCTTGGTTTCTACGTGTAAGTTACCCATCTATTCTACTCAGTAATACGGTATTTCATTAGAGTACCAAAACTTCTACAGATCTGTGGGGGCAACAGACCACCCAAGTTTTTGTGGGAGCGTAGAGCGAAAACGGTCAAGAACGCGTGACATAGAGGCTAATAATCTTCAGTGTCATGCTCTAGATGTGCCTCCGCAGGCCTATATAAATATGGGTAATGGGGATGATTTTGATACCTGACGTAAAAAGCTTGACGAGCACGGTCATGTTGCAGAGGTCATGTCCACTTACCAATGACCACCATCCCAAAGACACGCGCCAACTCGAAGAAAATTTTCCGAGATCCAACTGAACAACAAGCCCTTAGGCAGCCTTCTTGACCCCGATGGTAGAGAGGTAGCGCTGGCGACCGGATGGTGTGGCACGAACAAGAAAACCTTGATGCTGGCTACGAAGGTCAGGATCCATCTTTCCATGTTCTCTCATCGCTTGCGGGAGGAAAGGCGATGTCCCTTTTTTTTTTTGTAAAAAAAAAAACCCCCCATCGAACTCTCAGCTCAATAACTTAGTCACAGTTTTATCCTGCCACTTACGTCGCAACCATTTGTGTTGCTCTCTTAAATTTTGGTATTGACTACTCCTTATTATGGGCAAAATGACATTACCCCGCCGCTTGCACAGCGCACGTTCGCTGGTATTGTATGGAGAGCAGCATTCTAAACGCGACGTGCGGTTTTTTCCACGTCAGTTATATCGTCAATTACCTAATACTTTACGCTGCTGAACTTTTTGCCACCCCTTTGCTTTCTTCCTTTTTCCAGGCGCTATGGTTGCCTGGACGGATGGTGATATTGAGCTAGGCTATTAGAGATTGAGTACACGAAACGTATCTGCAATAGGAAGCGAAAGGTTATTTTAATTGGGATGTCCAGGCACATAAATAAAGAAGGGGCTCGCGTAAGGCTTCTCTGATCCGCTCTCATCCATTACTAAATATAAATCATATGGGACATCAACTTACAGCGACCAGGGAAGCTAGAGTCCATACATAAAGTTACTGCAGTCCTTGGCGCTCATTAGGTTTGCCCTTGATCCAATATACACCGTCCCGCTTCATTAAAGAGATCTTTCTCAGCTGTCCATAAGAAATCACCAAAGATGTGGTGGTGTCTGTTGGCGATAAGAGTGAAAGTTTTCATAGTTTATTAACGTTTTTTTTTTTTTTTTTGTTGATAATATTGTTGTCACTCTATCGATTTTTCTCATGCGAGCATGCCTTTGGTTGGTTTCTGTGTATCCACTCATATCTGTTTTCGCTAATGAATGTTCCTGGTTTCAAGGCACTGGGAGTTGATGAGATGTGGGCGTTGCTTCACAAGGATATCACACACTGTATGCAATAAAGGGGCGAAGCGGAAGGATATCCGAGGTCATGTAGAATTTATCATATTCCAAGGAGGCTCGTAAATATAGCGGAAGAAAAAGAGAAACACAGTTATAGTGGAGTGTTGCCACCATTTTAGATAATGCAATTTATTTTTTACCCGTGTAGGAAGCTAATAACTACTGTGGCTGCTAAATCAAGAGGTTGTCGAAAAGACTCGATATGCGTATATCACGTGATTATTATTTTAGACCCAAAAAAAAAAAAAAAAAAAAAAAAAAAACTTCCATTGGAATGTGCAATAATAAATATCCATGCTCTCAACCATTCCTCTTCCCCATTCACAACACATAGAACTGTCAGCCCTATCATGAGCAATTCGGTTAATCTTGTTTTCCCCACCCCTAATCTTGAAGAAGATTTGTAAAATGAAATGCCATTTGCGCCCCCATGTAGCTGTATTGCTTCGAATATTAAAAAAAAGCATAGCCTCCGCACCTTTTTTTTTTATCTTTTTCTCATGCCCCAACATTGCCGCACATAGAAGCATAAATTTACCTTTATCATGCATAGTCAAACCATTCATTGGTGATGCATTATTTCCTGTTTCCTCAGTTGATTAAAGCCATTATCTAACCACACACAATAAACGTTTAACAAAGAGAGCTTTGTCACACTTGGTCAAAAAAAGTCCTCGGATCCAATGCAAAGTCTATTCAGTCTTGACTTAAAGTGACATGTGAATAAAAAAAATATCAAAAAGAAAAGGAGAGAGGGAGGGAAAGACTAAGGCATTAAAAAAAAAAGATCTAGGAGAACCATGCTTAGCATAACATGTATGCAAGACAAAAAGTCAGGGCTAGACAAGGGTGAGACAAAGGGAAAGAAATAGGGAACGATGGTCAATGTTACCAAATCGCTTTCACATTGAGGAACAGACCTTTCTTTTGCCTGTGCTCATTGGATTGTGCACAATTAGACCTTCGTTCTGCGCATGTAGGAAATGGCCATGCACGCCACGTAAATATATCGATCGCTGTTCTTGTTGAAATGATATAAATACCCCTCACTTTATTTTGATCTTGCGATAGATAATTTTATTCTCCCCTCTCCCCAAATCATTACCCATATATCTATGACTTCTGGAGAAACTTCCACTGTTGCTAATGGCCAAGAGCCTTCCACCTCAACTATCACAGGCCATGCGCACCTACAAGGACACGGACACCAACACACAAAAGTCCATGGTGTCCTCCCCATCGATCAATATCTTGCTCAATATCCACTTCTGAGCAAGGTATTGAAACAGGACCAAAGGAGGAAGGCTGCTCCAGAGAAGCTATCGATTACCACTCGTCATCTGGATGAATTCACTGCTCCTCACGGTCCAGAGCGATCACAAGCTCGAACACAATCAATTCCTCTACCCACGCAAGCCGAGGGTCCTACTAAGCCTGGTGGAGGCATTTTGCCTATTCCCCATTCTATGCGCACTTCAATGTTCCAAAAGAAGAAAACAACACGTGATCAACCACTGAAGAAACCATTGTCGATCCGACCAACAGAGTTTATCAATTACATGATGGATGGGACAGCACAGTATGTACACTATCTGTTACACCCAAGTCAGATTCCGGGACGAGATCTGATCAGTAGGGTCTACGCGATGGGATTCCTGCCCGTTGCGCTTCTTGGCTTATTCATCGTCCAGATGGGTATTGGATTGTTGGTCATTCTTGTCAATCATACACGAATTGGGGCATTTTACTATAAAAAACTTTTTGATGATCAGATCGCACTTTTCGACGAAACAGGCAAGGAAAGAAGGAAAACGGAAATGTTGGGAGTTTTTTTTTTTTTTACTTAGGCTCCGATTATAATCATATGCTAATTTTCGCATCTGTTACTCAATTACTCAACCAGATTTTGTTGATCCAGACGGAAATGACGAAGCAGTGCGACAGTTGGCTGAGCAGACACCGAGGGACAAACCTTATTTTAGCTACCATATAGCCAACTTGCTATTGATCATGTCTAGCATGGTCTACCAACGGGACGATAAGCTCGTGGCTCAAGCATCAAAAATCCTGCTCAATGTTCGAAACCAGGAGGAACGTGATAGGGCTGCAGAGTTACTGTTGGAGAGTGAACGGGTCATCGATGAGAACTCGACCTGCGAATTCGGAATGCGCTTCTCAGGCATCAGTGAGCTCAAGACCTTGGGAGGACCATTCGCAGGTCTTTTCTATAACGATGAATCCATCGTCTTGGTCTTCAAAGGCACTTCTATTTTGGCCTTCAGTAAGTATAAAGGAGTCAAGTCTTTTTTCCTTTTTTAAAAATACTGTTTAAATAATTTATAATCATTGACTTTTTTTTTTTTTTTTTTTAAAGACGAATATCTCTTGGATATGACGCTCCAGCGTGTTGACGCGAGCGAATATTTATATGGCGAGGTCCACAAGGGCTTTTATGAGTCTCTTTTCCCTGATCCTGCCCCTTTGAACTGGTATGAGAGGATGACGCTCGATAAAACCCATCCATTCAATACGATAATGGAGACTATATTTGAAACTGCCAAAGTAGGCAAGGCGAAGACTGGCAAGCCCG
Organism: Lobosporangium transversale; assembly: GCF_002105155.1. Taxonomy (NCBI): domain Eukaryota; kingdom Fungi; phylum Mortierellomycota; class Mortierellomycetes; order Mortierellales; family Mortierellaceae; genus Lobosporangium; species Lobosporangium transversale. Next base: position 45,027 of record NW_019029003.1, on the reverse strand, counting down.
TCAACCTTTGGTTCGCGGGCCATTCACTAGGCGGATCCCTTGCGTCGATAGTGATGGGCCGTCTTCAAATGATCGTTCGTGATACTGATCCTCTGATTCAAGAGGAAAAAGAAGAAAGTACGACCACGGCTTCCCATCCTCATCCAAGTGGAACTAGGACGGTTTTGCAAGAGATGTTGGCCAGATTTAGTAGCGATCCAGATCTGTTAGTCCTGCGTGATTGTTATAGTGTGGCGGCACCGAATATTGGGGATTCAACATTTGCTGAAGAATTTGGACGTAACGAGCTTCGTTATTGTCAAGGAAGTCCCTATAAGCCGGCATACTGGCGTATTGTCGCAGATAAAGATATTGGTAAGCCATAAGATGAAAAAATACATGTGTATACACTGTTCTCAGAAGCTGCAGGGACGACTCAAAAGTATTAACTCTTATATGTCAATAGTGCCATGGTGTCCCCCGAGTCTCAACTTGGACCCAAATGAACCCTGTCGCAAATTAAAACCATCCCATAAGCGCTCGAAGGGAAAAGAGGGTACATGGCTTGAAGCTGAAAAAGAGGAGGATCGTCAGGCGAAGGCCGAAAATAGGACAGAGCCCAAACATATGCATTCTTTGTTGGATTACCAAAATATAGGACAGCATATCGTTATTTGTCATGCAACTCACAAACCTCCCACAATCAAGCCTTCATTGTATGATCCTGATTTTACTGATGGAGTCTTGAGATCAAGAGAAGAGGTGCAGAAGCTCCTTGGAAGGCTGGCTCAGATTGCAAATGCATGGAAGGTACAGGCTCTTTCACAAGTGGAGGCGGAGGATGGTGGTAGTAGCAGTTCTGACGACAGTAGCAGTTCGATTCAGGGCGATGATAGCTCCTCTGGTGCTATCGCCACGCCCCCTACATCCTCCTCTACTTCTTTCTCTTCTACTACATTGGTAGGATCCGATGACTATGGAAAGTTGAAACTATCACGCGCTCAACAACTTGAAGAAGACATCGCTAGAGCTCAAGAGCTATATGCCATCGATGAAGTGAGCCGCCTTCGTCAACCGGGTTATTTGGAAAGCATCCTTCTAAAAATCCCAAGTTTGCTTTCCCATGCACCCGCTGCTTATCAACGTAACCTTGTCCAGGCTCGGTTCTACTTCAAGAGCTTCCCAGGAGCTGCATTTGAGGAGCGAATGGAAAAATGGTTTGAAGGAGACAAGTTTGAAATCCAGGCAGACTTGGATGTGAGTACGGATGTAGATGTAGATGTTCGGGCTGGTGTGAAGCTAAGCAATGAGGAGTGAAAACCTGTTGAGAAAGTGAAAAAAAAAAAAAAAAAAAAAATAAGGATATCACATATATTTGCCATACCGATAACAAAAAATATTTGGAAATAAAGATGAATACGTTTTTAAGGCACACGTTCTTTTCTTTGATTTCTTTTTTTATTGAATGTGTCAATGATGTTCGTAATAATACAATGATGACATGATATACTTGTACAATTGTCATGAGAAAAAAAAGTCGTTAAAAGTCATTAAAAAAAGGTCATTAAAAGGAGTCATTAAAAAGGTCATTACTTTTTTTTTTTTTTTTTTTTTTTTTTTCACTTCTTCATCAAGAAGCTAAATATCGAAAAAGCAGAGCATAACTTCCGCTCCTTTTTGATTTTCTCAGGCTTGATTTCATCAACTTTGTCATTTTCAAAGCTCTTCTTCGTCTTGTTCTTCCTCTTGTTCTGCAAAGCTTTGATGAACGTGGTCGAGCCGTTGTGATTCTTCGTCTGGCTAAGGTCAATATCCTCAACCACTGGATCCTTCAAGCCATAGCCTAATCTATAGCGGCTTACATCTGTCTCAGTACTGCTCCTGTCGTTCGACTCGTATGAGGATCGAGTCATAGGATGATCGTAATGATCAACTCCTTTCATATATAACGCTGACGGCAAGGTAGTGGCGACAACAGTGGGAGCGACTCCATGACCTCTCGTGGTATCATCCGAGCATCGGCGCTTCTCCAGTTCAAGACATCCTCCAAAAGTCAATGGAGAATAAGGAGACTTAATACTGGTCGAACGTGAGAGTGACGATGAGCTTTGGGGTGAGTTCAATGTAGAAAGCGAAGGTAACGAATTAGAGGCCAGTGATGAAGGTGTAGCAACGGAAATAGAAACAGGTGGGACGGGAGGCATGTCCTTGAATCGTGCTGGAGCTACACCTCGAGAACGGACAGGGGCTGAAGATAAGAATGCAGCGCGTTCAGCAGTGGAGGGCCGACGCTCTCGTGTTGATGGAATCTGTGCAAGTAAAAGAGGCTTGTCACAGCTTGGAGAAGTAGAGGGTGATGGTGGTGATGGTGACGACCTAGGAGAAGCATTATTGCCGCTGCGCGTCATCGATCGATGATCTAAACTTCCAGAAAAGCTGACAGAGCTGCTCACGCTGCTGCACCGACTTAATGAACGTGGTGAGGAAGTGGATGAGGACGAGTAAACGGACGAGCTTGATGTAGAAGGCGAACGTTTGAGATAAACTGGACCCGGTGCGGGGATTGGAGAAAGGGCCGAGGCAGGGCTGGTGGGCCTGGACGATAACGATGGACGTGGGGAAAGAGAAGATGAAGGAGCTTGTGTTACAGTGGAAATGGAGAGGGAGGGTGCAGACAAAGGAATCCAGATGGGATCTGTAGAGCCAGAACCAGAGTTGGGGCTACATAGCGTTTTAGAGCTGCTCTGATAGGTGGGAATGGATGGAATCACATCAACAGGCACAGGTGCCGATCGCTGTTCCTTTTCCTGTGGTGATGATGGCGATGGCAATGAGGTTGTCGCTGTGATGGTGGGAGTAGTGGAGGTGGCAGTGTTAGCTTTAGCCTCTGCTAATTTTATAGCTGCAACTCCCGCTTTAATGGATTCCATGGACGCTGGGCTATGCATGACAGCCAGCGACGTTGAGACAATTTTCGGTGATGAATCTTTAGAAAAAGTAGTCCTGACTGGAGTGAGTGAAGCGGAAGAAGAAGAAGCGGAAGGAGGGAATCGAGGGGATGTTGGCGATGGGAAAGAGTCGCTAAAAATGGAAGGTGAAGTTGGGGAAGGGGGCAAGGCATTGAATAATGGTGGTTGCTGATCGGACTCCTGATATCCAAAGGTATATCGAACACATTGCCTTCCCTCTTCAGGAGATTGAAGAAGTTGTAGTTGCTTCTGTGAAGGTTGTCGTGGGGAAAGCATAACGGAAGATGTGGTGGACATTTTTTTTCTTTGCTTGTGAATCGTAATTGTCGTTAAGTGAAAGGGAGAGTGTGAAGAAGAAAAAATTTACAAATGCAAGGGCGGGAATGAAATATGTTACGTGAGAAATGCGCGTTAGGAATGTCAACAGCAAAAGGACATTAAAACTGTGAATGTACTCAAGTCAAAGGCATAAAAGTTTTGAAAAAGGAAAAAAAAAAAACAAAACAAAAATAAAAAAAAAAAAAAAAAAAAAAAAAAAAGTAAAAAAAATGGAGGGAAGAGCATCTCTTTTTATTTGAAATGTGGGTCAGGGGAAGTTCCAAATGATTGGGCAACGTTTATTAAGTCAACTGCAACTGACTTTGCTAATGTTAATTAATTTTGTTATTTATTTATATGTTTGTAAATTATATGACTGACCCCTCTTTTTTAGAGTGATGATCAAAGAGATTCAGGCGCACGGTAGAATACCAGAAGCAGACCATGAATAGAGAGCAAGAGCAAAGACATAGGCCATGAACAGGTACAGGGAAAAGAACAAGGACAGGAGTTGGAGTTGGAGCGGAAGGAGAGGAGAGGAGAGGAGAAAAAGGGTGGGGGCTCTTTTCCTATAGTCCGTTCTCTATCCTCTAGTATGGATAGTATCCAAGTCAACTATTCAACCATTCATTTATTCACCCTTACTGCAACAATATGTACATTGTCTATTGCGTTTCCTTCTCATACTAACCTGAGCAACCGTCCGTCGTGGTATTTCTAACCTTTGGCTGTAGTCAATCAGCCCGATCAAGGCAGGCTTGCTTTGACTCCTTCTTTTCTTTATTCCTTGTCCTTTATCCTTGTCTGTACCATGCACAAATCCTACATCTTTTTTAGGCAGTAATTAGTTCTGAGCAAACACGAGCCACATCAATAGAATTAAAAAAAAAAAAAAAAAAAAAAAAAATTCTACAATTGCCCCTTTCAACAGTTTTTTTTTTTTTTTGTCTGTTGGCATGGCCTGTTCTTGGCTCAAAAGTCGGTCTCGGCCCATTTTTCCTCGGGATCTAAAATAGACCGCCAAAAAATACAACAGCGTACACCGTTTATTCATAGCAATTTTTGGCTTACTAAATATGCCAAAAGCTACTCTATACTTCTTACTTTCTTTCTAGCCTTGCATCGATCAATCGATCTTCATTTGACCTTTTTTTTTTTTTTTTTTTTTGCTTCTCTTCACCCACATCTCACTCACACTTCATGTTTGCATTGATTTTATGAAAAAAAAAGATGCATGTGCATATTTGTTTTGCACAGGTGTTGTCCGTGCTGTGACCAAACAAAAGAAGAAAAAAAAAATTGTTTCAGGGACAGGGGAATTGGGAGCAGATTGTCAAGCGACGATTTTTAGTCGTCAACCTGGGGATCAGAAAAAAAAAAAAAAAAAAAAAAAAAAAAAAGATGAACAGTAATCTAAGTAAGCTATCCTCTACAAATCAAATTAAATAGATTTATTTTATTTTTAAATTGCAATGAATCCAATGAATAAAGAACTCAACGACTAGCAAACTTCAATAAACACCACGAGACATTTATAATTTATGAGGAATAAAATATAGAAAGACGGCGCGGAATGGACAGAAAAGGGGAAGGGGGCACCGAAAGGAAATGTTGGAAATATAGGAAATGATTAACATGGACTGATTACGCGGGACACCATTCAATACTCTATTCAAAAATAGCAATATAAAGAAAAAAGAAAAATGCGCTAGGAGACTTTTGAATTATAACATCAGCAAGCATAAAATAGTTCTTTGGAAATCGGAATAAAAAAAAAAAAAAAAAAAAAAAAAAAAACTGCTTTTCAGTTCTCATTTCATTCTAATATATACCAAGTAACAATAAAAGCACAATTACGGAGAAATATGGACTTTATTTTTATTACCTTCGTTCATTTGTGGGAGTGAGAATGAACAGAGAAAAAAAAAAAAAAAGCCAGCCCTCTCTTCCTATTTTCTTGAATATATTTCAACTGAACATGAAAGGCTTTATGAATGAGAACAAAAGATGAGAGGACTAACACCTTCAAACATAGATGGCTATGGCTCTCAGTCAATATCGATGCTGCGTTTTTCTATTACATTTCCAAAGAGTTGGGCTTAGCTAAAGGTGTAAGATAATCATCGATCACTCATTAAATCTTTTATTATTTATTATTTATTATTTCTATTTTTTTTTTTTTTTTTTCATCTGACCGCTACAATTCGTGTAGGCCGCGGAGAGAATGAAGGAAAAATGTAAAAGTGTGAAAGTGAATAATTGTTCTTCGTTCTTTTTCCCAGAAATCATTCCTTGCCTCATGAATATAGTTCAAAGACTCTAATTATTAAAGTAAAAAAGAACAATGACAAAACATACTTTGCCAGAGCTCAGCCTTTTTCACATTCAAAAAATAAACTCCAAACGAATAAGGCCCTGGCCTCCCCCCCCCCCCCTGACTTGCGTGTGTAAGCATAAGCAAGAAAAGAAATTGTGCCTTAAATGGACTAGTCACTTTCTCTAATGTATCTTTAACGGATGTTTTTTACTCCATGAAATATCAATCATCCGAGAGTGAACATGACATGCCAAGTCTGTTATTTGTAGCAACCGCCTTGTGTGTTGTGATCGAGGAAAAATGCGAATATTCAGCCGTGCATCCGCCACGGCTCTCATGTTTTGTTTGTTCATAACAGTCAAAGGATTGTATCGGTGGTTACAACTGAGAATAATGGTTATTTTTATCTCTTGAGAATGTGGCGGCAGATCGTTTCTTTGTTCCTCCGCGGGAGAGAATTTACAATGATGTGTCCGTGTGCATATGATGCTGCATGTAAGCAATGGAGATTAGAAATTGATGGTTGAATGGACCAGTTTGGTCCATCGTTGGCTCAATTGTGGGCCATTGAATGGACGTGCCTGCTGGTTTAATCATCAAACAACCACTGTTTGTATGACAAATCATGTTAACGGTCAACGGTCAACCTTGCCTCAAAGCTACATTACATTGCATGTTGCACAGTGCTACACATTACACACACACACACATATATATATATATATACATACAAAAGTTGCCACTAATGCATCATTTATTACTTTATATTTTCAATAATAATCTGACGGTCTCAAGCACCCTACAAATTGTACAAAGGTAAATATCAACTGACTTTTCAACCCCAACTAAACCGGATCAAGTTTATCACTATCACTACAATAACAGCAATAGCAACAACAACATTAATAGATACATCTAGCATACGCGCCCAATTGTGAAACTACACTTTGATTCAATGTTTCTTTGCAGGAACCGTCTTCTTCCCCAATTAGGATCAGAAGCGCCCAATTTAATTAAGCCCAGTACAGTGGCATTCATGCTCGATGACCGAATCTGCGTCATCTAGCTTTCAAGCCAAAAAGGAAAAAAATAAAAATAAAAAGTTGACCACAACAGCTCAAAATTGATGCTGCGCAAACTTGCCTTCTGATCCGTAACTTAATACGTTCTTTAATACTTCTAGTACTCAACCTGTGCTTCATTATCACTACCTGTCCAGCTATCGTGCTTGATCGATTGATCATGGCTTTCTTTTTTTTTTTTTTTTTTTTTTTTTTTTTTGGGGGGGGGAGGGGAACAGGGTATTGAGTTCTTCCGTTGTAGCCCCTCGATGACATGCGCACAACTGTTTGTCTCCAGTCACTTTAATTACAGATTACAGAGCAAAAGCGGCCAAATGTCACGTGGATATTTTTTCTTGATCCTCGCCTCGTGTTCAAAAAGGCTGTGGATTAAAGGACGAAATTTGTTACAAACTCATAGCCTAGAGATATGAATCATTTCTATACTTCTGATCCAAAGGAAATGTCTGATTCTGAATACGCTCTCAAAGGCATTACGGGATACCTGTATCCTGAAAAGTTCGCGGATACCATTACTATAAACCACGACGACCTCTTATATCATGAGTCTTCTTCCGCTCCTTCATCAAACGAATATGATTACAAGGGCATTGCTGGCTATATCTATCGGAATCCGCTTAGAGAAGCAACTCCTTTGCTTCGTTGGTGGCCAAATGAAAATGTTGTTCACTTTTATTGCACTGATCCAAGGGATGAAATTGCTCCAATAAGTGGATACGTATTTGAAGGAATCGCTGGTTATTTACTCTTTAATCCAGTTGAGGTGACAATACAATTATTTCCTAAAACTAATATCATATTAACACCAAGATTGCATTCTCTAATTAATGCTTTTTTTTTTTTTTTTTTTTTTTTTTTTTTTAAGTAAAGAGTCGATTTGGTTACATTTAAGACAAGGAGGATGAGAAAGAGAGAGTGATTGACAATACAAATAAATTCAGCCAGCTAAAGGTCGAATTGCTAGGTGGATAATTATCAAGCATCTAAAAGAAGTAATGGCAATGTAAAGCAAAGTTGGATGTTTTTATTCTACATGCTACTGGCGGTTTAATAACCTCGCGCCTAGTCTTCCACTGCATACTTGAAGATGGGAAGGAACCCGGGCACCATAATGCAAGAAAGCACTGGCAGATCTATATATTCTTCATAGTGCGGTCAAATCATGTCAATGAATAAGCAAACTTTCTCTGATTGCTCATTCACTTGATCTTGCTCTTTGCGCATTTGACATGCTAACTGATACTGGACATCTAATTTCTTTGGTTCTTTCTTCATAATCTTGAAAGATTGACTAGTTCCTTTTGAGGAGTCAGCACAAAATACTTCAATCAGAACATAACCTCATGGAAAGAACTTTCCTTATTTCAAATCCAAGGATAGAAGACTAGAGGGGAGCCTTCAGTGGCAATCTGGAAAATAAGATGCGTGCGCTTGAGCGTAGGTTGTTTTTATTATTATTGCTCGTTGGTTAGGTAGGAGTTGTACACCATTAGATCGAGTCGGCGGATTTAATTCGCACTTGGAAGTGCTTTCCGGATCATTTGATCCGGCGATAGACCGAGCCCGTCCATCCATCATATTCTTCTCAAAACAAGCTTACTCTGGTAGGTTGTAGGTAAATTCTTCATCTTTTTTTTTTTTTTTTTTTTTTTTTTTTGAATTGCTTTAATTACACTAGTGAATATGAATATAATGCAGAGAGCAAGGTGCCCTTGAAATAAATAAAATAAGAGATGAGGAACGTGTATTGGCAAATTGTAGAAGAAAGCCTGATATTTATATGGGTCCTCTCCTCGAACCTCCTCGTCGGTTGGAGAGAGGGAAAAGAAAAAAAGAAAAAAAAAAAAAAAAAAAGAAAAAAAAAGAGAAAGAAAGAAAATGACGTTATTGATTTATACCCCAGTGCTGTAGGGTTGGCGCTGATGGTATTGTGGTTGCTGTTGAATTTTCTGTTGTTGCTGCTGCTGTTGCTGGTATAGTTCTTCTTGCTTGAGTTGCTGCCTATGGTGCTGGGCCTGATATGAGGTGGCTGAATGGTTGTCAGTGCTTCCATTGTTACCATTGGTGTTGTTATTGTTGTCACCGTTTTGTTGGCCCCTGCTCTGGTCTTCATTAGCACGTTCCTTTTCCTGCATAGCGGCAATTTCAGCTGCTGTAAGGAACCGTCCTCCAGGACCACGTGGGCGTCTCATGGCATGGTTATGACGGGACAAATGGAGGAACTTTTTGTTATAAAAAATAAAAAAAAATCAGGTTAAGGTAATTGAAATTTCATTTTTGCAAAAAATGTTCAGTAGGGAACCACCATTAATCTCTGTGGAGATATTTTAATACCTTGCGGCCACGCTGTTGCAATCGGTTCTCGGCCTCGAGACTAGCTCGAGCGGCTCTTCGTTTCAGGATACGATGATACTAAAAAAAAAAAGAAGAAAGTATTAGTATATTTTCCAAGTATATATCGCCATGATATCGAAAAAGTAAAATATTAAGAGAAAAAAAAAAAGAAAAAGAGGAAACAAAAGGAACAGGGCAATGAGAGAAGAGATAGAAGAAAAGAAGAGGAGGATATTGAGTATATTTGTCCCTATGCCTATTCTTTTTGCCACTCGTGTCCACATTCTACCATGACCCTATCCTTTTTGTCTGCTCTAATGAAAGTGAAGGAAAACCAACGATGATAGGCTGGACCATGCAAGCCAATCATTTCGCTGTAGTTTTCGGTCGCGTCCTTTGAGGACAAAGCAGGACCAAACAAAAAAAAAAAAAAAAAAAAAAAAAAAAAAAATGCTAGGAAAAAAAAAACCAGAAAGCGCGAGAAAAAAGAACACCCTCATATAATACTTGGAAACAACATAGTCAAAAAGGAAGGTATCTGAGAATGTTTTTCCGCCAGACCGGCCAGGAAGAGCCTTTGTTCGCTGGAAACAATGTGCGTTTCAATCAAAATGAATGGAGACATGGAATGCAACGAAATCACCGTTGTAATAAAAAAAAAGACTTTTACCTGCTTTGCATTGACATAGAGTGGTTCCTCTGGCTCTTCGACTCGAGGAGGAGCTACTTGACTGAGAACATATCCTGGAGGCATCATATGCTATGAGAGCCAAATAAAACAGGTTTCTCCTTGAGTACATCAATGAAGTGCATGTGTTGTGATTTGAATTTACTTGACAAATCGCTTACAGGATCGACAACTAGAACACCACCCATGGCTCCAGCATATTGAGCAGGCATGTGTTCAAAGTGATGAGAAGCGCCTCCATCGGAGGGTTGAGGAGATGAAGACGATGCGGGTGGGGCAGGGGAAGGAGAGGGTTGGTCCCGTGCACGGGGTGACGATGGCCCTGTTGCCTGAGTCATTGTCCCTTCTTATTTTATAGAAGTATAAACAAATAGATTGTCTGCTTGACTTGAGTGGTAGTGATGGCAATGAAGAGCAAGGGCAGCAAGGACAAAATAAAAGTCGATCAACTGATGGCGATAGTTGCTTAAAAAAAGAAAAAGAAAACAAAGTATATTTGCGGTAGTGCAGTACAGAAGGAAAGGTGAGGAAGAAAATGTCATGAGAAAAATCTTTTTTTTTTTTTCCTTTTTTCTTTGATAGGGATCAATCTCCTACTTGCTCATGGATGGCGTGGGTTTGAAGCAACTCTCACCATCATCATCATCAGCATCATCACCCCGCTCCCATCAACAGATGTTTGCATAACTGTTGTCCGTAATCTTTAGCCTATAGTCTATAGTTTGCTCATTGAGTCAAGGTGCAAGAACCTTGCCATTCATCTGAATCTGAATCCTTGGTCAAGTCGAAAGGAGCCAGAATCTTGGTGAAACAACTCTTCGGTTCTTTAGACATTTTCAAACAAGGCATATCAGACAAAGCCAAAAAGAGAAAAAAGACCTGCACACATGGCTTTCCGTTTCAGCGAGAACTTTAAAAAATTGACACAAAAGAGAGAGCTGATTTGCTGCGCTGGACGTTGTAGTCGAGGCGCACATTCTGCAGACAACCTTTAAAAAGAGACGCAAGTCGCTATGAAATAAGGATGTGTGATGCAATCAAGACTACGCTGTAATCATTGTAGGCACGAGAGAGACAGGCATGTCTTGTTTGTCTCCACCGTTTGATCAGTACTTCAGAGTTTGGGGATATAGTCCTCCATCAGGACAATCATGATATCTCTGAGCAGGAACAAGCTGTACAGTACAGTATGCTGCATCAAATGACTCAACAAATTGCCATTTCATTTATCAGACGATTGCCAACCCAGCATGGGCAACGCAAAAGGATTTAGGACACACATTGCGGGGGCACAACTATTCCTCGTCATTGCGCTTTATATTAAAACCATCATTAACGGTCTGTGGTTCCCGACCACATGAGGAAATGCAATAAAGAATGATAGTTCCAGGATACTTTGGTAAATCAATTAACTGTAGTATATAGCAATTTAGCTGCACATGAATATGTTATATGTGTAAATATATATATATAAATATACATATAAATATACTTTTATATATTTACGATGTTCCCACTCCTGTTATTGTTGGTTGCTCATATCCAGCATCCAGCCACCTGGTGAAATAACCGAATTTGAATGTTTAGTTTGAAATGTTGAAATACAACCACAATTCTTCCACATTTCATGTGAGGAAAGGGTTCTTGCATGAATAATCTTTTTTATCTACTCCGAGCACAAAGTAGTTCCCACCATAACTACTTGTAAACATGGGAAACGAGGCTCGGATCTAGCTCCCAGGTAACAATGATGAAAAAGTCTACTAAGAAAAACGTGAATATGCAAAATCCCAAGTTTGCTAATAAAAAAAAAAAAAAAAAAAAAAAAAACTGCTTAAATGCGTTATAGATGGTAATCCTTCTCATTTTTCGAACTGAGGTGTCTTTCGCAATAAATGAACCAATTTGGGAGAAATGCGCGCTAATGCGTAGGATATCCCGGCGCGTGACAAGGTCCAGCTCTAGAAAGTGTATCTTTTGGAATAAGAGTGGAAGGGCATTGGTGCAGGGTACGAGTGGAATCAAATATCCACACCCCGGGTCACCATTTCATCTTTCCCCCCCCTTTTTTTTTTTTTTCTCCTTTCTTTTCCTTATCACTTTCAGCATCCTTTCATTTGACTTTTTATTTTTTATTTTTTTGGCTTAGGGAAGCAGGATTGATCCATCGATTTTTCCCCATGCAAACCTAATAAGTTTTTATATTTATTTCGTTGCACAAAAGAAATTGTACTCTTGTACGATTGAGATACAGGGAGAGAGTGAGGCGAAGATGACAAAAAATATTGCGCTTGTACATCTACAGTATAGACTACACATTCTGTGGGGGTAATGTCAGCGATGTTAAAGCATGACATGACAAGACAAGACAGCGATCGAGCACTCGAAGGTAAACAAGATGGACTTTTTTGTTTATTTTATATTTCGATGAAAGCCCATTGTCCCGTGTTGCCCTTGCTTATTGTTTGTTTCTTTGTTTTTTTAGACTTAGTCTTCACATTTAAACAAAAGTATAGAAAAATACACATTCGGTACACAGCCCAAAGGAACAAAGAAAAGGAATAAAATAACGTTGGTTCTTTCTGGCTTTCAAGCTTTCTGCCTCGGAGTAAAAAAAAAAGGCGTAGCAATCATTTTGGATAAAATATAGATTCATTATTCATTTATTTATTACCGCATGGATTGTGATTGCAATAAATAAACGTTTAATTGAATCAAATTGTCAGTCCAAGTTTCCTTTACTTCCATTGATTCTTGGAGTAGAGTGTACAGAGAGAGACCAGTTGCTGTACACTTTCCATGATAATGCAGACGGTATAATTTTATGCTGAGCTGAGAATCAAAGCGAATTTATCCAAAATAGAGCCAAAGAATTAAAATCCAATCCGATTCATTCCCAGAATGAAAAAGCAATGTGAATTCATTCAGCTGAGAATCCGCAACTACAAAACTATCTCTGCATGATCAATATAGCCGGGGGGGGGGAAATATCCTGGTCCCTTCCTGCATCCCTGTCCTTGTTGTAGTCCTGTCTTCAGCTGCAAAATGAATAAATGAAGACCTGCGTGCATTTATGCATGCGTCCTGCCTATTAACAGCTGAAAGAAAAAAAAGAAAAAAAAAAAAAAAAAGTCAAAGAGAGTCATTGTTCATGCTGTATTTTTAAAATGGCAGAGCAATGGAGATTTGTATTTGTATATTTCTGGATCTTAAGAATGAACAATACATATTCCCATGCGAACAAGGCAAACCATGACAAAAAGGCCCAGGCGGGAAAACACATGTCTTTTCTTCCTTCTTTAACTCCTTCTTTAACTCCTTTTTTTTTTTCTTCCCCTTTTTCTTCACATTGGAAATAAAAAACAGCATCGAAACCATTACCCAATCATCGCATGGCTTGCTGAGACCTTTTTTACGCTGCTACAACGGTCAAACCACACACTTCAACCATTGTCCTGATCCCCTATTTCTGACAGTCCATTCGTCCCACACTCTCTCTTCTCTTTCTTTTGTATTTTTTTTTTTTTTTTTTTTTTTTTTTTGGCTTCCCTGTCCAATGGAAACACCCATTGTCTCATTTCACTTCTTACTTCTCACTTACACTTGCTGATCTCTTTGTACCATCACTTTTTTTTTTTTTTTTCTTTTTTTTTTTTGCATTACAGATCTCATCAATCCTTGTCATTTTTATTACATGTACAAATTTACTTGTGTGAATACCATTGTACTTTTAAGCATAATATAAACCCTACCACCTTACCTGCACATATACCATCTTCAGCATTGGCCATCCAAACACATAAACTTTTTTTCTTTTTTTTTTAAACTCATGGCTGCCGTGTCAGAATTCTCGAGCATGGTGTCAAGACATGTCTCGCAGAGATTCCAATCACCGATCGCACCTCTCACGGAGGCTAACTTGTACAGACATACCATCACAGTAAGTCATGCGAACCAGCTCAACTCAATGGACTATAAAACAAAAATAAAAAAAAAAAATAAAGAAATGAGATGGCCTTTCTTTTCCCTTTTTTTTTTTTTTTTTTTTTTTTTTTATGGAAGACGATCGTCTCTTTGTTGTGGACTGACCATGTGCTATAGTACGACCTTGTTTGATTTGTGGATTTTTTTTTGCATGATTGTTTGCATTTTTGGCATTGTCTCCACCTTTTTTTATCTTTCTTTTCCATTGCCACGACATGCATGGGCAAAAAAAAAAAAAAAAAAAAAAAAAAAGACACGGTTGGCCAAGGCTGGCATAGTCTATCTTTTATGTCATTTCTCATTATCGTTCATGTCAATATCATGTGTCACACATTGTCCCTGTGTCTCCATTTTTAATTTGGCTGAGTGTGGTAACAGTAATAAAAAGCAAGGGACAAACATGAAAGGGGAGGAAGATGGGAGAAAACAGATCAAGTCGCACTGGTCGCCTAATTTAAAAAAGAAATGAATGTCATTTGGCCTATTTTACATGCTCTGCAAAACAAATCGATGGGGCGTGGGATGTGCAGGTCCCTCCGCTGTTCCTTTAGGACCTCATCACGTTGATGTAAAGATTCCTGAACCAGTGCTCTGGTTATTATGTATTTAATCGTATAAAAGAACCAAACAAGCGCAAGGGTCTCCAATTCGCGCATCATTAGACTTTGTGATCATATTCTTATCATTAACCTATTATTTTTTCCTTTTCCCCCGTCCATTGCCTTGTTTCTTTTTATTCCCCCCCCTCCCTTCCCCTCTTCCCGTCCTAATCAGCAGATTCCACAGTCGAGGGACGCAAAGTTAAAGCATATCGTCGCCTATGTTGAGATGCAACGAGGACTCATTGCCGGGGAAGAAGAAGTGTACCGCAGCGTAGCCGAGAAAGGTTGGCGTAGCTCGATCAGTGACAACAACAACAATAGATCTGACCTCGCCCTTGAGTTACACAGCTCTCAAGTTTCCTCTCCACATGTCCGTCAACACCCATATCGACAATTCGAACCTGCCACACAACCACATTATCAACAACAACAACAACAAGAACGACAAGTAACACAATCAAAACAAGACAGCTTTGAAGAATACCAAACTCGCTCCCCAAATTACCGTCCTCAACAAAGAACCCCTCCAAAGTCATCTGTACTATACCAGCATCATCTTCCTTCATCACGGCGTCAATCTAATTGTATCCCTGATGGCCTTGATCCCAGCATGGCCTTACCAAGGGCACTCCCTCGAAGTATGACCCATCATGATCAAACGCTCTATCGCGACTCCATTTTTTCAGGTATGGGTCATGAAAATGATTGGCAACAATTGGAGGAGCTAGATCCAGACAGTTTAGCAGGTATCCACCTCTATGGAGATACCACTGATCTTCAGCACCTCCGGCGGAATCCTTCCTCCCCAATATCTCCATCTTTACCTGTCAACAAATATCCTACCTATGAATATATGCCCGTCATCCAGAACACTGAGTGGCATCAAGAACGCCATCTTTCAAAAGTACAACAACAAAGAACCTTTCGACAACTGCAGTATCCTGATAATGACAGTGACGATGCTGAGGAAGATGAATTTAAAGCCGAACTCATAGCGCGACATCGTTATCAGCAATTGACGCCTGCTCAACAGTATCAGCAACAATATCAGCTTTTACAACAACAACGACAACTAGTATCACCACCCCCTACATTTGTTGAGAAAGAAAAGAAATCCACTCGATTCTCTTCCAGATTTTCGTTCCTGACTCGTCGTCAAGGCCATCAGAGACACGATAGTATGCCTGTTGTAGGCAAACAAGCCAAATCATCAGAACCTAATCGACCGGGCCATACTAGGTTCAACTCCTTGAATGTTCGTTCTGGAAACCGAGGAACACCTATCTTTGATATTCTGGAGGAACAAGAGGCACTACGTGGGCGTGAATATGCACGTACTGACACGCCTGCGAGTAAACCTAGGAGCAGCATCAAAGGTAATAGTCGCATGAAACAGATTCTGAAAGGCGTGTTCGGTATCTCCAAGAAGAAGGATATGCCCTCGCCCGAGTCGCCTTTCCGCGATATCTCTTTACCATCAACGCACATCCGCTCTGCCCTCACACCATCTCCCATGCAATATAATCAGCATTTTCAGCAACAACAAATGTATGCTGACCCAATTATCCATAATCAATACCATTATTCCGCTGCGGTGATTCAGCGGAAAGGATTGGTCACACCTGTCTCTAGATCAGGTACTGCACAATCTAACGATAACAAGGACAACGACAACAGCAATAGCAATAGTAACAACAATAAAAACAGTGGTGGACGAAACCCACGTGAAAGCCTTGTAGACCCCATTCAGCCACAACAGTTGGGATTCCGCAAGATGACACTTCAAGATGATAAGGATGATGACGATTATTTTGGCCAAGACCCAATGTTTTCGCCCTTCGGACAAACGTCATTAACGCCACCTCCTGCCTCATCTGTTCTCCGGCACTCCACATCTACAAACCGGATATTCAACAACAGCTATAACAACAACACCATCAATTATCATGGCAGTAACGCCAATTCTAAAATTGCCTCTGCGTTTGTTGCCCCAGTTCCTGCTGCTGCCGTCATCGATGATGATGATGATGATGATGATATTGATGGAGACTTTGAACCGCTTTTAGTGTCTTCATCAGTAACAGTAACTGAACAGCCATTGGGCAATGACGTAGTCGGTAGCCGCCACAGGGCTAGACGATCTTCTCAGTTAATGCCTATCCCGAAGGATTTAGTAGATAGCGGTTGCGACTCCATGGGTGGTAACGAGCCCTATGCAACAGCATCCAATGCAACGACGCTAAATCATAATAGTAACATTAATAACAACAACAACCAGAGCCAATTCTATGGCAGCCATCAGCAAAGCTTGAGCCAAAGTCTGCTCCAGCTCTCGTCCCAGTCGCCGTCTCAATGGCAGTCGCAGATGTTGCAACAGCAACAGCAGCAGCAGTCACTGGGTTCGCCAGCCGGATACGATTGTGCTCTGTCCGTATCGACCTATGACAATGGCCCGACTATCGTGTCCATTGCTGAAGTCCAGAAAGTGGATCTTGAGGGTCTTCGACAAAGCCATCATCATCATTTACCTCCTTCCCATTCGCATCATCTGAGCATGGTTACCATGGAAGCCCCATTGGTTTAAAAAAAAAAATAGATAATCAATTTTGTTTATTTTTTGTGTCTATAATAATAAAAGAACTATCACAACAATTAGCCTTAACAAAGAAAGTACTGTTATTGCAGGTTTAAAAGGTAGAACGTTCAAATATGGTGGTAATTCATGGTCATTTCTTCATAAACATATAGACAAAACTATCAATGAACTTAAAATAGTATGTCTGGAAGAATCTTGCGCGCGCCTTCATTTGTCTCTTGATTTGCTTGAGCTGGTTGACATCTGCAACAATGATCTCAAAAAAAGACAACAAACATCAAGAGAGGAGGACACGAGCGTTATTTCGCAAGAGCTTCCCTTCGCTGGATTGATGGTCACGAGTAGAAAGTCCGGACTTAACCAAAGAACACCAATCTCGAGTTTAAAACAGAACCGAACTCGGTTGACTTGATCTTCCTCTCAGGCTTCATATTTTTTTTTTTCTTTCTTTACTTTGTAAAGCAATATCTCCAAAAAAAAAAAAAAAAAAAAAAAAAAGTTTCTAGAAATAGGTTAATAAAGAGGAGAATGACAGTTATATATTATGCATTGGGATGAAAAGTAAAAAAGTTTAAGGAGCAAGAGAGGAAGTGCAAAGAGCAATACTCCGAGCAACTAGAAGGAAAAAAAATAGAAACAAAAAACTAATGAAAGGGGGGAAAAAGCCTTGAGAACAAAAGACAGGGGAAAAAAAAAAAAAAAAAAAAAAAAAAAAGACTACAAACAGGTGGTGCAACGTCCAGCTCAACTGTTCCAAAACAACAACATACTCATGGACAACCAAGCAGGCCTCTCTTTTCTTTGCTTGGCAGTTCTGTAATTCAGATAGAAAAAAAGGATTTTTTTTTTTTTTTTTTTTTTTTTTTTTAGCCCATGCCCTGTGTCCCCATATTTCTCGTCTTGGAATAGCTTTTCCTCTTTCTCCAGGCAGCACCTGCTTGTGAGTGCTTTTCGGTTGTTATGGCCATCCTTTATTTTTTTTCGCTCCTGCTCCAGACTGCCCAGAATCCCTTCGGTGAAGCGGAGTAAATATGACTTCTTCTCTTAATTTTGGCATGATTTTAAAACCAAAATGTCCCACATTTCAATGTCGCATATTTTGGACTTCATTCAAAAATTCACAGTCCCAGGGGAGTATAAAAAGACACTGTCCCCCGGGCCCTATTAAGCTCCTTACATTCATCAATAGGACAACTATATCTGTATGAAGACCCTACGGGGCTTCAAACATTTATTTCAATGATGACAGTTCTTTGTATTATTCAACTGAATGATTATAAAAAGGCTCCTGATACCTTAATATCCTATTGCTCAGATGAATGGTTTCTTAATTCTCCTTGTCACCCATTGACAAGTGGTTCAGCTTTATTATTATTAATCTTCAAAGTAATCAAGTCAATAAGAACAATCAGTGATTGCGCACCACATCATCAACCGCTTGTGCAAAGTACTTAACATTGGAGCTGTTGAGTCCTGCCATAGAGATACGTCCATTATCTGTCAAATAAACATGATATTTTTCTTTCAACACCTTCACTTGTGGTGTGGTAAGACCTGTAAACGAGAACATGCCAATCTGGTCTACAATATGGTTCCACTTGCCAGGTGTCCCTAGCCGTACCAACTCATCATATAGGGCCTTGCGCATGTCAATAATCCGGTTCGCCATTGTCGCCAGATTCTTCTCCCATTCTGCATATAACTTTTCGTCACTCAAAACAGTGCTTACGATTCGAGATCCAAACGCAGGTGGGTTTGAGATGACAGCTCGTTGGGCCTTGGCGATCTGTGACTCAATTTTGGTTTTGATCTCGGGTGTCTTGCTCACGATTACCAAATTACCAGCCCGTTCAGAATAAAGACCAAAGTTTTTGGAGTATGATTGTGCAACAAAGAGCTCGAATCCACGCTCGACAAAATACCGAACAGAATAAGCATCCTTGTCCAGGTTACCGGATGCGAAGCCCTGGTACGCACAATCAAAGAACGTGAAATGGCCCTTGGCTTCCATCACATCTGCAATTTGTTTCCATTGTTCAGGTGTGGGATCCACTCCTGTGGGATTATGAGCACATGGATGAATCAAGAAAATAGAACCATTGGGTGCTGTTTGCATTGTGTTGAGCATCCCTTTCAGATCAAGGCCCTTAGTCACAGGATCCCAATAAGGGTATTCGAGCACGGGGATTCCGACACCCTCGAAAATTGCACGATGATTTGCTAGTTGTTTTCATGGTTGAGTAAACAAGAAGATTAGTCCACATTGTGTCTGCACATGCTGTATAGGCCAAAGAGACAGAAATGAATATTGGTTTATAAGAATATCTGAGAGCAACAGGACGGATCGGACCTTAGTGTAAAGTGTAAAAAAAAAAAAAAAAAAAAAAAAAAAAAAAAGAGGGAGAATTCTGAAGCATATGACTAAATGTTCTAAATGTTTTTTGTCCTTGAAACTAAACGTACCCCAGGTTGGTTTTGAGATGTAGCATGCTGCATCTTTGATAGGATAGTGTTTCGATAGGAAGCTTGCTCCGGTGTAAACAGCTCCAGTCCCGGAGATGCACTGAGCAGAACCGACCCGGCCTTCCATAATTGCCTTGGAATTGGCTCCAAGGATCAATTTAGCAGAAGCCTTACGGAAGGACTCTGATCCGAGGATGGGTAGGTACTCGTGGTCCAGGTTGTCATCGTTGACTAAAATGTGTTCCGCCTAGTGAAGATAATATCACCATGGTTATTCAGTCAATCGAGCTTATATTTTCTTCTTTTTTCCCTCGTAGCAGATAACTAAAACAATGGTTGTACGAGCTTTTTACCTTCTTCACTACAGGAAGGACCCATGGTTTGCCTTCCTCTGTACGGTAGGCTCCTACACCAAGATTGACCTTCTTTGGATAGGTATCGGCCTTGTATGAGGAGGTCAATGCAAAGATGACATCGGCAGGCGCTGCATTGACGTTTTGGAAGACAGAGGCTAAGTTGTAGAAAGCTGGTTAGATGTATGTGTGATGCCTACGGCATTGTTGTTGTGAAATCCAAGTTGTTTTATACTATGAATCAAGGCAAAGCCCATCCTTACATGTATTGGCATTGTTGGAGATATGGTTGCTGATCTGCTGCAGGCGAAGAGCAGGAGGGTTAAGAGAGGATGTCATTGTGAATGGCTGAAATGAACAAAAGAAATGAATGAGACGACAAAAAAAAAAGTGCAACCACGCGCAGTTGCTTTATGCGAGCCGGAAAATCCCAAGAACACGTTCGGAGAGGCGCATGGACCGCAATTTTATCGAGTGTGGCATATGAATGTCTGGAACATTTACTCTATTGACCCTTTAATTTTTTTTATCAATTAACACATGGAATGGCATCGTCTTTACGCACCAATGGCTAATCTGATCAGCATATAATCAACTCATGATTTTAATAATACGTACTGTAAAGTAAGGTGATATTAGATTAACCCACCATGATGATTGGCTATTCATTTTTTCTCAGGGACATGGAGGGTGTGGGAACACTTGATTCTCTTTGATGATGTAACTTACCCAAGTCCTCTCGCAGTTGTGCCTTTCAATATTTCAATGTCAACGGCAACCTACGTAATGCATCTTTTTTTTTTTTTTTTTTTTTTTTTTTTCTTTCTTATTTAATGAAATGAAGTCTCCCTCAATCTACTCTTTTCTTATTTGCGGAAAATTCAAACAAAGATTCATTGACAATAACGACCTCGGCTCTAGTTGTCGTGTTTAACACCTATTTAATGAGCGGAGAGGGTAGGTTTCAACTCCCTGGCCTGGTTCGAATGTGACCGATGGAAGTTTATGTATGAACAGAGTTGAACCAATTGCCAAAGGAGACTGCAGGGTAGAAGTAACCAGCATTTGCTTTACAAACAATCTGGAGGTGATCACTTTGGCGCACAGCAGAAGTCTTGGAGACATCCCTTTTACGACTAAATGCATAAAAAAGGGTCCAAAAAAAAAAAAAAAAAAAAAAAAAAAAAAATTCAATGTTCTCGTCGATATCGAAATATATCCAGTATTCATTTCTGTTCTGGCACACTCTCGATCTCAGTCGGAGCTTTATATTCCTAGACATGACGGATCCACCAAGGAAGCTTATTATTGTGTAAGAAACCCTATTAACCGCAAGCATTGGTTTGGATGCTGTCATCATCATTATTTTGTCCTGCATGACGCTTTTTGACAGTGTAGATTGATCATGTCGAGAATCGTCTCTTCATGTATATAAAAATCCTCTCCACCCACCCTTCCTTCACCTTCACAATTCTTTCCTTTCTTTGGCTGTTTAATACTCCATTAGTACCATAATTTTCTCTTCATTCCTCCGTCTCTTTCCTGCTTATTTCGCCTTATTTACTTCCTTCCTTCTTTCCTTCGTTGTCATTCTTGTTCGTGGAACGTTATTTATTTTACTACCATGAGCGAGCAAAAACAAGAACAGCAGCAACAGTCTCTATACCAATATCAACACAGTAACGATGAACCACATTTTATGGCCTCACCACATGTGCCTCCACAAACCCATGTCCGCATTAGTCCTTCTCCCGGCTCTGACAGGAATTTAGCATCCCATGTCGCCACCGGCCTCTCCGAACAACAGCGGCAACGTGGTCGTACTGCCTTCTTTTCTCATCAAGACTACAATGGCCCTAAGTCCAAGTCCAATCCGAATTCCAGAGCCACGTCACGTTCCCGCCCAAAGCCCAGCTCCCGATCTAACTCTCATTCTCGTCCAGTATCATGGTTAGTTCATGCCAACTCGGAATACACATCTATGTATGATAATTATGGAGGATCTCGTTCTCGTCGAACTTCGTCGGTGGCTGTAGATGAAGATATTTCTTCAGCCGTGGAAAAGGGTCGACTCTCCTGCCAGCCATCCCATGCTAAGAATATTAGTGGTGGCAATATAATTGATGGACGCCCATATCTGGATAAGAATGAGGAGCGATCACCTTCAGGATCATTAACACCATTATCACAACCAGCAGATGGAGTGTTGATCCGTGCGCATAGCGGTAGGATGGATGAACAAGATGTACCTCGAGGAACTGTATCAGCCACAAAAGCTAGTTTGCTGCTTGGAAAGGCATTTGTTGGTACTGGAGTGCTCTTCTTGCCTAGAGCATTCATGAATGGAGGTAGGAAAGGAAAAAATACAAGGTCTTTGAGGAAGAAGAAAGGGTAACTAACGCTTCTTGTTTACTTTTTTTTTTTTTTTTTTTTATTTTTATTTTTATTTTTTTTTTTTTAGGTATCCTGTTTTCTTGCTTCATGATGATAGCAGTAGCTTTCATCTGCTGCATTGCCTTCCTGTTGTTGGTGAGAGTTCGATTGATAGTTCGTGAGAATTTTCAGAATATGGGATTGGTGCTATTTGGCAAGTACATGCGGTTAGCAGTGCTGTTGTCCGTGGCCATCTCTCAGATTGGGTTCGTCTGTGCATACCTGATCTTCATCTCTCAAAACCTATTTGCAGTGGTACAGACATTTTCGAAGTGTCAAGCCGATCATATCGTTCAAGAGAAGTATTACGTTCTCTTCCCCTTGGTTGCCTTGATTCCTTTGGTCCTGATCCGTCGTATGGCCGTCCTGTCATTGCCTAGCATGTTCGCCAATGTGTTTATCATTTTTGGTATCATATACTTGTGGTATTACTCGATCAACGA
Organism: Lobosporangium transversale; assembly: GCF_002105155.1. Taxonomy (NCBI): domain Eukaryota; kingdom Fungi; phylum Mortierellomycota; class Mortierellomycetes; order Mortierellales; family Mortierellaceae; genus Lobosporangium; species Lobosporangium transversale. The sequence goes on along the minus strand of NW_019029003.1, from coordinate 22,466 downwards.
GTTGGTCCATAATGGCGCAGGGCCTAATGTCGCACTGTTCAATCAAAATGATTTTGCGCTGCTTATTGGAACTGCTGTCTTTTCTTTTGAGGGGATTGGCTTAAGTAAGTAATTCTGTGATGGTTTTTTTTTTTTTTTTTTTTTTTTTTTTAGATCTAATAGAGAAGGATACTTGTCCTTATCGACTTTTTATCTTTATTTTTTACAACTATTACAAAGTTATCCCTATCACTGAATCCATGGCGGAGCCTGAAAAATTCCCTCGGGTTCTTGCGATGACCATGACAGTAGTAGCCTTGATCTTTGGAAGTGTAGGTGCACTCTGCTATGCGGCCTTTGGAAGTAACGTCCAGACGGTTGTCCTGTTAAACTTACCAATTCAAGGTGGGATGACTATTACTGTCGAGATCCTATATTCACTCGCCATCATTTTATCTGTGCCTTTGATGTTAACACCTGCGTCCAAGATCATTGAATTTGGCATCTTTGGGGAAAAGTCTGGTGCCGAGTTCTTTAAGGTCAAAATGTACAAGAATGCGCTCCGGACTGTGCTGATCTGTATATGCGCTGTGATCTCGTTGGTAATCGGTAGTTCCAACTTGGACAAGTTTGTAGCGTTTATCGGAAGTGTGGCATGTATGCCCCTTTGCTTCATCTTTCCCGCCTTGTTCCACTACAAAGCTTGTGCAAAGACTATGAAGGAAAAAGCAATTGATATTGCATTAGGAATCTTTGGAGTAGCAGCTATGATCTTTACATTGTTTATCACCATTCGTAGTTGGGTCGTTGTTGGTGCACCCGAGGCCCATTTAGATCGTTGCTCTGCCTTCCGCTAGGAACAGTGATTTTCACCACTTATTTTAAAAAAAGCGTGTTTAGGGTCCCTTATTTAAGAATACAATAGCATAATTTGTTTATTTGATCCTTGTATCACCACAGAAAACGCGTGCGAGTCTACAATTGAAAAGTTTAGGGTAGGATTCGATCTTAAGCCACTTAGATCGCTCATAAAGAACTTCAACAGAAACAGATCAAGTCTTATTCATTCTGCATCGGCTCAACTACAGGAAAAAAAAAAAACTCATCAACATCAATCATGTTTGCATCCAGGAATACAATTGTCCGTAGTGTTTTGTCTGCTAATTTCAGGAGAACTGTCGTTGCTCATCAGCAACAGCAGTTTAATGCTACTGTTAGGAGTAATACTCGCTCGTTTGTTTTACTAGTCAGGAAAGGCAGCAGTATTACCACAAGCATGAACACAATCCACAGAAAGGATCACCAGGATAGGAAAGGATTTGCTACTTCATTATCATTCTCAGATTTTTCAAAAACTGGTGATCCCTCTTTGGATAAGGCTCAACAATACATGGAAGAAGGCGTCGAGTTCCAAAGTAACAACATGCTTCCACTTGCCATGAGTTCATTTCAGAAGAGTATCAATGAACATCCCACAGGTTGGTAACAATGAAAAGGAGCCGTTTTTTTTGTATGCAATACAGATCGGACAAACATTAATTTTTTATTTTATTTTTTATTTTTTTGCTACTACGTTAGCGGGAGCATATTACAATATGGGTGTTTGCTATTTCCAACTGGGGGATTTCCAATCTTCAATCAATTCATTCCAAGAATCCTTGAAGCTCGCACCTCATCACGCGGATGTCCATACTAATATTGCAACCGCTCATATCAAGCTTAATGGAAATATGAAGGAGGCTTTGAACCATCTCAAGGCCGCTGCTAATATTACACCTCAGGATGCGGAAATCCAGGTTAGAATTTTTTTTTTTACCACATCGTTAAAAAGAACAAGGTGTCAGCTTTTTTTCAACTTTCAACTTGTTACTGATTTTTTTTTTTTTTTTTTTTTTTTGATGACAAAAATTAGTTCAATCTAGCGGTTATCAGTGAGAACACTGGTGATTTAGATACTGCAATTAGCGCATATCAAGCTGCTGTCAATAATGGCCTAGAGACAGCTCAGATGAATTTGCGGAATGCAAAGACAAAAAAATTTGCAAAGTTGGCTAAAGAGGCAGAGTTTAAGGACAGTAAAAGTGAATAAGGTCATTAGTTTTATATCATCATAAAGAAGCAGTGGATACATTACCATTCTTCCACCCTTGCATAGCTTGTGAATACAAATCTTTATAGAAATAAATAAAAAATAAATTATAATAATAACAAAAAAAAAGGAAAATTTATTTTACTTTTTACATGAATAGCTATTTCAATTTTTACCGGATCTTACTGAGAGTATTGGACATTGTTCAAATTGACCTTGATAATTATTAGTACAGTTGCCTCTTCTTCCTCGCGCTATGTCGACTTGTTGCCCTATTCTGCTAGATCAATCAAAGATCTCTCTAGGCTTACTTGGCCCCAGGCTCAAAGCTTATGAGCTCTGGTTTCTTTACATCTTCATCCCCTTCATTCTCTTTCTTCATCGTAGTTGGCGCTTATGGGCTTCATGCCTAGCACTTGCTAGGCTATATCCATTCATAGATTCTCTTCCTGTACTATCAGGGTCCAAATAAGTTGCTAGTCGGTCTTGGATCCTTGGAGATGTTCTGAACGAATCCGTAATGGCTCCATACACATCATACCCGTTCCTGTTGAAACAACTGGCAGCTCCACCGTGTAATTGACCTACAATTCGCCCGTTAGCATCAAATAAAGGGGAACCACTTGACCCCGGCTCCGTTGTGCCCAAGCTCCATTTAGGGATCTGCCAATGGTATTGTTTCTTATCATCAAGGTCACACTCAGACCAACAGGCTTTAGGAAGTGTTCCATTAAAGAAGAAGGATATTTTTTTGGAATCGCCTGAAGGGTGGTGGATACCAACGATGGGCAACCGCTCCAATGAGGGGTCTCCCGGCTCTGAGGTTGATGTTGGCATGGGTCTGGATCCAAGAACAGTATCATTCCGGCGATCCCCTATGCAACCTTTATGATTAGCCCTGAGGTGATTGCGGGGGTTTCTCCAAGGGGATTTTAGTGGAGCAGAGGAAAGATGATCGCGCGGACGGGCTGAGGGAGCCTCTGGAAGCGCAGACCATCCTGCAAGGTACAAGTCGTACGCATCAGGGATGTGTTCGACAATTTCGTACAAGATATAATCACTTGGAGCATAGTTTCCGAGCTTGACAAGACCCGTGGCAGTGTCGTGCTCATTCACGACTTCTGGCCCTCCTCCACAATGGACTTTTTGATGATTGAACATGACCAGATGAGCAGAGGTATTAGAAAACCCGGCGCAGTGGTTAGCCTAAATGATGAGAAAAACAGCAGTAAGAAGAGACAAAAATAAGAAATGATATACTCTTGATCTTAACTTTTTTTTTGCTTTCTTCTTCTTTCGCTTACAGTCAGAAAGAGCTGTCGACCATCTTGACGAACGTTGTTAATCAGGGCGCCTGTGCAGTACTTTTGATTGTAGTCGGTCACTATGACACCTACGCTACGACTCTGATTGTAATACTCATCTAAATGGCATGCTATATCGATATTACACTTGCCAGACATGGCCTGAATTGGTGGCATTTCTTCATCATCATTAATGTTGTTGATGAGTGAAGACTTGAAGGCTTGCTTCATCATCGTCTCTATCGTTAATGAAGAAGACTGGTCTTTGAACCCTTTCCTTTTTATATCACCAGCAACTCCATCCATCTCTTTGATGCGACGACTCATTTGATATCTCGAAAGGATAGATCCATCCCTCTGTCGGAAGCCCTTGGAGGTCATATCGGAAGACGAGGCTAGGAGTGTGTACTTGTATCCGTGGACCACATGGCTTAACTGAATCTGTGGTACCATATTCTTTTGCATCAGAAGATGCTTCGGTGTGTAGTATTCTAGTAATAATTTGTCGCCTGCGACCGGCGCGGTCGCAAACACCCCGTCAGGCTTGTTGTTAACCTCGGCTGTGAATGCCCCCAGGATATGTTTCTTGCCGGAGACATAGAATTCAGTACCAGATGGTAAGCGGAACTCGGAGAAGATCAAATTCAATGACAATGCGGATTTCGAATGAATCTCGAGTTGCCAGACGATCACATCGTCATAGTTACCACCTTCATGGTCATGGTTTTGTGACCACGGAGGCTCGGGTGACGATGAAAACTGCTGTTGTTGTTTAAGTACCTTGAGCGGAATCCAGCGGCCTTTAGATAGTGTTGATTCTGTATCGAAGGATTCGACCGCAATTGCTTTTCCGAATTGGTATGCACCATCAGAGTCGCGGCCTTGATCGATTAGTTGTTGCTTGGCTGCTTCTTCATCGCTTAAGAGTTGTGCATTGTCCAAATGGGGTAACTGCAGCACCGGAGGTGCGCCTTGAACCTTCTGATGGTCTACAAATTTGGGGTATTTGGCCATCAAATATGGGAGATGAAAGAGATTTTTACTATAGGCAGAGCCGGCATAATTTGCATGGAACCTCCCAGGGACTGACACTTGAGCATCCACTACCGCCACAGACCCAGTATGTTGCTTTGAGGATGTTGCAATCAAGAAAAGGGCTGTAGACAGCGCCAGAGTTGGTGATAAATGCATTTTTTTCCTTCTGGTGAGAAATCTGGTACAAAAAAAAAAAAATGAACCGATATATGCCCAAAAGAGGGAAGTTGGTGAGAAATCCTTGCAATGAAAGGAGAAAAGGGGAAAAAGGAAAAGCCCACTGGTAGGTAGATAAATGGCTCTTTTAAAAGGTATCGGGAGCTAGAAGAATGAAAAAAGGAAGACTACCAAAGACCAGGATACATGTATACAAAAAAGATAACAAGCTCGCCCCTTGCCAGAGAGAATAGACAAGCTTACAAAGAACTTGGTTATACAGTAACCATTAAATTTGTAAAAATATTCTGCTCTCCTTACTTCGTTCTCTTGCTGCATGCTCAAAACGGACCAGATCGAGATAAAAAATCGTATGAACATAGCTATCTTAATACTAAACAGTATCCCCAGCCCTAGAATCGATATCGTCACTCTTGGCTTCAACATGATGATTTATTGATATCAGTTCACTTTTATAACTATGAAGGTACTTCCTGGAAATGCCAGAACTTCCTCTCTATGGTCAGTTTCTTCATAAAATACCAAAGTTTCTGTGTTTTTATTATTATTATCACTGTTCTATCCCCTGAACGCTCATTCACACGAATATGAAGCCAGTTGCTCGACCCAAGGCCAGAGAAGCTAATGCTCTCCTCAAGCAAGGCCTTTTCCCCTGACAGGTTGGCGAAAGACTCGGGATCTCTCATACTTCTGTGGCAAATATCCGTCTAAACGTGGCGGAAGATATCGTAAAAAAGCCAGTGGACCGTCCAAGGAAGGTTGGAGACGAGATAGCTCAGCATCTTAAGCTAAGGCTCAAGTGTGGTCTTTTCGGGTCTTCTATTGACGCTCAAAAGGAAGCGAACAAGTTACTTCCAAGCCCTGTATCAAGTCCCACCATCAGGAGGTGCCTTAGGAGGATTGGTATGAAGGCAAGGAAGGCTGTCAAGAGGCCTTTCCTCAAGAAGCAACACATAAGAAAGCGCCTCCAGTTCGCTCACATATACCAAGAATGAACTGTAGAGGACTGGAAGACTATCGTTTGGTCCGATGGGCCCAAAATGAATCGTATTTGCTCGGATGGGATAGACTGGGCATAGGATGACCAAAAAGAAGCCATCGGTGAGCGAACTGTTTGCGGAACAGTGAAGTTTGGTGACGGAGGGGATATGGGCTGTATGAATTGGACGGACCCGGCCGAAAATGTAGGATTGAGGAAACCATGAACTCAGAGAAGTACATCGGCATCCTAAGGAAAGATCTCCAGCGGTCTGTTCAAGATTGGGCATTGCAGAGGACGGGTTTGTCTTCCAACATGACAACGATCGTAAGCACATTGCGAAGGCTACCCAGGCATATTTGCGGTCAGTGGGCCTGACAGAAGAAAATAAATGATCATATTGAAGCCAAGAGTGACGATATCGATTCTAGGACTGGGGATACTGTTTAGCATTAAGATAGCTATGTTCATGCGGTTTCTTATCTCGATCCGGTCCGTTTTGAGCATGCAGTAAGAGAACGAAGTAAGGAGAGCAGAATATTTTTACAAATTTGAAGCGGTCTTGTGGTTTGTTTATAACAGATCGTAACCGAAATGCCAAATAGTGTTAGCCCTTGTCACTCCTCTTCCTCCTTACTTGCTTTATCTTACTTACTTTACTTCCTATTCTCCTCCTTGTAAAGACAGAAAAAAGAAAGTAAAGAAGAATGTGACCTAGCATGTTTATATTATTGTTTTTTTTTTTTTTTTTTTTTTTTTTTGAGTCTTTTTGGTGGGGAAAGAGCAATTACTGAAAGAGGATCGATTGGTAGTTCTTAGTCATCTGCGAGCAAAGTCAAAAGGAGAGTTGAAGGGGGATGACCAGAAGGAAAATAATACGGAAAAGAAAAAAAAAAAAAAAGGACTAAATTAGGAATCCGTTTGTCGACATAGCAATCTCTACACATGTATTCAGTTCATGTAACAAGTCCTTCGTATACTCGTGGAGAGATATCGCACAACGCCGATGGGTATAGATTACAAAGAGAGGCAACCAGTCCATGACAGAACCATCATATTACTGTTGGTCCAGTTTTTTTTGTTTGGACCTTTAATTCCACATCCTCTCTCTGGTAACGTATAGCAAGAAATCACTGTCTCTTGTCATCCCCAAAAATGTCCCTTAACCTTTTGACCTTTCAGATGACCTTTTTTTGGCACAGACCCATCCGAGACAAGTGCTTGTGTATAAATCTGCTTCATTCCTTACTCTGTTTCCTTTGGCCATTTGCAATGTGATTTTTGAAACCTTTGCACCTTTACGCCAATTTTTTTTCTCAACATCATAGTATGCATGAAAAGGGAGTGAGCTCTAAATCATTTATTGAGGTGGTGGAAAGTGAAAAGTAGGAGATAGGGTATAAGTGTTGGTCTTGCTTTGTGCTTGAGGTCTATGAATATTATGGAAATCTACAAGTATGGCTTTTCAAAACGTCATCTGCGCAGATCGCGCCTTGCCCATGGGATAAACCACCAACGCTGACGCAAAGAGCCCGACGCTTATGGCAATAGCAGTAATGACCATCTGCAGAGCAAAATTAACACCTCCTGCCATATCATCTGTGAACCAGGCCATGGCGCCCTTCAAACCCATGCTTCCGGGAACCAGGAAGAAGACTGCACAAACGACTGCTTGGAATGTCAGTTGGTGGGTGATTCGTTGATAGACATTGCCCATAAATCCAATCGAAAATGCTGCTAATGCGGACGAAACTTCTGTCTTTGCTCCGGCCCATGTTGATGTCGAGTATGAGACCATGTATCCAATAATCGAAAATACTGTCGCCAAGATCCATTGGCGAGGGTGAGCCTTCAGCCAAACGTTAAGTGACAGTGCAAATACTGGAACAAACAATATATTCCATTTGGGATCCAAAGACTCGGGACATGTTCCTGTCACTGCGGCAGGCACACTCCTGGGGTCGATCAAATTCCAGAGTGAACCTCCAATCGTCAGACCATATCCCAGGAGTAATGAGAAGATGATGGCATAGAACAGACGCACAGATCCGGAAATCATTTGACGTGAACAGAGTTCCAGAATCGAGCACGTGATGGTATATCCCGGCAGCAACATCACAATCCCTGCCATCTTGACAGCGCTTCTACATACTTGATCATGCAGAGCCTCAGCTATAAAGGCGACTAGAACAGACATAGTAACTTCACAGATGTGAGAGTAACTGGGAACTTTCTCTGAGAGCCAGCTCATTAATCCTACAAGACCCCCAATCAAAAACGCTACTCCGGCGTCTATCCAGTTTCCTTTGAAAAACATCGATGCCGCGCAAAAGGACGCCAAAGCGTAGGACAAAATATTGGCCCATCTTGGCCAAATATCCGGCTCTGCATTGATCGCATCCAGCTTCATGATAGCTTCTTCAACAGGTATGGATGAGTGAGCCACCAACTTAAGAACCTGATGAACCTGCGCAAATTTGTACATATCAAGCCCTGCAGAGGTTTTGAGCAGATGTGTTTCGGAGGTGTGAGTCTCGAAATCCGTAAAGGCGATAATCATCAAATTGGGCATATAGATGCATTGCAAGTTAAGCTCCAGTGTCCTAGCAGTATGATCAATGGCACTCTCGAGTCGGTGTGACGGCGCTCCAAATCGAATCATGGCCTTCGCTAACCGAAGGACATAATCCTGACGCTGCAAGATATCTGCCATAGCGAAGGTAATGCGCATCTTTTCCTCATCGGATAAAGAGTGGATAGTTGTACCGACAGCCGTGTTATCGTATGAGAATGAATCACGAGGCGAGTCGTTGGGAGAGTGAATGGGAGAGTGGCCTTGAGCAAAGGCTGCTGCAATCGCGTTTTCCAGTTGGGAAGAGCTGCGTCTCATAGCTGAAATATTATTATTGTGGCCATTACGATTGTTGACTGCTCCAAGGTTGGCTAGACCTATCGCGCTTGCGGTTACAGGTAAAGGTGGGTATGTACCAAATATATTCTTGTGGGCAAGTGAGGTAACAGAAGCATTGGCGGAACGTGAGTATAGCGTGCGTTTCTTTTTTTCTTTGTGTTGTTTGGGCGGAGTGGATACTCGATAGTGCTATGAAAAACGGAAGTTTTGTTAATGCAATTATGACGATTAGTGACATGATTGACAGAATTATAGACTAAATAAATTTTTCGGCACAGGAACACCCGAGAAATTCGACGATCTCTATTTTTGTAATCAGTTTTTCCATTTTCCCATCACAGCCATTTGTTACCTTGTGTTGACGACTACCGCTTTGCAGCCTGAGAAGATTGCTCAAAACACCTGTCTTGGAAGGCTGGATTGATGAAGGAGCAGGTTGACGGGAAGTAAAATACTCCTCTGGAACAGCTGTTGTTGCTGTTGGCTCACGATAAAAAAATCTAGAGATTCTGTGACTTTTGCGTTTGTCCTTTTCTTTATCCTTGTCTTTGAGCTGCTTCTTTTCCTTTTCCGGCAATCCTGGATCACTCAAGGTGAGGTCTGATTCAACAGTCCTTTCAGGCTCAAGTCGATTGGCAAGGACCTTCGGTGTAAGTAGCACGCCATCCTTCTTTCCCTTAGACACAGTGCTGGGAGCTGAAGTCGATTTCGATTTTGAAGAGCTCTTCATCATGATCGGACCATCTGTTTCATCATCGTCTTCTTCCTCATCATCGTTTTCTACAGATGCTCTGCCCTCTTTCTCAATCAGGTTGTTGAGGGCATCTTCCAGTGTCTTAACATGCTCCTCTGTCGCTTTGGAACCACCAGGAGTGGTTACTGTGATCTCAGGTTCATCTGTGCTGAGATGACCTGCAGAATATGATCGCCGTGCAACGGTCGCCTGTGGAATGGAGATATTGCTATTCTGAGGGGGCACAAGGATGGAAAGATTGGGCCGTTGCAAATTGGTGGCTGATCCAGAGTAAGCTCCAGGTCCATAGTAACGGTTATGTGATCGATGAAGAGCTGCACTCAAATAGTAATCTCGCAGACCATTAGGTGGAGTTCCTGGAGGCGAACTTGAAGCACTGCTAGTTCCAAGACGACGTCCCGTGAGGTTGGGGGCGAGGTTTCCATGGTGGATGTTGTTATTAGAATAAGTACCGCTCATCCTTTGAGGTACTGGGGGGTTGTATCGATTGTTGTTTCGCTGAGGCTGGGCATTAGCATTATTGTTGGTCATCGAGGATGGAGGATTGACGGCAGCAGCAGGCGGACCAGGATTCTGACTACCATTAGTAGGAATAGCTAATGTAGTCGACTGGAGCCTTGGGGGAGTGCCAGTGGGTGAAGTATGGGTGCTCATGACGAATATGTATGATTGTATGAAGTGAAAAAGGTATAAAATTGATTATTGTCTGTTCTATGTGTATTGCTTGTTAATTGAAGATGAACCGTGGGAGAGGGATAGAGTGAGAATCTTTTGCTTGTTAATTGAGGGATATTCAGGGCTTTGGTTTTGGTTTTTTGGTTACTGAATGTTTGTGTACAAGAAAAGAAAAGAAAAAAGTACAAAATCAAACAAATAAGAAAAGAGAGAAGGATGAAGAAAAGAGATGGATCAGAGGCTGCTTATTTATTTTATATGCCCGCTTTTGGTTTTTGTAAGCAGCCAGTCTGGCGTGGGGCGAAGGGGCGAATGGCAATTGAATGGAAAAATTATTCTAAACGATAAGTTGTCTCAGGATATTCAATTCCCACTCGTCATGAATGGCTGATAAAAAAAAATATAAATTAGAGCACACTCTTAGTGTTTTCTTTTTTTTATTATTTATTTATTTCCTCTTTCATTTTCACAGGAAACCATAATGCGACACAGTCCTTCTAGCAGGGCAACCTTACAAAAATAAAAAGGACAGCCGAGACTATCCGAGTGACGGCAGATAGCCATGATTGTCATCATCATCACCGCATTAAAAACAGCCTAGTGACAAAGAAAGGTGGGGGTTATAATCAGATCGCACACTTATAGTGTCTTGATAGTATACGACCCCGCGCCTGTAGACATGCAGCGTAAAATGTTTACACACGGCCACTTGTCTGCTTAATCTATAATCAGTAAGCTTACATCAAAGCGAGCAAGAAAGCAATAGGGCACCATTTGTCCTACCTGTTCATGTTCCGCCGATTTATAACCTACATGTGCGATGAGCTGTATCGTTAAATGGGCTTGCAAACTGATCTTTTGAAAGAGTGAAGATGTGTGTGGAGAGAAGAGGAGATCGAAATTTATTATTGAGTCTTTGCATTCCTTTATGAATAAGCCCTTTTTTTACTCTCAACACATTGGACTCCCGACACCATCTCCCTATTCCAGCTCACGGACGTGTCCTATAACTATCATTTTTAGACTCATGCTTTCGTATACACAGCAACGATCATTCTATTCAACAGTTGGACCAATCATGACTTCGGCGAAGCGGAGGTAAGAAAGAACTTGCGGATTGCTTACCGCTCAGCATTTATTTCTCAACTCTTTTTCGACCATCGCATGTGAGGAAAAAGTGTTAAAGGAAATAGAAATATATAGGGTAGCCAAAGGTGACTGACCTTTCTCAAGATTATCAAACACTTTTTTTTATGACAAAAAATGATGGCGAACTGTGTCTTGTGTACGTGAATAACCACCAATTTTCAAAAGTCGTCAAACTAGGTGAATATCATACGGTGACTATTTAAAAAAAAAAAAAAAAAAAAAACTGCACATACATAAAAGAATACTCCTGGCTCATGTCTACGTTGAATTAGTTCATTACCTTATCATCTTCCACTGTTAATTTTCCATATGCAATCTTCCGCATCATGACAAGAAAAGGCCCGTCTAAATCATGATCATCCGAACATCCTTTTATTTCTCAAGGGAAAAGTTAGTTACGTGTTACGCCATGATAAAGCTAAGATAACACAAGAAAAGCAGAAAGAAGGACGACTACGAAGAACAATATCCTTTTTTCTATTTTTTTTTAATCGATAGTTTGATTGGGTGTTTTAAAGTCTGAAGGCCCTTGACAAACCATTTAGTGCCTGTTTCAATAAAAATTATTATTCAAAGACAAAAATGGTAATTGAGAACTCGTTTATTCTGGCCACGCTTCTTTGGGAATAGTACGAGCCATCCAGGCCCGGGCCATAGAAGGTTATCAACCGATACAAGCATTGTATTAGACGAGCATGATCTCTGTCCACGGGCCGCAAGGAGACATCCATTTCAACAAACGTTATCCGGCCTTGGGTAACGCAGTACTTCGCCCAATTCATATGAACAATACCAGGGACAGCCACAGGATCCAATTGAAGGCATATCTAGTGGAAGTGTTGTGAATGATTCATGACCATGTCGATTCATGCCTCGGAATCGGCCATGAAGGAGCTGTATTTCCTTAATAAAAAACTGTAAAGAGAAATAAAGGATGCGATACGAAATTCAAGGAAAAATTGAGGTGATTAAGCGACGGAGTATCGAGTATTCTATTCCAAAGTAGGTCATGTCTGATGCTATTGCTCTGTCTTGTTTTCTTGCCTTTTCTTTTTTTGACTTGGTCACTTTGTCTATGCAATACAAAGAAAGAGAGTTAGTAATCCATTCCCATCCCTACCTATTGTGAACATATTTAAAAGAATGAGAGGACGTGTTTTTCCTTATTCTCTATACTTTCATAATTCATAATCAATAATCTGCTTCTAGCGTGTCCATTCATAATAACTTGGTCCAGCTCTTATAAAATATCAAGCACTCAAAATAAAGGATAGAATGCGTTTCATTCTCTCAACCCATCTGATGCTCAACATGGCCAACAAGCCGTGCTTGGCCTCGAACCTCGCATATCCACTAACAAAATCACAGCCGCAATGTTGTTCACAGACACCACCACAAGAGTTCTGCTTCCAGGAAGCAGTTTCGATTTGCTACAGCAGAACGCAGGCGTTCCAGTCTTGAGGGCCGATGTGATTGCCTCTGTAAATGTAAATATAGGCAACAAGGCTGACCTGAAGGTGGTCTTGCATCGTAAGATCTTTTCTCAGCACTACGACAATAGGGGTCATAGCCATCACAAGAAGCCTGCATTAAGGGCGAAGGCAAAGGTAAGGGCAAAGGCACCTATTCATTACAAAGTGAGCAAGCGCGCGCTTGAGCTTCATCCCAAGGGCCACCCTCACCACCACCGAAATATATTCAAAAACTATAGGAAGTGTGAGATTGCGGAAGAGGCCGCCAAGGACAAAAAGGCTGAAGCTGAGACTGAGTTGACCTACCACCGTATAATCAGTCGCCGCCACAAGGCCAGAAAGTTAGAAAAGAAGAGTGGTAGCAATAGTAACAATAAGAACTTTTGTACTCAGGGCATCAAGGGGTCTTTACAAAAACGGCAGGATCAAGCAGGTGCACCGGTAAATTTCATCCACTTCAAGCCACAGAGCAATTGTTCGATTCTGGCAGCGTGTTGCTTAAAATTTTTGGGTGTACTGAACCAATGTACGTTCTCTCTTCTAAAGTCTAGTCTTTTCAAAAAATGGCTGTATGTGACGGCGATATATAGCATTCAACATCCATTATCTATCATAGTCTATACAGACAGGACATAGTATCCATCCATCGATCTATCTATCCATCAACAGCATTTGAAGGAGAATTAGTAGGATCCTATTGTCCTTTGGAAGATTGACATCCACAGGAACATCATGGGGTGTTTTTTTTTGACAGGATTAATGATTTCAATCTTATTTAATGTGGAACTTTAAAAAAAAGCAGATGGGTGCGTTAATTAACAGGATCAGGATCGTCGGAAGCATTGGATAAGGCCTTATTTTCTTTTGTATGGACTGGACGGATCTTGTCAATGGCAAGAGACAACTTGAGAACTTAATGGACAGATTTCAAAACGTTAATCGATCTCATTATGAAACTTACGAATTGGAGAAGGCAGCCATTACACACTTTAAACAACCAGCAAAAGTCATTCTACTCCATTCTTACTACTGGGAAAGGGCTTTTCGCCTTTAGTAAATGTTCGGCAAACAAGGTTGACCTAATAGATCTACTTTCATCTCGTTTATTCGTCAATAGCGCACTCCTACCTTCCAGCGTGTCGTTGAAATCGGCCGTGTTGTCATGATCAACTATGGTCCCGATGCCGGCAAGCTCGCCGTTATCGTCGACATTATTGACCACAACCGCGTACGTTTTTTTCCTTAAAAAAAAAATCAGTATTTCTCCCATGATAAGAAGCAGGACGAATCCAAAGGCATTGTGTGGATAATGAAGATATTGAGGATCTATGTTATATTACGCAGAACCGACAGGGTTTGCTTCGAATAAGATTCAGTTTGGCTTCCATATAGCAATCTGATGGCATTCATCTCTGGATGGCTCCATTTATGGAGGAATGATTTCAATACGCTGAATCAATAATCAGCAAATCGACTCTTGGATTCAGTTCATGCCATCCTCAGTCTACTGGGGGATGTTATGCTTTTCTATGGGTAACTCAGCCAGCTACCTTGTTATCTTCAATAGCCATCAACAAATTAACAATAGCGGAAGTTGGACCTATGCGGTGATAGTCGAGCATCATAAGCATTTGATTCAACCTCAATGGAACAAAAATGAAAGCAACTACTTTGACAGGCTACAATACAAAGCACTAAACTGAAGCTGGGATAGGCGAAGAGGAGAGTGCATTTAATCACAAACTTTGGGCAACAGCGCTATTCTTTTTAACACGTTGAATTCTTATTTTTATCCTTAATCTTAGGCTCTCATTGAAGGCCCCACCACCGGCATTCCTCGCTCTGCCCATGCCTTCCGTCGCTTGACCTTGACCCCCTTGGTCATCAAGGTCCCCCGCAACGCTGGCCAGGCTGTCCTCAAGGCTGCCATCCAAAAGCAGGACCTTGCTGGTAACTGGGCTAAGACCTCTTGGGCCAAGAAGATCGCTTCTCGTGCCAAGCGTGCTAGCAACAGCGACTTTGACCGCTTCAAGCTTCAAAAGTACAAGAAGCTCGTAAGTTTTGTTTTAGTTTATTTTTGACTCTAATCCACTCTCATATTCGTGATATTCCAATATCTCTTCACCGATATCTTGCTGCTATATGTTAATAGAGACTAACATTGGTTTTTACTTTTGACTGGATTTTCTCAAATGTTAGCGTCGCGAGATCGTCAACAAGGCTGTCAAGACCACCAAGGCTTAAATATCTTGATGGGTTTGAGTCAGGTTGTCATCAAAGAAATAAAAAGAAAAGCACTGCGATCCATATTGTACTTTTCTGCTCAAACAATAACTAATGCCGATGTTTAACCAGACTATCAAAGTGACTTTATTTCAGGATTTTTGAAAAAGAAAAAAAAAAAGAAAAAAAAAAAAAGAAAAAAAACTATTATAAGATGTTGGTATGGCCTTATTGCTGTAGAATTTCTTTCTTTTTCAATTGGCATCTATATCTCGGATCTTGTGCTACCAAAAAGAGAAAGGGATGATTTTTCATATGCTGTCTACCCGTCCATCTTTTGTGTTTAAAGATCTCTGTCCGGAACA
The DNA here is from genome assembly GCF_002105155.1 of Lobosporangium transversale. Classification (NCBI taxonomy): domain Eukaryota; kingdom Fungi; phylum Mortierellomycota; class Mortierellomycetes; order Mortierellales; family Mortierellaceae; genus Lobosporangium; species Lobosporangium transversale. The sequence continues at coordinate 7,354 of NW_019029003.1, read as the reverse complement.
AATAGTTAATCTCATTTTTAATGATACTTAAATACTTGAAGGGATGAAAGAGGACAAGTGTTGATTCAATGCTGAATCAATACCAAGACAAAAAAATGAAAAAAAAAAAAAAAAAGGCATGATTCGAACCCCTTTACCTCTCTCGCTCCTACCACCTACCCTATCCTTCCATTTATTCGCAATTAAGATCAACTTTTCATTATTTTCATTTTCATTTTCAATTCTTTTTTTTTTTTTTTTTATTCATTCATTCTGTTGCTCTCTTTTATTAATTCTTGTGTTGTACATATTTTATTTCAAAATTGATCTGTTATTAGTTTAAACCTCCACGGTATTTTTCTTTTTTACTCCAATGCCCAAGAAACGAGACGAGCGTACAAAAACTGTTCTCTCCTCGAGACAGAAGCAGCGACCACGGGGCGAGCCAACTCCTGATGAGGATCTAATGCGTCCTTCCTCTGCCTCCATTTCTATTTCTTCTGGAGGAGGCGTGATTGTCAATATGGAGCCACCAACACCCTCTTCCCCTACCGTACCTCTGTCTTCATCCATACAAGCATCCATTCCCGTTGAGGCCGGAGGGCTTGTTTCATCTCCTGAGCTAATGCAATACAGCGAAGAACCAAGTGGGTGCTCTACACCTCATGTGCATGAAGTTGCAAAACCCACGATCGGTGAACGCTTCGGACGTCGCCATGGACAGGATTGGCCAAGTAGCAGTCGATGTGCATCCTGTCCAGGGGTGGCCCGTGCTCGTACAGAGTCTAGGTCCAAGTCTCGAGGAGAGATGAGACGTACATCAGGTGTGTATTACAAAGTAATCCCTTCACGACCTGTTCTAGGACCTGAGGTCTTCCAGGCCGCACGGAAGTCTGAATCCGAGATTAAGGCAATCAAGGGTAAACACATTCAGGAATACTACCGATCTTTAGTATGTCACTCTTTTCCTTGAATCGTATTAGTTATGTCATCGTCATTAAGGAATTGTCGTGTATTTTTTTTTATATTTGTTTATTTTACTGAGCGTGTATTTCAAAGAATGAGGTTTGTGAATCTTAAGTTGTTGTATTAACCATATTTTATCATGCATTACGTTAGAATCTCCTTCTTGATTCATTCTCTGAGGCTGAGGCTATTTTAAAGGAGCATCGCGAAGATGAGGCGGCCAAATGTGAGGAGCTGCCTAAATTACCTCAAGCGCGCACTTATGACTCACTATTTACTCCAGTAGTAACTGATAGCAAGTTATTATCAACAACTGCGAATATCAGTAGTCAAGGAAGCATTAAACCGAATTATAGATCAACATCTGGAGCAAGCTCTGCTGCAGCGCAGTTCTCATCCAGGGATGCAAATAAAACGACTGCTTATGAAGAAGCCAGCGGATATCGAGCAGACAACGATGATACTAATCTTGAGGAAGGAACGCCATTGATAGAGTACAAAAAACGGATAAGGACCTCCCCTAGACAAGGTAAACTGCTTACATTTTACAACCAAATGGTTGCGTTTTTTTTTTTTTTTTTTTTTGAAGTCTTTCCTAACATGAGTCTACTCTCTTCATCGTCTTTAGTGGGCTTGGCCATTAATGTCAGTTTTCTTGCTAATGTTTTCTTGGTAATTGTCAAGATCTGGTTAGTTCTTTTTTCAGATTCTCTGGCAGTGTTAGCTTCCATGATTGATTCTCTAATGGACCTCCTGAGTGGGGCCATCATCTGGTATTCTGCTCGACTTCGCAACAATACCTCGGATGGACATCGCTATCCAGTAGGCAAAGCTCGTATGGAGCCTCTAGGGGTCATTGTTTTTGCGTCAGTCATGGTCACATCCTTCTTACAGGTCATACTTCAGTCATTCCAACGTCTAGTGGAGGGCTCATCAGAACCTGTAAATCTCAGTGTTGTAATTCTCTCGCTTTTGGGCCTCAATATCTTAGTCAAATTTTTACTTTGGGCTTGGTGTAGAACCATGAAGGACAGCTCGAGTGTTCAGGCCTTGGCGCAGGATCATCTAAACGATGTAATCTTTAACATCTTCTCGACCTTTTTCCCAGTCGCAGGACAGTATTTGGGGCTCTGGTGGCTTGACGCTTTTGGAGCCATTGTACTCTCCATCTATATCATAGCTGAATGGACCGGCACTTGTTTGTATAACATACGTCGGTTGACCGGTCAGGCAGCAACCGCAGCAGATATTCAGCAATTGACATACATGACCTACCGATTCTCTAATCTGATTCAGCTGATTGATACTGTTCGTGCATATTATGTTGGCGAAGGACTCTTCGCTGAAATCGACATTGTTCTACCTCCTGACACCCCTCTATCACAGGCGCACGATCTGGGCGAATCTTTGCAAAGTGCGCTGGAGAGGTTAGACACCGTCGAGAGAGCATTTGTACATGTTGACTATAATGCTGTGCATGCTATCGAGCATCGCCATATATAATTCGGATGATACCATTTATTACCCGAGATTTTGACATTTAGTAGAATAAAATAAAATGATAATAATGATAGTTACATTTTATTCAAGCTTTTTCTGAATGTATTCTTTTTTTTTTTTTTATTTTTTTTTATTTTTTTTTTTATCCATGCAATGCTCTATGACCGTGTCCTACCTACAAAGTATAAAAGAATAGAAATAAAAGTGCTTTTCTTCCTCTCTTCTTCTCTTTACACATCAGCATCCGATGCTGAGTCATCATCATCTCCAGAGACTTCTGCATTCTCCTTGTCAATTCTTGCCAACAATTGATCGAGTTCCATATCATCGGCTTCAGTAACTGCCTTGGGCTATAAGTACGATTCAAAGCGAAAAGATATAAAAATAAGGAAGTGAACAGGACGAGATGATAAAACAAGATTTAAATCAACCTATAATTACAGCAACACCAAAAAAAAAAAAAAAAAAAAAAAAAAGTACGTACACTCATCTTGGTGACCATGTTTCCATTAGATTTCCTGATACTTTCCTCGAGGACGACAATCGCCTTCTCCATTGTATCGATTCCAAGCTGTTTATCCAAAGCATTGGTGATCATGACATAAAGTGGGGGGGCCACCAACTTGACACGAATAGGAACATCGGGCAATGAAACTGCCTCCGCCTCCTTGAATGCAGCTTTGATAGCATCAATACCCTCGTAATCAAAGCAAGTCACCTCGATATCTGCACGGATTTTGATCGGTTGAGGGGTCAGTCGACGTCTAATATTGTTTAACAACTCTTCTCTCGTGCTCTCTGCAATCTCCAACCCTTCGAAAACCTTTTCATGCTCGCTAAAAAAAGGTTTAAATGGTCAGAAGGGTATATATCATTAGCATTTTTTTTTTTTTTTTTTTTTCCGAAATGATATGAAAAGATCAACTTACTTGAGAGCAGCCTTGAAAGCATCATAAGCATGGCCATACTTGGCATACAAAGGCCAGGCCAACTGTTCATAAAGAGTCTCCAAGTCCTTATTTTCCTTCTTGGCAACTGTTGACATGATCGAGTGCACAGCTTTGGACTTGTTGTAACGTTCCTCACATTTGATAATGTCCGTAGCTGAGACACGACGCTTTGAAAGATCGATATATCCTAAAAATCAAGGTACATGACAGCAAACGAATCCAATGTAAATCAGCTCAATGAAATTAATTTTCCCCGCATGGCGGTGCTTTGCTCTTTTATTTTGTCGATTTGCCGCAGTCAAGATAACGTGTCCATGTGTCAGAGTGTGTCAAAGATTGGTCCATCCTGCATTCATATCCTGAGTCATCGTGTCCAAAAAGTGAATATAAAAGCACTCGTTGTTAAAACTGCTTTGACATCTAAGGTAAAGAGAGCTGAGAGAAAGAAAGAGGAAGAAGGGGAAAATCAATAAGGGAGGGGTTTTTTTTTGGTGGTAAAGTCCTTACCCTTTTCTTTATCAACTCTGAGGACGACGACGACTTCGTTCTTGCCAACACGAATGAGCTTTTGGATAGAGCGAATACGACGTCTAGACAATTCACTGAGCAAGATCATTCCTTCAATGTTGTCATACTCTAGTAACTGAACATACGCTCCCATTTCGGCGATCTGGCGAACGTTGACCATGACCAAGTCATCCACTGTATTTTGTAGAAAAAATAAAAAGATTTAGGTCAAGTTGAGAAGGAATATGCAATGTATTGCCATTGTGCTAGAAACAATGCGCACCTTCAGGGAACTTGTTGGCGTACATGCGGCATTGCAATCTTCCTGACATGTTGAATATGAAGTACTCTGTGTGGTATTTGAGAGTTGAGAGAAAGATAAGAGAATGAGAATAACTGATTTTTTTTTACTTTAGCGTTTGCTTGTCTTGAACTCAAACAGCTTTTGTAATACTGTTTTGATCCCATCTTCGTCTCGATAAGCCACCGAAATGTCTGTGCTCCAATGAACTTGCTGGACTTCAACAGACTTTGAATATCCTGAAAGATTGACTGCGGTAGCAAGGTCCTCAGCTAGGTAACTGGGTATATCTAAACTATAATACGTCCTTGCAACCCTGTAGCTTATACCGGGCCAAGATATAGTCTTATCTGTCGCCTTCAAGGCATTCAAGCGCATCGATCCCAATAACACATTTCCGTAATTCAGGGAGAGAGTGCTCCAAAAGCAAATTAGAATATCACACAAACCTCAACGCTTAGTTTGGAGAGAGAGCTGTTGAATGATCAGGGTGGAATAGATTCTTTTTAATTAATAGAGATCTCCGTCGCCCTTTCCGACTTTGAAAATATTGAAGCTCGCTCTTTAACAGCAAGGCCTCGTCAACGTTATAATAGAACCAGTGAAGGAAAGAACTCCCAGATGGAGGATTGTATTTTTTGTGTCAAGTATGCTCAGTAGTCATTGCCAGTGGATTTGCCAACTTTATTAACTCTCATTCATTAAAAAAAATAAAAAAATCAAGCAACCCAAAAGTTCATTAAAGAAAAAACTCATCGTTAAGATATACGAAGAGAAAAGGATAGTAGTCTCTTTTACAGAGATATTAGCAACGAAACGAATATTACGAAGGATAAAAAGGAGGAAGGAATGGTATTTTTTTTTTTTTTAAGCCAGGTATCTTGGGAGTGCATCTGTGAAATCGCGAATGGGTCGGGATCGCTCCAGGTCTAAAGCATACCAGAGACACTCCTTGGCGCGAGCCAACCTATCAGAGGCTTCAAAGACCTTTCCGAGATAGAACCATGCCTCTGCATAGTTCCAACCTCGAGACTTTGTGGTTGTTTCCAACATACTCTCAGCCATCTCTACACTGCCTGTCTCCAAGTATGATCGACCTACACGGGTCAAACATGCAGGATGGTAGGGTGCTAAAGCAAGAGCTTTGGAATACGAGACTGATGCTGTCTCTTGCTTACCCTGCGCAGCATACAGTAGACCCAGCTAATGAACGCATTTTACATATTGGAAACAGACATCGAATGAGTAGATGCTAAAAAAAAAAAGAAAAAAAGCCGAGCCATTCGCCCACATATAAACTGTGAACTATACCTGGTACCAAACGTCGGGATTGGAAGCATTGACCCGTTCAGCCTCTTCAATCGCTTTGAGAGCTTCCTCCATTCTATCCAATCGTCTAAACACGGAGGCAGACATGAGCCAGAGCGTAGCCAGAACGTGATTAGCTCGAGCTGTGCGAAGTACGGATTTCATTATTGGCCGTTGGATAGCTTGAGGAGCGGCGGTCTTTCCTGCTGCTGCATTAGCTGCCGCATTAGCGGCGGCAGCAGCAGCAGCAGCAGCGGCAGCAGGCGGAATCGTTTTGCTCTTTTTCTTGGACCCAGCAGAGCCAATGGAGGTGATTGAGGAGGCGTAGTTCGTCTTGGGGATGTCTGTTTTACGGTTAGCATTGAGATGATTGATTAGAACACTAGAATGAATGAAATAATAAAAATAAAAAAAATAAAAAAGATATAGAGCAAACATCTTACCGAGGGTGCTGCCATTGTTAGGGCCAGTATTTTGCCCATGATCAGAAGCGCCACTCTTGCTCCTAACACTGAGGATGCTGTTCGCACGAGGACGCCCTACAATGGTTGATCCAGGCTCTGCATCATTCTGACCTCGACGACGAATATTCTGAATGTCATATAGACTCTCGCCTACTGAACCCGGCTCGGGTGCAAAAACTTTAGTGTAGAGAACAAAGAGTGCTTCCTGCGGTTCCAACGCTGACTCCGGGCCATAAAGTTGATCTTGCAGAGCCGCCTGTGTGATGCGAAGAGCAAGATAATCTTCTCCTTCCAACTGAGACGCTGACAACCCATCCGTCTGTGGCAAATCCCAGTCAGACTCCTTCAACGCTACAGAACAGATGTTCAATGCACGCTCGTAGTCTTTTTGTGCAGATAGCAACAGCGCAAGAAGATGCCATGAAGGAATATGTGATGCATTGAGAGCCACGCTCTGCTTGACCGCAGCAATGGCTTTGGAGACCTCTCTCATCTCTGCCAATTGAAGAGCAAGGTAGTAATGACCCTCAAAGGCTTCTGGTGAGACCTCGATAGCCTTTTCAAACGACTCAATTGCATTGGTATATAATGAAGGACGTTTTTCAGGCTCGTGTGCTATGATAATTTTTTTTAAAAAAAAAAAATATAAAAAAAAAAGTTAATATTGAATTGTATCAGTTGGTCGTACTTTGACATGAATGCTGTATACACAAATGGATGATACAAAACGAACCATCGGAAGCCAGGAGAGAATGTGCAACGCCCTGATTAATATATGCATTGAAAAGCAGCTCGTGTGTATCCTCCTTTTGTAAGTTCTGTTGAATGTTGGCAAGAGCACGCTCCACACATGAGAGTGCCTCAGTAGGTTTTCCGAGTTCCTTGCCATAAAGTCGTGAACCCTCCACCATAACAACTGCAATGTCGTAATCTGATTCAGTATCTTGGCGAATGCGTTGTTCGTGTGTAAGGGGTTGATCATCAACAATCCCTGCTCCTGACTTGACCTTGAGGTTGATTTCTACCTGATCCAAATACGCCTTCAATGCTAGCTCTGCTTCATCGTACTGACCCAACTCAACGAGTGCAAAGAACAAGAAGCGCAGGATGCGAGGAGATTGAAAGGTCTTTTGGGAAGCTCGATATATGGTCTATTATATTAAAATACAGGATATCTGTGTTAATTTTTTTTTTTTAAAAAAAAAAAAAGAAAAAAAGAAAAAAAGTAACTGTGTTTGTTTCGTATACCTCAACAAGAGCACGCTTGTCGGCATCGTTGCCTGATCCAAGGATTTTCCTATCTTCCACAATCTGCTCAATCATGACGAGGACACGCCAGTTCTTCTCATCAGCCTTGGGGAAGGAGAGAACAGCGTAGA